>NC_089842.1:23818929-24150179 GCF_035609145.1 Eleutherodactylus coqui | reverse complement strand
GCCTTTACCAACTTTAATTAACTCCTACTTCTGTAAAGGAACAAAAGGAAATATTTTACTTCCCTTCCTGTATTATTCACAATATTTCAATTGTGTCTAGTGAGCATGCATTAGATAAAGAATGCTGTAACAAAGCCATTATGTATCATGAGATCATATCTAGAGTGAGAAATAGAAGCTTGGGTACGCTCTCATGCCCCTGTGGTAGCTAAAGCTTTCTATTAGGAATTTATTAATGTTGAAGCTTATTCTTGATCTTTCTTTCCTAATACTGTGTTATTAGTTTATCATTCCATTGCGTTCATACATGGGATAGAGATTAAGCTTCCGGGTTGCATCTATGCAGTATGTGGCAGTAATGTATATAGACATATACTTTAATCAAATTGGAAACAGTAACTTGGGTTTGGAAAAATGATGAATTTCCCTATCAGCATATCTCTTCACGTATGTTATATAAACATGATACATCTGATAAGAAGGTACATTTTGCTCATACTCACTGGGCCAAGAAGGTAGGAGCAGTTCTAGGTGGACCCATGGGTATGATGTTGGGTTCATTGAGAAACACGCACATGGTCGAAGCATTGGAAGATGCCTTTTATAATATGCAGCTTATGCATGACCTGGAGCAAGCCACAAAGGTGAAGGAACTATACCGCAAAGCTATATCTGATGACAAGACTAAGAGGCCAGAGTGGCTATCCTATTTAAATCCTGTAAATTGGTTTAAAGGTTTGGGTGGCATGTTTTTCGGGGGTTGTAAATATGTTTTTACAAGGACTATTATTGGTTCTGGTGACTGTCATAAATGCTAAGATTGTTATTATTATATCTAAGAAAATCATGAGCACTAATTGTAGATGTTTTCCAGGACAATCTCTTAAGAGATTGATGGATGCACAAAATACTGAGACGCACCTTATGACTGTTCTGACAACTGATAAAGCACCTTGTACCATATGTGGGAAGCATATGCTGTAGAAATTCGACAATTGCATGTATTGTGGATATGAGAGCATAATTTAAAAGGATTCCATGCTTCTTGGTAGATAAACAAACTAATGGACTATCATATATACCATGGACAATTTACTATAATGGACTATTATTGGACTAATTTATTCACGTATATACTTTACCTGTTGGATGAAATATTTTGGAATTATATAACCCCTTATGCGCTATTTGTTCGGAGTAACAGACATAGGAATAGTAGAGACCTGAACCAGTCGGGGGATGGGACAGAGGAGTAGGAGGAAGATCTCCTGACTTTCCTCAGGGCAGGTCTTGACAGGCAGGGTTGGTGAACGTAGCAAAGACAGCTGGTCTACTTTGTTTTAAGTTCTCTAGATAGGGTAGCATCCTTGGAAGCCATTTCAGAGATAATTAAGGAAGGAGTTGTGAGAGAAATTTAGTTTGGTTCAAAGATCTTGGTTCTGATGATCCCTTTAAGGCCTGGTCATGAACCATGTACGGACCTGAGAAATCTTGTACTTTCCCAAACTGTGGAGACACAATTATGTGCCAAATTATCTTAGAAATGGTATCAGGATGTTGCAAGAATTGCTGAGTGTGTAGGGGTTATACTGTAATTGTGCTGTTTATGCGACATCTGCAAATTCCAACATGTTTACGCCAAATATGATATCTTAAGCCTGAGAATATAATCTTTTAGCCAAAAATGTATATAACCTTATATCTTGCATATGTGACATTTATATAATCCTTCCCATATCTATATGATAGTTACGCCTTTTCTTTCCTCTTAATAAAAGTACGGTGTTGGGCGTCTGAGATTCAGAACCCCATTACCATTAACTGGATTCACATCTTTTGACTGAGTTTTTGGTTAACGGCTAAGTCACTTGTGACTCTTATTAATTGATTTTACCTGATTTAGGTGTACTTCTTTAGAAATTCTTTAACAGACTCTACCAGACAAAAGACAACCTGGAAAAATTGATTTCCACGAGGAGGGACTTGCGGCAGTGCTTGGACTGTAGGTTTAACAAAAACCATGTGGTATATGCAGACGGCAACCGGGGAAGTAAGTTAATGTCATCATTGCTTAAGAATGTGTGCACCAAAAATCTCAATAAATCCATCAAAACGGACTCCGGTAGTTGGGTTACTTCGACCCCGCAAATAGCAATAGAATTCCAAGAGTTTTATTCACATCTGTATAATGTTAGAGACCAAGCAACTCCTTTCGATTTACAGAATCTAAGTGAACAAATAGACTCGTATTTAGATACACTGCACTTTCCCAAATTAGGAGAGTGAGGCAGCAACACTATTGATACCGGTTACAGTTCCAGAGGTAAAAGCCAAGGCTCTGATGGTCTTTCCTTAGTATATTATAAAACCTTCAAAACAACTTTAGCACCTCGCCTAATAGAGTTTTTTAACACACTGCTACAGGGAGAAGCCCTGCCGAAACAATCTCAAGAAGTGCACATCATGCTGATACAGAACGAGAATAAAGATCCCGACATGTGTGTGTTATGATCGTGTGGGCAAACTAAGAAAGAGGCCCACACTTACAAAAAGGGTGCATTATGTTACGATCGTTGGGGCCTCTTTCTTAGTTTGCCCACATGATCGTAACAGTGTGGTAGTTATAGGCCCATTTCCCTGATAAACCTTGATGTTAAACTCTGGGCTAAACTCCTGGCTAAAAGACTAGAAGACTTCATCCCCACCCTGATCAATGGGGAGCAAAATGATTTTGTTAAGGGGAGGGAGGGAAGGGACATTCACCATTACAATTCAGTATTCCAACCACATTTATCTCCGCACTCATTTGCTTGGTTTTCTCTGAATATGTTTGGAGACCGCATCTGGCCTACAGTTTAATGGCGAAGAGAGGCTCAGAGGAAGACATTGACTTGCCCTGCATCCATGACTTCTATCAAGCCACCTAGCTTAGTTACTGGAAGGAACTAGTACATTCCACAAGGGATCCGCTGTTGTATCCACTGCTGAGGGATCGTTGGCAATACTCTATTAGAAGTTCTCCGGTTCCCTATGAAGAGTACATATAGATCGAGGGGCTTTGATTTTACCTAAGCGCTTCGTCTCCTCTCCAGTGCTGGCTAAACTGGCTTTTCTTATTTCCTAGGGAAAAGAGTTGAATGTTTCCCTCTCATCAAGGGGCACGAAATTTATTTTGAGAGCAGCCTTTGGTCTTTCCCCTTGTGTACTTTCACAGGACAGTCATTACAAACGCTTTGTGAGATGGTACTGTGAGGACTGTGGCTGTGAAACCACTGTGTCAACCTACCGGGCAGGTCATGATCCAATCAGGCACGGCTGACAGCCAACCCCAGCGTGGGAGGTAAGATACCAGATGTACAAGCCCCGTATATGGATGAAAACTAGGGAAGGTATCTTGCCCTGAACTGATAACCAGGAGACGGAAACCCTTGCCTATAAGCGAGGCTGACGTCCTAATAAGAACAACCCCATGGTCTTCCTCTAGGCACTTGAAACACCCCAGGGGGGTGACCCTGGGCACCTGACTAAGAGCTGGGAGGGATAAGTGCTGACTTGTCACTGTGGCACTTACCAGGCTCCGGTCCCAGAGGGATGACACTCAGCCAAGGCCAGTATAGAATCGCAGGCCAGCTTCGACACCCCTATGATGGGGAATGCCAATAAATGGGATGGGGGGAGTAGTAGTACTTATCACTCGTGACACCACCGTTCCCACACACTGGTATGTTACGTGGTAGAGAAATGAACACAGACACTTGTGGATAGTACCTTGGGCCCCCAGGAACGATCAGGGCCCGGTGTAACTTTTACTTGGGTAATAAATTTGTATAACTGGTATCAAGTTAGCAGGCTATAACTCAGAGGTAGGGAGGATACACAGGATGAATACGGTCCTACGTTATCTGTATGGCAGCGTTCCTGGACTGGGAGCACTCCAGAGGAGGAGGGAGTCAGGGGTGACTCCGCAGACACTCCGGCAGACAATTATTAAAGAAGGCTTAGCCAATACATACCCCACACAGCAGGCGCGTGGGTGTCACAATAAAGTACCTCTGTGTGGTGCTCCTAACTGTGGACGGCCACACAGGAAAAGCCTGTAGTGCTAACGGGTACCTGTTTTCAGAACTTTTTGTAGGGCTCTCTCTCTCTCTGATGACAGGAATCACTCCTTCACATTCACACTCCACTCCTTTTCCTCCATCTTCACCTACATGGAAGCTGCAGGTGCTTCCACGTGGCTCTGTGTTAGCACTCTCTCAGGTAGAGAAGATGGAAGACCTCTTCCCGCTTTCCAGCTCTCACATTTATCACTTTACTTGTACCACATGACAAGACAAGCTGATACATCTACATGTAGGCAGGGATATTATTACTGTTAACCTCTCAAGCACTGCCGCTGTGCAACAACACACACACTGGATATGGCAGGACAAGGTTTGCACATGCATCTACATAGGACAAAACATGTATGACATTTATGGAGAGGACCAGGATGTTGTTGTGGGCCACTACACACTGACTTACCCTGGCGGGCCAGAACACCTATAGGACAATGATAGAACAAGACCGGGGAGTACAGAAACAAAGGAGGAACAAGGGGACAAGGATAAACAGAGAAGCGGGCTCACAGGAATTACAAACAACAGAATACACAAATGGAAGATACAGAATACAAGCAAACAGCAAGGTAGCAAGGTAACTGCCGAAGCAGTCGCTGAACATGATGTGATAGGAACACATCTCTCAACAACACTGCAGCAAGGACTGAAAGGCCCAGGGCAGCTATATAGGGCGGTAAGTAGAAAAGGTGCATCAGCTGATCAGGAGACCCAGAAGCAATTAACCCTAGGAGTGCTGAATGAGAATAAATATAAGCTCAGGGAACAGGGAAAATGGGACGACGCCCATGTCTGCCAGACACAGAAGCAGTGGATTGTGCCTGAATAGTGCATCTAACAAGTACAAGACTCCACAATGGCTATATGCTTATAAATTGGCCTTGCATGACAGGTGCTGGAGGTGCGACGCAGCAGTAGGGTCTTATCTGCATATGTGATGGGATTATCCAATCATCATATCATTCTGGCGGGACGTAGAAAGGGTTTTGGGGAGACTCTCCCCTAACTTGAAGATTACGCCTGACATGATTTCCCTATGGAAGCCTTCTGCATGCTTTTGCCCACTTAAGCAGAGACTGATTGCTTTCCTACTAGATGCAGCTAAGGCCCTGATACCTCTTCAGTGGCTTCAAAAGATACCCCTAACTTGGGTGCAGTGGAGAGAAATAGTAGATCTCATCTACAATTTGGAGGAGCTATCCAGTTGGTCAAAAAACTCCCATGATAAATTTTTACAGATATGGAGTCCCTGACAGAATCTCAGGGAAGATTGTTAGTAGTTATAGAAATGGGTTTTCACTGCAACTTGCCTAACAGGGCAAGATATGGTTTGACATCCGGCGCAACAGGAATGTCTAATCCAGGGGGTCTGAATAAGGGTCTCCGAGTTGGGCCCTGTTGTGGTTTACTGGGTTTATGCGGAGGAAGGGAATTGGCGTGGTGGATCTGTTGGTTGCTGGGGGATCAGGTGACTATACAGTCGGATGCAGACTCATGCTGACCCAGGATCATGTCTACCCCATGGGTGAGAGAGCCTGACCATCACGGCCCTGCCATCTCGACGGCTCATCATCTGTAGCCTCTCACCTTTTTTCTTTGCAACTTGACTATTCACCTCAAGACTTACCCCTCTCTCCCCTCCCACCATCTCCTTTCCACGCTACCCCCTCCACTCATACCCCTTACAGTTTTTGTCAATGTTTGGCATTAGTCTTTCAACTGTGTCTTTTTACTGACATGTGATGGCATTTATCAACAAAGTAACATGTTTATGTAAGTGTTATTGTCAGTCTGATTTGGACAAGACTGCTGTAAGCTTTGATACTGCGTTTTGTTTTATTGTTTTGTGGAATAACATAAAAAATGAAAAATACCAATAAAACCTGATTTACAAAAAAAAATCTTTTACTTACTCATGATGATCTTCATTTTCTGCACTGTACAAAAAGTGGGAAAAAAATCACTCCCCTGACGGCTCAGCCTGGAGTCTGACTCCTCCCACACATGTGACTGATCACATGCTCATGGCATTATTAAATGTCTTTCCGATTCTTCAGCAGCCCTTCTAGACATGTGACTGGTCACTTGATTATTACATCAATGGTCTTTTAGCCCTAAAGCCATCTATTCCTTCACTTTCTTGCATCGATCATCTAATTGCCTCCTTTGACCATAGGCTGATCTGGCACCCCCGCCTCATTGCACCTACCCCCCACACTGCTTCCTCCCAGCTCTGCCCCTGCTGCTGTTCCATCTGATTCACTAAGAATAGTATTCATACATTTAGAGGAAACCCCGAAAGAGTTATTTTTGTAGACGTAACAGTGCAGTCGATTACCCTATTCTGTCCTCCAAAAATAAATGGAAAAGAATGGAAACCAAATCCAACAGAAACATCTTTTGTCCACATTTGACTCATTAAAGTCTGTGATCCTGTAGTGACCTGAAGTTGTTACTACATGAAATGCATAATATGGATTCGTAAAATTGTTATTTTGTAATGTGGTTATGTTCACTTTAAGAAAATTGCTAACATAGAGTTGGTAATTGGAGAACCATCAAGTCTAAACCAGAGGGCTAGAATGTACCCAATGATTGAGTATTCTTAGGTTCCTATCTACCCCCCTGCGTACTATACTCATGGGAGGAGTCAAAGTCCATATATAGACCCACCCAGTTCTAGAAAAGTTCAATTGTGAGCAGTTAATATAGAGTAGATGTGTGTTAGTGTGTTCAGTAAGTAAGTCCATTGTAACAAGACTTGTATAAAAAGTCCCACTTTGACTCGAAGGAATGCTGCCTTTCAATAGGTGGCACTGTGGAGGATTTATTCCATCTCCCTTATTTGCATATTACCCAGAGGAGCGTGCGTGGCCATTTGAGTCTCCTCACTTAGTTTATAGTTTATAGTTAGAGATGAGCGAGCACCAAAATGCTCGGGTGCTCGTTACTCGAGTCGAACTTTCAGTGATGCTCGAGAGTTCGTTTCGAGTAACGAACCCCATTGAAGTCAATGGGTGACTCGAGCATTTTTGTATATCGCCGATGCTCGCTAAGGTTTTCATTTGTGAAAATCTGCAAAACACAAGAAAGTGATAGAAACGATCGTTCTCCTCTGCCACAGCTGTAACAGCTGTGGCAGAGAAGAACGATGTTAGCCCATTGAATTCAATGGAGCCGTCAATACAGCCGACTCCATTGAAAGCAATGGGCTGCCGGCGATTGCGGGATGAATTGTCGGAAAGGGGTTAAATATATAAGCCCTTCCCTGCAATTCATCCAGAAATGTGTAAAAATAAAAAATATATATATACTTACCTGGTCCCGGCAGAGCGATGTTAGCCCATTGAATTCAATGGAGCCGTCAATACAGCCGACTCCATTGAAAGCAATGGGCTGCCGGCGATCGCGGGATGAATTGTCGGGAAAGGGTTAAATATATAAGCCCTTCCCTGCAATTCATCCAGAAATGTGTAAAAATAAAAAATATATATATACTCACCTGGTGCCGGTAGACGGAGTTCAGCGTGGCAGGCTGCAGTTCTCCTGAACTGCTCTGAACAGCTGTGAGTAGTATTCAGCAGCCGGGGATTTAAAATCCCCGCCTGCTGAATAAGATGCCTCTGATTGGTCACAGCCTGACCAATCAGAGGCCAGCCCTCACTCACACCCATTCATGAATTCATGAATGGGTGAGTGAGGGCTGCCTCTGATTGGCTCAGGGGCAGCTCTCAGCTGTCCCTGCGCTGAGCCAATCAGAGGCAGCCCTCACTCACCCATTCATGAATTCATGAATGGGTGTGAGTGAGGGCTGGCCTCTGATTGGTCAGGCTGTGACCAATCAGAGGCATCCTATTCAGCAGGCGGGGATTTTAAATCCCGGCTGCTGAATACTACTCACAGCTGTTCAGAGCAGTTCAGGAGAACTGCAGCCTGCCGCGCTGAACGCCGTCTGTCGGCACCAGGTGAGTATATATATATTTTTTATTTTTACACATTTCTGGATGAATTGCAGGGAAGGGCTTATATATTTAACCCTTTCCCGACAATTCATCCCGCGATCGCCGGCAGCCCATTGCTTTCAATGGAGTTGGCTGTATTGACGGCTCCATTGAATTCAATGGGCTAACATCGTTCTGCCGGGACAAGGTAAGTATATATATATTTTTTATTTTTACACATTTCTAGATGAATTGCAGGGAAGGGCTTATATATTTAAGTCCTTCCCAACAATTCATCCCGCATACGCAGGCATCCCATTGCTTTCAATGGAGTCGGCTGTATTGCCGGCTCCATTGAATTCAATGGTCAGTGCTCGTTTAATCGAGACGAGTATCGCGTGGTGCTCGTCTCGAGTAACGAGCATCTCGAGCACCCTAATACTCGAACGAGCATCAAGCTCGGACGAGTATGCTCGCTCATCTCTATTTATAGTATATAGTTGCTCTCCCTAAGGAGAAAAGAGCGTTTCTGACCCCTGTCCCAGGCCTCTCACTAGCAAAAGCCAGACTCCTACTGTACACTGATGATGGGCAATAACCCGAAAACAGCTGTATGTACATGGAGTCTGGCCTTGCTTTTGATTCCCAGTCATTGTAACAAGACTGTATAAAAAGTCCCACTTTGACTCGAAGGAATGCTGCCTTTCAATAGGTGGCACTGTGGAGGATTTATTCCATCTCCCTTATTTGCAGTAAGTAAGTGTACCATCAAACTGGGACAAACAGTCTGCAGGGACTTACTGGCATGTGAACTGCAGAACTACAAACTGGACACAAAACTCGCCAGAAGGTGAACTCAGAACAGCGGACATAACTAATGGACAGAAGTAACACACTGACTAAGTATCAAAACACTCGCCTGCAAACCTGCATACATAGCCAGATGGAATAACCATAGAATTTACGAGGTATTAGTTTGTATTTTGGCCAAGCCTGCAAGCCCACCTCAATGGTCCTCATTGTCTCAATCTTGTAGGAAAAAGTGGTGTTTCCAGTCACCAAGCTCTGCATTCTGTTATACAGTAATTGGACTGTATTGGACATTGTCTTGCTTGCTTGGAACTGCAATAAAAGTACATTTTCCTGTTTCACCCTTCGGACACCTGCACACAACCAAAATTTAATTGTGGAATCCGCGATCGTCACCCATGTATGCGATCCGCTGTATTTCACATCCATTGAAAAAATAGAACATTTGCATGTCTGCTCACATTAGAGGATAGCGATTGTGATTTCCATAAGTGCAATCACAGAAAATGGCCATTATTTACTGAGTGAGGAGTGCATATAGATGCATCCTCCTCTCACCATGCAGGTAGCTGACTACCAAATGGAGGAGCCAATAACACCTGTGCAGGACACCGATAAGACAGCCACTCATATATTTCCCCTTATATTATATTATATTTCCCCTTCTGTGATGCATTTATATTAGTGATTTCCATAAGTGGATTTAAAATCGCATCATGTTTTATTTTTGTGCGGGCTGCACACCGATAACTTCCATTGAAGTCAATGGAAGCTGTCCGACCTGCAGCCCATCCATAATTGGCATTGCGGATAGACCACAGGTGCCCACAGGTGCATCATAGTCTAGTGACGGCTTTGGAAAAACAGACATTAAAAAAAAATCTGTACTGCGCATGACCGACAGCGAGTGTCTGGGTTCATCTGCAATACAGAAAGCATAGTTACGCTGAGTCGTTGGCCAGAGACGGATTCCGCTGCAGGCTCCTGCATGCAGAATCTGACCCGGTCATGTGCGCTGGCAGTAGCACCTCCTCCCCTCTCCTCTTCTCTCTTGCAGAATCAAAGAGGGGAGGTGAGGTGAGCAGAGGGGAGGGGAGGAGGAAGATCCAGGATGCACACACTGCCGTCAGTGTGTGCATCCAGCCCATGGCACTGCAGAGTGATTTCCGTCTGTGGAGCTGCGACACCCTAGTTGGTAATAACTTTAATGGTGACCAGATGTCACTGGAAAGTGGGACAAATGCCTGTCTCACTGAGGTCTCAAAGCGGGACTGTCCCGCCTGAATACGGACGTCTGGTCACCTTAATATAGCAATCGTGAACACAAGCTGATCCCCAACTCTTACGCACTACTATTCCTTAGATGTAAATGCTGTTTTCAAGGATTCAGATGGAACATTGGGATGAAAGGCCAGTCATACAGTAAATCAGTGTGAGCCCAGAGGCTCTCAGGTGCAATAGTGGCCCCTGTAAATACCACCTTAAATGGGGCGTATTCTGACCCTGCCTAGGGCAGCCCCATCTGTAAACACAGTCCTTGGTACAGAAGACAACACAGAAGATGATTGTGAATCTTTTATTGTCAGGTGACAGAAATACAGAATGCGGCCACAGATAGTGATAATAGAAGGAGGAGGTTACAAATATGGCCGCCCTGATGGCTCCCGGGTCCGGGCCTTCTATTACTTAGGACACTCCTCACGACGGATGCATCTCTTATCTTGATCACTCCGAATTACGTAGCCTTCCACACAGATACATCCTGGTACACATCTCTTGTCACACATTTTAGGTGTAAAGGTACAGTTCGCTTGGCATTTGGGGTTCGCATCACATTTTGAGAGTGTCTGGTTCTCAGAGCACGACTCTGCAAAATTATAATCATGTTAGTGGGGGAGGGGTGAATACACATGGAGGCATATACAGTAATCAGGATGTGAGAGGCATCAGAGATGGCAGGACCTTCTGGGAACCAAGTGGGTGACATATTGGCTCAGTGAATAAGATATAGTGACTCAGTGTAGGGGCATATCTATAAGGGATGCCGGGGATGCAGTTGCACCCGGGCCCAGGAGTCTTAGGGGGCCCATAACATATTTCCTCCATATAGGGAGCCAAGTCTTATGAATAAAGTAATATAGTTGGGGCCCCTGTTGCAGATTTTGCATTGGGGCCCCACACTTATGCCTCTGATCAGCGGTAGTGACTTACTGGATGTGAGATGACTTGGTGGTTATAAAGTTATTCAGTAAGGCCACTGTAACACCCGCGGCCGGCAAAACGCTGCAAATGTAATAGTTTTCGGCCACATGTTCCTGTCTCCAACAAGGAGATTTAGCGCACCCCATCATTGATGAGATGTGCTAAATGCTGTAAAAAAAGAGCAGACAGCGCTCGAAAATCGAGAGCATGTCTGCGAGGCCCTATTGAAAAGGATGGGAGCGTTATACCACGATTACCGCGGCGTGCAAAACGCCACAGTAATCGATGTAACAAACGGATGTGTGAGAGTGGCCGGAGGCATATGAAGTGGCGCAGTGGCTATATAGTGACTCAGTGTTACATGGAGGCTCAATGAGTAAGAAATGGTGGGTCACTGATAATATTGTGGCTCAGTGAGTAAGCTACGGAGGCTCAGTTGTAGCTCTCATGTTTTGGCTCAGAGAGTAAAATATTGTTTCTGCTTTTTTGTTTTACAGGTTCCTGAAAACTCCAAAATTTATTGTGTCCTGTGTCCAAACTTGTTTTAGATTTGTGTGATCACCCTAAGGGCCCCTGCACACTAGCGTTTTTCTTGCACGTTTTTTTCACGCGTTATCACTGCGTTTTTTTAACGCGACTATCAATAGAATTTTCTAATGCTAAAAACGCATCGCACAAAAATCACAAAGCACAAACTTGCATTGTGTTTTTAACATTAGAAAGTCCCATTGACAGTCACGTTAAAAAAAAAAGCAGCGATATCGTGTGAAAAAAAAAACGCACGAGAAAAACACTAGTGTGCAGGAA
Source organism: Eleutherodactylus coqui (assembly GCF_035609145.1). Lineage (NCBI taxonomy): Eukaryota > Metazoa > Chordata > Amphibia > Anura > Eleutherodactylidae > Eleutherodactylus > Eleutherodactylus coqui. The sequence goes on along the minus strand of NC_089842.1, from coordinate 24,138,301 downwards.
CGAGGTGAGCGCAAAATGGGGCTGTGAATTTTGCGTTCCCCACCATGTGTAAACAGCCTTGCATCACTTTAGGGATGAAGGTATCCTCAGGCGCAGCAGTGACAGCCATGGTAGAGGATCGCAGACTTTTTCCCATTGCTTTCAATGGGGTTGGCGCTGCTGCCACCGACCCCATTGAGGACTATGGGGCTGCGATGCGAGATAACGTAGCAAGATAGAACATGCCGCAATTTCTTTCTCGCATAGCATCGCATAGTGGAGCCATGTGGGAAAACATCGCTTATGTGTTTAACCCCATTCAAAAGGAGGGGGTTCATATTTGAGCAAAATGTCTGCACCTCGCAACGCACAAATCTTGCACAATTTTCTCGCTCGTGTGACACCTACCTAAGACTTTTCAAATTTTTCCATGCAGGTAATTTCTGGGTGATGGGGGGAGCAGACCGTACTGGATGAGCCGCAGCAATAGCGATCACAGAATATACAGCATATAAGAGTATTGATAGGCGACCGTTATGATGTATAATACTCACCTGCGCGCACATTGATGAGTATGACAGCCGCAACTGCAAAACACAAATCAGCAGAAATCAGATGTCTGGTTTCCTCTCTGGACGCCAGAAGAAATACCACCATGTGGTGCCCAAATAATACCGCTACACACTGTTATAAAGTATTATGGAAGGTAAATATTTATAGGATTTCAGTAAAATCAGCATCTAGGTTGTTTGTTTGTTTTTTCTCATCTCCTTGTAGATGTGTTCTCAGTCTCAGACCAGTATGTTAACTAGAAAGATATGTGAGTGATTCGCAGCACAGATGAACATGATCTGATAAAGGCTTAATAAGGAAAGTTTCTGCCAGACAAATTAATCAAAATACTAACGACCACCTGTCTGTGAGTGAGTTATATGCTCCACCCCTGATCACATGACAGTGACATCATTAGGGGTCCTAAAACATAAAACAAGCAGAGCCTGACAGCAGCCATGTGTTTACAGGACATGTGATGATGTCACCGCCATGTGATCAGTCACCTGTTTGGGAGGAGTCTAGGATCACATGACCTGGGGGTGATCAGTGTGTGCAGGACTCTGCTGTGTTGGTTGTGATCCCTGTTATATGGGATAAAGAATGTATGTAGCACAGCTGTGTGTCGTGCATGTGCGTGCATTGACTGCTTGGCTGTCAATGGCTTTATGATTATGACTAGAGATGAGCGAACATACTCGTCCGAGCTTGATATTCGTGCGAATATTAGGGTGTTCGGGATGCTCGTTACTCGTAACGAGTACCACGCGGTGTTCCGGTTACTTTCAGTTTCCTCTCTGAGACGTTAGCGCGCTTTTCTGGCCAATTGAAAGACAGGGAAGGCATTACAACTTCCCCCTGTGACGTTCAAGCCCTATACCACCCCCCTGCTGTGAGTGGCTGGGGAGATCTGATGTCACCGGAGTATAAAAGTCGGCCCCTCCCGCGGCTCGCCACACATGCCTTGTGAGTTAGCTGAGGGAAAGTACTATCGTGCTGGTGCTGCTGTAGGGAGAGCGTTAGGAGTTAGTGTAGGCTTCAAGAACCCCAACGGTCCTTCTCAGGGCCACATCTACCTGTGTGCAGGCTGCTGCTAGCAGTGCTTTTTTTTTTTTTTCTCAAAATCGGCAGTGCAGAGCATTGCACCCGGCATTAGGGACAGAAGTGGTGTATAGGCAGGGAGAGTGTTAGGAGTGAGTGTAGCCTTCAAGAACCTCAACGGTCCTTTCTAGGGCCAAATTTAAGCGTGTGCAGTACTGTGCTGGCTGCTGTTAGCAGTGTTGCATATTTTTTTTTTTCTAAAAATCGTCTGTGCAAAGCATTGCACCCTCCGTTGATACTACAGGGACAGAATTGTGTAGGCAGGGCCACAACACAGTTATTGTTCATTAATTATACGCAGTGGGTCCTTCCCTTTGCTAAAAAGGACAAAAAATTATATTTGGCCTGCCTGTGTCAGTCCTAAGGTCTCCGTGTACGTGTGTGCTGCGTGGACAACGTACAAAAATCAGACGCAACCAGCTACGCTTTACTGCAGGCTTGCGCCATTGTCTTTCCTGACTGGCAAATACCTGCTCTGCTAGAGTTAATAACTCTGCTACACTAAAGTTGTGTGTCACTTTTTGAGGGCCACACCACAGATATTAAACTTCTTGTTCATTGAATATACGCAGTGGGTGCTACCCTTTGCAAAAAAGGAAAATAAATTATATTTGGCCTGCCTGTGTCAGTCCTAAGGTCTCCGTGTACGTGTGTGCTGCGTGGACAACGTACAAAAATCAGACGCAACCAGCTACGGTTTACTGCAGGCTTGCGCCATTGTCTTTCCTGACTGGCAAATACCTGCTCTGCTAGAGTTAATAACTCTGCTACACTATAGTTGTGTGACACTTTTTGAGGGCCACACCACAGATATTAAACTTCTTGTTCATTGAATATACGCAGTGGGGTCTTCCCTTTGCTAAAAAGGAAAAGAAATTATATTTGGCCTGCAGGCTTGCGCCAATTTATTTCCTGCCTGGGAAATCAAATCACTGGTAATACAGCATGCTGAGGGGTAGGGGTAAGCCTAGAGGATGTGGACGTGGACGTGGCCGAGGACGCGTAGGCCCAAGTGAGGGTGTGGGCACAGGCCGAGCTCCTGATCCAGGTGTGTCGCAGCCGACTGCTGCGCGATTAGGAGAGAGGCACGTTTCTGGCGTCCCCACATTCATCGCCCAATTAATGGGTCCACGCGGGAGACCTTTATTAGAAAATGAGCAGTGTGAGCAGGTCCTGTCCTGGATGGCAGAAAGTGCTTCGAGCAACCTATCGTCCAGCCACAGTTCTGCGCCGTCCACTGCTGCAAATCCGAATCCTCTGTCTGCTGCTCCTCCTTCCTCCCAGCCTCCTCACTCCACTACAATGACACCTGCTCAGGAGCGGGAACACTCCCAGGAACTGTTCTCGGGCCCCTGCTTAGATTGGGCAGGAGTGGTTCCTCTCCCACCAGAGGAGTTTATCGTCACTGATGCCCAACCATTCGAAAGTTCCCGGGGTCCGGGGGAAGAGGCTGGGGACTTCCGCCAACTGTCTCAAGAACTTTCTGTGGGTGAGGAGGACGATGACGATGAGACACAGTTGTCTTGCAGTGAGGTAGTAGTAAGGGCAGTAAGTCCAAGGGAGCAGCGCACAGAGGATTCGGAGGAAGAGCAGCAGGACGATGAGGTGACTGACCCCACCTGGTGTGCAACGCTTACTCAGGAGGACAGGTCTTCAGAGGGGGAGTCAAGGGCATCAGCAGGGCAGGTTGCAAGAGGCAGTGCGGTGGCCAGGGGTAGAGGCAGGGCCAGACCGAATAATCCACTAAGTGTTTCCCAAAGCACACCCTCGCGCCATGCCACCCTGCAGAGGCCGAGGTGCCCTAAGGTCTGGCAGTTTTTCACAGAGACGCCTGACGACCGACGAACAGTGGTGTGCAACCTTTGTCGCGCCAAGATCAGCCGGGGAGCCACCACCAACAGCCTCACCACCACCAGCATGCGCAGACATATGATGGCCAAGCACCCCACAAGGTGGGACGAAGGCCGTTCACCGCCTCCGGTTTGCACCGCTGCCTCTCCCCCTGTGCCCCAACCTGCCACTGAGATCCAACCTCCCTCTCAGGACACAGGCACAACCGTCTCATGGCCTGCACCCACACCCTCACCTCCGCTGTCCTTGGCCCCATCCAGCAATGTCTCGCACCGCACAGTCCAGCCGTCGCTAGCGCAAGTGTTGGAGTGCAAGCACAAGTACGCCACCACGCACCCGCACGCTCAATCGTTAACCGTCCACATAGCCAAATTTATCAGCCTTGAGATGCTGCCGTATAGGGTTGTGGAAACGGAGTCCTTCAAATCTATGATGGCGGCGGCGGCCCCGCGCTACTCAGTTCCCAGTCGCCACTACTTTTCCCGATGTGCCGTCCCAGCCCTGCACGACCACGTCTCCCGCAACATTGTACGCGCCCTCACCAATGCGGTTAGTGGCAAGGTCCACTTAACTACGCACACGTGGACAAGCACAGGCGGGCAGGGCCACTACATCTCCCTGACGGCACATTGGGTGAATTAAGTGGAGGCTGGGACAGAGTCAGAGCCTGGGACCGCTCACGTCCTACCCACCCCCAGAATTGCGGGCCACAGCTCGGTGGTGGTATCTGCGGAGGTGTATGCTTCTTCCACTAAAGCACCGTCCTCCTCCTCCTCCTCCTCAACCTCTGTCTCGCAATCTAGATGTGTCAGCAGCAGCAGGACGTCGCCAGCAGTCGGTGTCGCGCGGCGTGGCAGCACAGCGGTGGGCAAGCGTCAGCAGGCCGTGCTGAAACTACTCAGCTTAGGAGATAGGAGGCACACGGCCCACGAATTGCTGCAGGGTCTGACAGAGCAGACGGACCGTTGGCTTGCGCCGCTGAGCCTCCAACCGGGCATGGTCGTGTGTGACAACGGCCGTAACCTGGTGGCGGCTCGGCAGCTCGGCAGCCTCACGCACGTGCCATGCCTGGCCCACGTCTTTAATTTGGTGGTTCAGCGCTTTCTGAAAAGCTACCCACGCTTGTCAGACCTGCTCGTAAAGGTGCGCCGGCTCTGCGCACATTTCCGCAAGTCCCACACGGACGCTGCCACCCTGCGCACCCTGCAACATCGCTTTAATCTGCCAGTGCACCGACTGCTGTGCGACGTGCCCACACGGTGGAACTCTACGCTCCACATGTTGGCTAGGCTCTATGAGCAGCGTAGAGCTATAGTGGAATACCAACTCCAACATGGGCGGCGCAGTGGGAGTCAGCCTCCTCAATTCTTTTCAGAAGAGTGGCCCTGGTTGGCAGACATCTGCCAGGTCCTTCGAAACTTTGATCAGTCTACCCAGGTGGTGAGCGGCGATGCTGCAATCATTAGCGTCACCATTCCTCTGCTATGCATCTTGAGAACTTCCCTGCAAACCATAAAGGCAGCCGCTTTGCGCTCGAAAACAGAGCCGGGGGAAGACAGTATGTCACTGGATAGTCAGAGCACCCTCCTGTCTATATCTCAGCGCGTTCAGGAGGAGGAGGAGGAGGAGGATGAGGAGGATGAGGAGGAGGGGGAAGAGACAGCTTGGCCCACTGCTGACGGTACCCATGCTGCTTGCCTGTCATCATTTCAGCGTGTATGGCCTGAGGAGGAGGAGGAGGAGGAGGAGGATCCTGAAAGTGATCTTCCTAGTGCGGACAGCCATGTGTTGCGTACAGGTACCCTGGCACACATGGCTGACTTCATGTTAGGATGCCTTTCTCGTGACCCTCGCATTCAACGCATTCTGGCCACTACGGATTACTGGGTGTACACACTGCTCGACCCACGCTATAAGGAGAACCTTCCCAGTCTCATTCCCAAAGAGGAAAGGGGTTCGAGAGTGTTGCTATACCACAGGACCCTGGCGGACAAGCTGATGGTAAAATTCCCATCCGACAGCGCTAGTGGCAGAAGGCGCAGTTCCGAGGGCCAGGTAGCAGGGGAGGTGCGGAGATCGAGCAGTATGTACAGCCCAGACAGTGCAACAGTCTTTAAGGGCCTGGCCAGCTTTATGGCTCCCCAGCAAGACTGTGTCACCGCTCCCCAGTCAAGGCTGAGTCGGCGGGAGCACTGTAAAAGGATGGTGAGGGAGTACATAGCCGATCGCACGACCATCCTCGGTGATGCCTCTGCCCCCTACAACTACTGGGTGTCGAAGCTGGACACGTGGCCTGTATGCCCTGGAGGTGCTTGCTTGTCCTGCGGCTAGCGTCTTGTCGGAGAGGGTGTTTAGTGCGGCTGGGGGAATCATTACAGATAAGCGTACCCGCCTGTCAACCGACAGTGCCGACAGGCTAACACTCATCAAGATGAACAAAGCCTGGATTTCCCCAGACTTCTCTTCTCCACCAGCGGACAGCAGCGATACGTAAGCAATACGTATTATGCACCCGCGGATGGAAGCTACGTTCTCTCTCACCATCCAAAACGGGGACATTTCTGCTTCATCAATCTGTGTCTAATATTCCTCCTCCTCCTCCTGCTCCTCCTCCTGAAACCTCACGTAATCACGCTGAACGGGCAATTTTTCTTAGGGCCACAAGGCTCACTCATCTAATTTTTCGAAACAATTTTTATATGTTTCAATGCTCTTAAAAGCGTTGAAACTTTAACTTGAACCAATTTTTCGTTAAACTGGGCTGCCTCCAGGCCTAGTTACCACTTAAGACACATTAACCAAAGCGATTAATGGGTTTCACCTGCCATCTTGGTTGGGCATGGCCAATTTTTACTGAGGTACATTAGTACTGTTGGTACACCAATTTTTTGGGGCCCTCACCTACAGTGTAATCATAGCAATTTGTATGTTCTTCACCTGCACTCATGGTACAGAAGTGTGTGTGGGGTTGGCCTACACTTTAGCTACATAAATGTAACTTGGGCCTTGGCTATACTGCAGCTACTGAAATGGAACGAAGACTGCGCTCCCACTATACTGCTGCTTCGGAATTGTTACTGGGGCCTGTCTTGAGTGCTACTATTGCTGAAATGGAACGAAGACTGCGCTCCCACTATACTGCTGCTTCGGAATTGTTACTGGGGCCTGTCTTGAGTGCTACTATTGCTGACATGGAACGAAGACTGTGCTCCCGCTTTAATGCTGCTAGTGATATGTTAGTGGGGCCTGTCTTGAGTGCTACTATTGCTGACATGGAACGAAGACTGCGCTCCCGCTATAATGCTGCTAGTGATATGTTAGTGGGGCCTGTCTTGAGTGCTACTATTGCTGACATGGAACGAAGACTGCGCTCCCGCTATAATGCTGCTAGTGATATGTTAGTGGGGCCTGTCCTAATGCTACGGCTGAAATGTTACGAATTCTGGGCTCTGCCTATACCGCTGCTAATGGTATGTCTCTGGGGTGTGGAAACAGAGGCTTCCCAAAGACATGATGGCGGCGAGGCCATTTCACACCAACGTGGTTACTGTAAAGGTGCATATAACCACGGACACGTGTAGAGGACACGTAGTGCCTCAAAAACATCCCCCTCCTCCTCCAACAGGGAAAACAAACATTCTTGGCAAATGCCTTTGCATTGGTTCGTCTGGTGGCAGTCCAAGAATTTCACCTTTACCGACACTACAAGAGAGACCCCCCACCATCCCCCCGCCACGGCCCACTTAATCCTGGCCACATTCCGAAAACCAACAAAATAAAACCGCGCTACTAGGTCCGCAGTCACCACCACATTACCACCAACGCGGTTACTGTTAAGGTGCATATAACCACGGACACGTGGAGAGGACACGTAGTGCCTTAAAAACATCCCCCTCCTCCTCCAACAGGGAAAACAAACATTCTTGGCAAATGCCTTTGCATTGGTTCATCTGGTGGCAGTCCAAGAATTTCACCTTTACCGACACTACAAGAGAGACCCCCCACCATCCCCCCGCCACGGCCCACTTAATCCTGGCCACATTCCGAAAACCAACAAAATAAAACCGCGCTACTAGGTCCGCAGTCACCACCACATTACCACCAACGCGGTTACTGTTAAGGTACATATTACCAGTCTGACTGGGGCATGCAGAGACACCTTGACAGAATGAATAGTGTGTGGCACATAGGTTCCCCATTGCTATGCCCACGTGTGCAGCTCCTGATGGCGGTGGCACAGGATTCTATTTCTCATTGCTTCTGTACAGCATTGTGGGCTATCGCCCCACCACTTTTAAAGAGGGTCGCTGCCTAGCCATGCCAACCTCTGCAGTGTGTGCCTGCGGTTACTCCTCATGGCAGACACACTTCTAAATAGACATGAGGGTGGTGAGGCATTAGGGCAGCTGAAGGCTGCGCAGGGACACTTTGGTGTGCGCTGTGGGGGGGAGGGGGGGCGGTTGGGCAGCATGTAACCCAGGAGAAGTGGCAGTGGAGTGTCATGCAGTCAGTGATTGTGCTTTGTTGGAGGTAGTGTGGTGCTTAGCTAAGGTATGCCATGCTAATGAGGGCTTTTCAGAAGTAAAAGTTTTTGGGAGGGGGGGGGGCCCACTCTTGCCGCTATTGTGGCTTAATAGTGGGACCTGTGAACTTGAGATGCAGCCCAGCATGTAGCCCCTCGCCTGCCCTATCCGTTGCTGTGTCGTTCCCATCACTTTCTTGAATTGCCCAGATTTTCACACAAGGAAACCTTAGCGAACATCGGCGAAATACAAAAATGCTCGGGTCGCCCATTGACTTCAATGGGGTTCGTTACTTGAAACGAACCCTCGAGCATCGCGAAAAGTTCGTCCCGAATAACGAGCACCCGAGCATTTTGGTGCTCGCTCATCTCTAATTATGACCAAAGCCTTTTTTTCAGGGCACACATCAAGGAAAGCTGCTCTGCAGCACAGAAAGCAAATTATGGTTTGAAATTGGATGCAAACTATTCCTACAGCTGTCTCACATTTTGTAGACTGCTTTTAAACCCTCTGATTCTATATAACCAGTTTTGGAACATTCTGCATTGCACCCTATAGGGCAGGATTTGGACAGATTTGCTCATTAGCATTGAGGACATTGCTGTCATAATGGCAAGAAAAAAGGAATTATCCAAAGAAAACACAGATAATTATAACCCTTAGTAGCGCAGGTCTGTCCTACAGAGAAATTACCAAGAAAGCCCTGTGGCAGGTAATACAGTTTCCTATACCATCAAATGGAACTTGGAAACTGGAGGAAGAGGACTGGCAGACCAAAAACCAGCACAAAACAGATGACAAGTTTGTGAGAGCCAACAGTTTGTGTAATTGGCACCTCACAGCACAAAAGCTTCAAGCACAGCTTAAAGGGGTTGTCCGGTCATAAACATTAGGTCTCATTACTTCTGTTTGCCCATTTCCATGCACTTTGTAATATACATTGTGCATGGAAAATGAAGCAAATAGAAGTTTTGGACTTACCTGAAGGGATGCCCCCCCCCCCCTGTGTTGCTCCTCCGTCGTCCCTGGTTACCACAAGAATCTTCTCTTCTTCTTGTCGGGCCGCAGCAGCTCTTGTCGGCACGGGAACGAGCCCCTTCTCATCCGCGCATGCGCAGTTCTTCTCTCTGCAGCCGGGACCGATATATGATCTTCTTGTGTGCAGGGGGGGGGGGAGGATGGAAGAGCCCAGGAGCAGGAACTGAGCTCCCGCCCCCTCTCTGCCTCCTCTCCGCCCCTCTGCACTATTTTCAATGAGGAGAGGCGGGACAGGGGCGGGGCTAAGGTCCGAGAATTAGCCCCACCCCCGTCTCGGCTCTCCCCGACAAAAAGAAGAGAAGATTCTTGTGGTAACCAGGGACGACGGAGGAGCAACACAGGGGGGGGGGGGGGCATCCCTTCAGGTAAGTCCAAAACTTCTGTTTGCTTCATTTTCCATGCACAATGTATATTACAAAGTGCATGGAAATGGGCAAACAGAAGTAATGAGACCTAATGTTTATGGCCGGACAACCCCTTTAATGCAGCAAAAAATAGAAAACTTTAAATTTCAACTGTGCAGGTTTGAGAAGTACATTCTCAGCAAGGCCAGGCTCACACGAACGTGTCGGCACAGCATATTCTGCGCACGGGTCTTGCGCACCTAATTTGCTGTACCAATCTGCCAAAGGAAGCCATGTTGCTGCTCACACGACTTGTGTGATATACAAGGGCAAAAAAAAATCACAGCAGGTTCTGTCTTGGCATGTATTGCATGCACATACACACCAAGATAGTACATGGCTATGAGCGGTACGCAGCCAGCATGTAATGTCATTGCATACTAACTAAATGTTCCACAAGCATATCTTGCAGCATGCATGCTGTGAGATACATTTGTGTGACTCCGGCCAAAGAAAGCCACTGCTAAGATTGCAAAATATGAAAAGGGCTTGCCTGGGCCAAGCAGCACCTCCAATAATGACTGAAGAGTGGAAGAGGGTCTTATAGACTGATGAATCAAAATTTGACATCTTTGGTACATCATGTAGGGTTTCTGTACACCATTGAGTGGGTAAAACAATGCTTCCTGAGTGTGACACAAACTGTAGACATGGAGGAGAAATGTGATGGTCTGGGGCTATTTTGCTGGTTCCAGAGTTGGCAACTTGCACAGGGTGACTGGCACACTGGATAAAAAGGGCTACCATAGCATTTTATACGCCTCTGGTGTACAGCTAGTTGGTCAGGGGTTCATGTTACAGCAAGGCAATGAACCAAAACATACTTCTAGGTTATGTCATAAATACTTATGGAGACAAGAAGAAGTCGGTAAGCTTCAAAGAATGGAATAGCCTGCACAGTCTCTAGACTTATCCCCATTGAGCTTGTTTGGGATGAGCTGGACAGAAGGGTGAAAGTAAAGTAACCTACAAGTGCAGCACATTTGTGGGAACTTCTACAACAATGTGGGGAAGAAATTTCTGAACAATATCTGAATGTAACTGTAGAAAGAAATCCTTGATTGTTATATCAGCTAGAAGGGCGACTGGGAGAGTCGAAAATCTAGAGTTAAAGGGGTTGTCCCGCGGCAGCAAGTGGGTCTATACACTTCTGTATGGCCATATTAATGCACTTTGTAATGTACATTGTGCATTAATTATGAGCCATACAGAAGTTATAAAAAGTTATTCACTTACCTGTTCCGTTGCTGGCGTCCTCGTTTCCATGGAGCCGTCTAATTTTCGCCGTCTAATGGCCAAATTAGACGCGCTTGCGCAGTCCGGGTCGTCTTCTCTTCTCAATGGGGCTCCGTGTAGCTCCGCCCCATCACGTGCCGATTCCAGCCAATCAGGAGGCTGGAATCGGCAATGGACCACACAGAAGAGCTGCGGTCCACGGAGGAAGAAGATCCCGGCGGCCATCTTCAACCGGTAAGTATAGAAGTCACCGGAGCGCGGGGATTCAGGTAAGCGCTGTGCTGTTTTTTTTTTAAGTCCCTGCATCGGGGTTGTCTCGCGCCGAACGGGGGGGGGGGGGGTTTGAAAAAAAAAAAAGCCTGTTTCGGCGCGGGACAACCCCTTTAATCCATTATTTTTTATTTATCTTAACTTCTTTATTTGTAAATATCAATAAAAACAAAAAAAAAATCTAGGTGTTCTAAAACCTTTGTGTACACGGACTTACAAGTTCAATGGATAAGAGAGTTATTAAAATCCTATCAACGAAGATCTCATATACCACTATGTAACTTGATATGGAAACACAACCTCTTGGTTTTAGGGGAGCCTGGGGCTTATTCACACAACGGTTTTTATGTTCAGTTTTTTGTGAGCCAAAACCAGGAGTGGAGAGAAAGTATAACGGAAAGATTTGCAGGTCTTCTGCATTTTGGACCCACTACTGGTTTTGGCTCACAAAACTGAACATAAAAACTGTTGTGTGAAAGCGCCCTTATATTGTAAAATCATCCCTGCATGCAGCAAATAACAGATTTATGATGGAAATAATATAAATGTCATTATGTGTTCAAAAACCGAACTCAGCATAAGGCGGCCTGCAGACGGGCGGAAATTCCACTGTTGGATTTCCCGCGGAATTTCCGCCCTTGGAAGCTGCCATAGGATGGTGTTAGCAAACGCAATCCTAGTCAGACGGCTGCGGTTTGTGAGCGCGAAATCTCGCGCGGCAAACAAACCACAACATGTTCTATTTCTGTGCTGGGCTAGCACTGTAGCTTACTGATTGCATCTCCCTGCAATCAGTAAGCTACAGTAATAAAAGTGATATATAATATATAACTATCACAACCAGATGGGAAATAGTGAGATCTGTAGTGGGCACAAGCCGTGGGTGCCGGGTCACCTATAGCTTAACCTTCAGCAGGGGGCTATGTGATCACACAGGCTGCACACCCCAAAATTCGGCCCGTGCAACATGAAATACATTTTATCACTATGTCCATGCTGTACTACAGGGGGCGATATTGAGACTGTCATTCACAGTCTATTTGCAGGACTGCCGTGTTTCTTCCCCCTTTAGCAAAAATAGCAGCCAACCATGCAACAGAACCGCCATATGTAAGATGGGATCCAGCAGCCTCAGTGATGGGACACGGAGCCAAATCACCAGTACACTGATTGGAGGACACAGAGAGAATACGACTCAGAGGTCACATGACAGCGGGGAGCAGCGAAGCCGCTCTGTCCCCATATAGAACTCCAAATGTATCTTTGTAGGTTAAATGGAGAAAACAACATAAAATATCTGAAATCAATACAAAAAATGTTAATCAAGAACTGTCTGTAGAAAGAACAAAAAATGTTCCAAAAAGTGGGAATCTGCTTATTTAAATCACCGGAATGAACTCATCCAGTGCATGTATATGTATATATTATTACATTGATTAGATGACACAGGGAGATACAGCTTAGAGGTCACATGACAGCGGGGTAGGGTGAAGCCTCTCTGATCCAATGTAGAACTCAAAATCTATGTTTGCAGGTAAACGGAGAAAACAACATAAAATATCTAAAAATGATTATAAAAATGTTAATTAAGAACTTTCTGTAGATTAAACCTGAAATGTTCTGAAAAGTGTGAATCCGCTCTAAACACAAAGAAATACTCACTCAGCGACACCAGCAGCAGCACAGAGACCGGTCTCATGGTCAGTTCTGGAGTTTCACCTTCGTCCTGTAAAAGACAGAATTTAACTAGAAGAGTCAGCATTTGTGAGACCTCTGCTTGTTGTCAGTGATGGAGATCTGTCCTCATCTTGAGAATGTGAGGGGTTTGTTACAATGTATCAGAACTCTCTAGTATGGCAAGTGACGGATACAAGATACTGTGCAGGGATTATCTGTCTGGATCAGAGAGGCTGTAGGTGAGTAGCAGCAGGTACCTACCTGTGTGATGTGCCGGATGGGTCTTCTACTGGTGCAGGGATGTGCGGGATTATATAGGGCTCTGTGGGTGTCAGCAGGCTGGACTTCCTTGCAGTAAATCTCCATTTAGTTCCCGGTTATGTCATGTCAGCTGGTATTTACTATGTAACTTGCAGACAATGGCAGTGTTAATATCAGGCCAAAACTCGTAAAGCTAGTTAGTGGCTTCAGCCGTGTGGGAGATTGTAAACTGAATTATGCTCCCGAGGTAAATAACGCTCTTATATTTACAGACTACATAAATCTGCAGCTCTGTATTACCTACATCATCGCCAACCCCGGAACACCCCGGAGGCTCCAGGAAAGAGGAAAGTCTTCCTGCACTCCCAGAGAGTTGGCAAGTCTCCTGGGCATAGCTGGTTCTGCCATTTGGGTTGTGATTGCTTGGGTAGCCGATGAAAATGTAACTGTGCTTCTTATTAGTGGAAGCCGATCCTCATACAGTCCGGCACACGTCTGGGCATTCTTGTATCTTCAGTCAATGTGGTTTCATATCTGCGCTGGTATCCCCATTTGGAGGCTGCGTTTCAGATACGGCACTAAAAACTGGAAGAAACAGCGTTGCATGCATCACTTTTTTTTACAGCAAAATGCTGGGCAGCTGAGCAGAAACCAAATGGATCCCATTATAGTCAATGATGACCGTTCGGCACTGTTCGGTTATGTCATAAGACTGATCCCTTCATCCAGGGGACTCTCCTTTCCTGCTTCCATAACGTAGCAGGAAACCGAACCCTCCAACACAGATGTGAAAGTAGCCTTATCCTTCCTTGTCTCCCGTGTGAAGATAACAAGAAGTGGCGACATGTATGGTGTCCCATACACATAGGACATCTTACCAAAGGGCACAGTTGGAATAAGAAAATATGGCCCAACACTGCAACTTTAGGGTCTAGATGCAAGTAAGTTTACCCACAAACAAAACTGACAACAAACTCACCAACTACTGTATATACAGGGCGATTCTCTTGATAGCACCCTGCCACTTCCTCCCTGTGTGATTATTGAGCTCCCTGCCAATTGTCTAGCTCTTCTTTCTAACCTGATCCTCTACACCTGCAAATTGAGACCACCTGCTACTGACTCCTGGCTCAACCTTGACTATGCTCTTGGTCTACATGGCTACAACACCAGAGGTTCCTTCATCAGACTGATCTCTGCATCCTGGGGATTCCCCTCTCCTGCTCCCATAACTGAGCAGAAAACCATAACCCCTGATGCAGATGTGAAAAGCCGTGTCATCCTCCCCTGTCTCCTGCTGTCCAGCGCCTTAAGAAGAGCCAGAGAGCAGAATAAGGAGGATGAATGATGGTACACAGGCAGCCCATCAGAGCAGGTTCTACCAATGACAAGTGAAGAGCAAGATGGGACACAGAGAGGGGATATTATTTATTGGGGGGCACAGAGGGGCTCGCTATTAGTTTGTAGGGGCACGGAGGCCACATTATTTCTTGTGAGCGCTATAAGAGAATTATTACTGAGTGGGGACACTATTACTGGGCCGGGGCACTTGGGGTAGTGGCAGGATGGGGAGAGTGTAGAGAAATGAAGAAAGAGGAAGGTGTTCTATTAGAGGGGATGAGCAAAGCATGTGTCTTAAGACTTGTGCCCCTGATATTTTATATTCCTTAGGTCTCACTCACACGGGCATATGTTCTCCACCTAATATGTACATATTTTCCATGTGCGTAAAATATGCAGTACACAGCAAATACGCATGTGTATGTTAAATCTATATATGCTATATTGGTGCTTAATATGAGGGTTAAAATCACTGATTACTTCACAAGGGTCGGTGATCCGGGAAATATTCCGATAGCTAGATTGGAATCGGGAAGGAATTTGTTTCCCCTTAATTGAGGAAAATTGGCTTTTACCTTATTGGGGTTTTTTTTGCCTTCCTCTGGATCAACATGCGGGCAAGGATGGGGGGATAATAGTTGGGGGAGTAATAGGCTGAACTTGATGGGCGTAGATCTCTTTTTTGGCCTAACATGCCATGTTACTATGTCCCTACATCTTCAGATTCTCATCATCCCTTCTGCCTCCATAAGGAACTATAAGATCCAGCATGTCCTCGCCACTGCAGACCCTCAGGACCACATGGAACCTTCTTGAGGGTGAGGTCACACGTAAACCAAATGCACACAAATGCAGCCACCTTTCCTTGGTGTGTATGGAGTATATGGTGGCTGGGAATTTGCATACAGAGAGGAAGATGCAAATGGAGATCACATAATATTTGCATGTAGCTGTTCAATGAGCCCCAACAATTAAAAATTTTACCGGTTGGTCCTGGGCACCCCAGTCCAAAATTGGCTGTATGGACCATTTCCATCTGAAGCTCTAGGCAACATATTGGGTAAATACAGGTCAATGTTCATAGGGAACCAGATAAAAATGACTGAGGAATTTTTGGCTTTATAGATTCACCCTGCAGAATAAGGTGGAGACAACTGTCTACTCTTGCCGGTAATACCCAGTTGTTTACTCTTTCTGATAATCTGGTGGCTTACCATTGATAAAACGGAGCATGCCCATAGAGCTGGTGATGTATTGGTGTCACCCTGGTACCAAAAATCAGATAGACTGCTCTCATACCTGCGTGTGAGCTGGAGTTCTTAAATTACTGAGTCCCCAAAGGTCAGTGCGAGCAGAGTGAGGAGAACCCAGTGGAACAACTGGCTGCATCTTCATCAATAGGCACATGAGCAGAACGGAGTCCAGGCGCCCTCTATGCTCATACAGCGAATGATCACCATGCATGCTCCTTTACAACCATATGAAAGCAGTAGCGAGGTGCCCACAATGGGGAGGAGCAACAGTGAAAATGTCTCTAAGAATGAAATAATGAAATATACATAGGTGAAAAGAAGATCAAATAAGTATCTGGAAAGTGACTACAATTTAGTTTAGTGAACAAATATAAACCAGAACAGGTAAGTAGTTATCAGCAGAAGGTTACCTGTGTGAGACAACGATCATCCGTAATACAACAATTACTGTATCTCACAATAACTGATACTCAGCCGGGCAGAAGATAGAAACAGACAACTACAGATGTCCAAAAACAGATCAATGGTTCAAAGGAAGCATGCAAAATCCAACTGCTCATTTTAACCCGTTGGGTTAATAGTCTTGCTCTGGGAGATCGACTCTCCTTCTGGAGGGTCTCCACCTCTCACTGGGGGATATACTTTCTCTAAGCCAATAAACTTTAGAACTCAGGGATCACAGCCATGGGCCAAGGTAATGTAGTGGCCCTGAGTTAATAGAGCCCCTCCATAAGTATGCATGTGTGTGTTTGTCTCATGTCATTGTGTTGTCAGTGTCTTCAATGTGTGTGCATTTGATGTGTATTGCATCTCTGCAGCACTGAAAGCGTTAACATCTGCGTTATGTCTGAAAAATGTATCTTGTGTGTCACGTATCGTGTGATATATATGTCTGTTTTGCAAGGTGTGGTGAGAGAGAGTTTTTGTCTTCTTCTTGCAAGAGAGAGTTAGTTTGACTGGAGTCTGAGTCAGAGCCTTGAGAAGAGAGAGCCTTTTTACTGAGTGAGGGAGACTGTGCCTCGTCCCATGAGGATCCCCAAGATGGTGCATTATGTCTCCACCAGAAGTATGAGTGGAGACATCGGTGTAGCCAGGTTGAGATGCAGGGGACAAATAGTTGACGCCCACAGGTGCTGATTGCCTGAGTACCCGCTGCCCGCTGTCAGTGTGCTATTCCGTTCCCATTTTCCCTGGCAAACCCACTGTAACTTTTTCTGCTGGGCTCTCATTTCCTCTTCTGTACGTCAGTATCATGTTCCGATCCCATCTTCCCTCCCAAACCCCCTGTCTGTGTCCCATGTGGCATGGGACACCCGCGGTCACAGTCCCCGCTAGCACTGTAATATGTGTTGGCACTCCTGGACCCACTGTCGGAAGGACAGAAGCTCCAGAAGTGTCTCAACACCAGTGCAGTGTGGAGAATAGGTTGGGATCCTACAACAAAAACTGTGAGTGTTATGAGCTCCTGTTACACACAATAAACCTGGGAAATCACAGCCTCACCCCAGCCTCTATTACAGACACTCATGATAATCTCTTGAGCACAACCCGCAGATAACTGGGACTGACGAGTATCCAGTTTCCAAAAATTCCTAAACAGACAGAGAGAGAGTGCATTAAAGACAACTCTGGTAACTGTTCCTGGAAAATACTAAATTCAGCGTATTGTCCTGTGTAAAAAGTAAAAGACCTGTAATTGCTTCACTTGATACATTTGCTTTTAAAAAAGACTGTCAGTAAAACTGTGTACCTTCGGTTTAGCAACAGAAAATCTGTGGTCTCGTCTGTTATTCTCGTGTCATCCACTGGGAGTTCACAACTTAAAAGTACTGGCGTCACCCGTGACAAAAACCCACTTGACATTATTCGCCTTAAGTTCTAAATCCTGTTTAATCACATGCGTTCCCAAGTGAGGCCTCTGTAGCGCCCATTTTGTAGAGAGACCGTACAGCCACCCATGACCGTCATCTTGTTTATGCCCGTAATCTCCCCTGCAGCTGGCTCTCCCTCCACTGGGACATTGCTCAGCCTCCCACCTCTGCTGTCACTGTTGTCACCAGGCACCCTCCCATTTCTGCTGCTGGCTCCGCTGTCACAGTCCCCCCACCGCCACTGCTACCCTCCCCTCCTCTGTGCTGCCAATAGATGAATGGATGTCTGGCTCACAGCTCCATTCCCCTGCCGACTCTCAGTCACTGTCTTGGGCTGCCGCCGCGATACCCACCTGCCGGCAAGTAACACCAATCTGCAGTTGGGGCATACCCGGGGCATTACCTCCAGCTAACCACTAGCTTCTGGTGGAGACATAATGCACCAGTAGAAAAAGAGGGTGAGTGATCACCTAATGCCTGCCCTGGGAGCAAATCACCCAGGCCTTCTCAGCACTAAAATGGAGACCTGAGAGAGAGAGTGAGAGCAACCGCCAGGCAGTGCTGAGTGTAACAACTAATTGTGAGTGCGTAGAGAGCTGGAGAGAGAGCACGGAGAGTTGCCAGGAGCAGAACCCCACAGATAACTGGGACTGTGAATTTGTCTGCCATCCTGTGAATCCTCCCTGTCATACCACTATTGTGTTCGCACCAGTGCCCTGATGGCTGATATAAGGCCGATCTAAGGTTTGTGAACTGTTAACCATTTATTCAAGTAAACAAGCACGACCGTTCCCGGTTTTGCTCAGAAAGCTATCCCTGTGTGGACTATTTTATTTCCACATCTGAATTCACCGCAGGAGATGGAACGGTGGCGTCATAAGTAACAAAGAGTAAAGGTAAAAAGTAAAAAGAGTAAAGAGTAAGGTAAATCGCAGATTGGGTCTCTCCTGTGACACTCCGCCAGCAGTAAGTTGGTCGAGTCCTGTGCTACCCTCTGGGGAAGAAATGGTAGAGCCCCATGAAAAGGCCTCAATCTACCCCACTGTCTCCTTGGACCTTGCACTGACCTGTCTCTCAAGCTGAGCTCCCTGAACTCACGCTGGAGTAAAGCGAATATATAAGAGACCATCAGCAATACTTTTCCTTTTGTGAAGGTATGGTTTTGCAACAGCTTCAGACCTTTACAAGTTGGGGAAGGCTACTGCACAAACATTACTGGTTCGGATGAGCACCATGTTTTTTAGTATTTTCTCAGCACTTTGACTTTAGGGCCCTGGGCTCCAACAGTTTTCTCCATGGTTATTGTTAAACTAGATCTCCCAACATACCTCTGCCAGGTTGTCAGGGCATGTAGGGAATGTAGATCTACAATAGCTAGAGAAGCACCTGTTGGGGACCAGTGCCCTACAGCCATAGCACAGGAGAAATTCAAACTGGGTGCCATATTCCTGCTCTGTCTAATAGTTCTGATTTGGAGATCCCATTCTATTATCTCAAAATGGACTAGAGGGACATTTTCATAGAGTTGTTCAGATGGGCAACACCATGAATAACACAAGTGATATGGTGAAGGCAGTTAAGCTAAGGAGTAATCAATCCTTCTATGATAGTATCACTGACTGGGCTGATCAGGGAAATGCGGTGGATATAGTTTTTCTTGACCTTAGTAAAGTATTTGACAAAGTATCTCATACCATACTTAATGAAAAAATGACCAAATATGGGATTGACAAGGCAACTGTTAGGTGGATTCACAACTGGCTGAGAGATCGTACTGAAAGAGTGGTCATAAATGGCTGCACATCCAAGTGGAAGAGTGTATGAAGTGGGGTACCACAAGGCTCTGTCCAAGGCCAAGTGTTGTTCAACCTTTTTTATAAATGATCTGGAAAAGGGAATTGATAGGAAACTGATCAAATTTGCTGAGGAGACAAAGCTAGGAGGAATAGCTAACACTAGGAAAGAGAGGGAGAGTATTCAAAAATATCTAGAAAAGCTTGAACAGTGGGCAGCAACTAACAGAATGGTATTTAACAAGGAGAAATGCAAAGTCTTACACTGGGCAATAAAAATGAAAAAAGCACATACAGAATGGGAGGAATTGAGCTATGCAGCAGCACATGTGAAAAAGGCTTGGGTATAGTAATAGATCATAGACTGAACATGAGTCAACAATGTGATGCAGCAGCCAAAAAGGCAAACACAATTCTGAGATGTATTAAAGGGCTTTTGTCATTAAAAAAAAATTATCTAAACTTACCTATTCCCTCCCTGTCAGTCTCCTTATCACATCTTCCCATGGTTGAGCTTCTCCAGTGCCCCAGGTCAGCTCACTGCAGGCTGGGACCAGCTTGTTATAAGGGCTGGTTATCACAAATTCCTTCCGGCTGGGTCAGTGAAAGTCACATCCCTGTGCTGTAGCTTCACTGCCTAGGAAGGAATTGTAATCTATTTCAGAGACAGCTCGCATGAGCAATCTCTGAAGAAGATAGGCAGTCCTCCTGCTGGCCTGTGAGCTGTGATATAACGTACATTGGAAGACTGCCAACCAAATGTACAGTAACTTCACAGCAAGGAGAAGAATCAGGCAGCTGGAGGTGAAGTGACCCCCTGGACTGCAGGAGACAGGAGAAGATAGGGGAGGTGAAGATCTGGTAAGTAGACTGATGGGGGAGGAATAGATAAGTGTAGCATTTTTCTTTTTTAGTGACAAAACCCCTTTAAGAGAAGCATAGAGTCTAGATCACGTGAGTTCATAATCCCCCTGTATTCTTCCTTAGTCAGACCTCATCTGGAATACTGTGTCCAGTTCTGGGCACCACACTTTAAAAAGACATAGACAAACTGGAGCAAGTTCAGAAAAGTGTTACTAAGACGGTAAGCGGTCTGCAAATCATGTCCAATGAAGAACAGTTAAAGGATCTGGGAATGAGACACAAATTAGATGTTAGAGAAAACTTTCTGACAGTGAGAGTGATCAATGGGTGGAACAGGTTACCTCGGGAGGTGGTAAGTGCTCCTTCAAGGGAAGTGTTCAAACAAAGGCTGGACAAATATCTGTCTGGGATGATTTAGTGATCCTGCACTGAGCGGGGTGTTGGACCCGATGACCCTGGAGGTCCCTTCCAACTTTACCATTCTATGATTCTATGAATCCACTACAACCTCCAGTCAAGTTGCAGGAGGCCAGCTGAGCATCTTCTCCTCAGGTACTGGAAGGTCATGTCCTGCGGATAACACAATCACTCTAATTTGCAGTCTTGAGATAGAACACAATGTCTCGGACTGCTATAGGAGTAGCCAGTTATACTCACAATGATCTGTACAGACAGCGGGTCAAACAAAACCTTTCACTGGGGATCTAGAAGACAGGAAGGTCCATCTGACGTGTCCTACAGTTTCCAGGAGCCAAAGGAGAAACAAATACCTAACAGAAGGAAGTTTAGAGCAAACACTGCTCATATATAGATGGCTCATTGTCTTCTTGTTTACCAGGATATCTTAGAGGATGGAGATCACCTGCCAAATATAATGGAACATTTCCTCTAGAGATCTTCCTTCTCACCAGATGATCCACATAATGTTCTGGCTGAGATTTTTCATTGTTGGTATCTCTGGCACTCTAGCCTCTTAAAGGCATTGTCTAAAAGAGTCTGTAGGGGTTCTGTCTTTCCTGGTCTCTATGAAAGAACTCTGAATGGGGCATTATCCCCTAGATCCAGCCGAAATAACCCTCTCTTCTCTGACTCTATCTGAGACATATACTGCTACTTACCTGAGCTCCATCCGTGTAGGCATTGCCCTTGTCACACACAGCCGGGATAATTACCAGTTGTGTGAGAAGGGTCGGCCATAGATTTTGGATAAGCATTTGCTTTAACAAACATTGAGAGACAAAACAACTTCCATTTGGGTGTTGCATTAATCTATACTGGTCATAGGAATTTACCGACCAATGCAATCACCCTAATGGATATTGCAGGAATTTTTTAGGAGGGCACCACCTGGCCTTGCCGTAGTAGCCGGTGATTAAGCCTGATCTAAGGGAGCCATCTGCTACGCGAGAAGTGCTATCTGAGGCATTCAAACACTGGCACATACTATTTTATATGCCAGCCCGAATGAATGACCCTCTCTCTCTCTCTAAATATTTGAAAAGAGAGCCCGATAGCGGTACAAACATAGATACCGCACGGGAAGTGACAAGGAAGAAGAGGTAACCGTAATTATACGGGGAATATCAAACAGGTGGCATCATTTTAGCAGTACCAAACTGCAGCAGGACTATGTCCTGACGCATTAATCCTGTTGCTCTACTGTCTTTACGTATTTTTCGGGCAACAATTACCCGCGCTCCTGAGGAACTGCCCCCTACATGGGTAGGGAAACGCGTCGAGCGAGTTTTCTTAAACGTCCCGGTCAGCATCACTGACACACAATGAGCCCATGTGTTTAGCACCCGTACATACGGTAATTGTGCTACCAATGGGAATTCATTAAAAAGTGTTCTAGCAACAAGAATACACATAAGAATATTGTGCCCTAGTACAGGTATTAATTCCTGTACCACACCAGCATCCAAGTACAAATAATCTTCAGACTTGGATACCACTCTTTTACCATCTGGATTTCTATCCTTTCTTATATGTATTGGTGGTAGCTATCTCTGAAAATCTATCTGAGAGATACGTTGTCGTATATATATCTACTAGGGCCTATTCTTTGTTGATATGTTACCTGTCCTTTTTACGTATTGTCTATAAGTGTTATATGTGAGCCCACATTTTTAGAATATTTCAATAAAAGTCATTATATTTTAATCTATATCTGTGAAGGGTCAAGGAAGGAATTGTAATCTATTTCAGAGACAGCTCGCATGAGCAATCTCTGAAGAAGATAGGCAGTCCTCCTGCTGGCCTGTGAGCTGTGATATAACGTACATTGGAAGACTGCCAACCAAATGTACAGTAACTTCACAGCAAGGAGAAGAATCAGGCAGCTGGAGGTGAAGTGACCCCCTGGACTGCAGGAGACAGGAGAAGATAGGGGAGGTGAAGATCTGGTAAGTAGACTGATGGGGGAGGAATAGATAAGTGTAGCATTTTTCTTTTTTAGTGACAAAACCCCTTTAAGAGAAGCATAGAGTCTAGATCACGTGAGTTCATAATCCCCCTGTATTCTTCCTTAGTCAGACCTCATCTGGAATACTGTGTCCAGTTCTGGGCACCACACTTTAAAAAGACATAGACAAACTGGAGCAAGTTCAGAAAAGTGTTACTAAGACGGTAAGCGGTCTGCAAATCATGTCCAATGAAGAACAGTTAAAGGATCTGGGAATGAGACACAAATTAGATGTTAGAGAAAACTTTCTGACAGTGAGAGTGATCAATGGGTGGAACAGGTTACCTCGGGAGGTGGTAAGTGCTCCTTCAAGGGAAGTGTTCAAACAAAGGCTGGACAAATATCTGTCTGGGATGATTTAGTGATCCTGCACTGAGCGGGGTGTTGGACCCGATGACCCTGGAGGTCCCTTCCAACTTTACCATTCTATGATTCTATGAATCCACTACAACCTCCAGTCAAGTTGCAGGAGGCCAGCTGAGCATCTTCTCCTCAGGTACTGGAAGGTCATGTCCTGCGGATAACACAATCACTCTAATTTGCAGTCTTGAGATAGAACACAATGTCTCGGACTGCTATAGGAGTAGCCAGTTATACTCACAATGATCTGTACAGACAGCGGGTCAAACAAAACCTTTCACTGGGGATCTAGAAGACAGGAAGGTCCATCTGACGTGTCCTACAGTTTCCAGGAGCCAAAGGAGAAACAAATACCTAACAGAAGGAAGTTTAGAGCAAACACTGCTCATATATAGATGGCTCATTGTCTTCTTGTTTACCAGGATATCTTAGAGGATGGAGATCACCTGCCAAATATAATGGAACATTTCCTCTAGAGATCTTCCTTCTCACCAGATGATCCACATAATGTTCTGGCTGAGATTTTTCATTGTTGGTATCTCTGGCACTCTAGCCTCTTAAAGGCATTGTCTAAAAGAGTCTGTAGGGGTTCTGTCTTTCCTGGTCTCTATGAAAGAACTCTGAATGGGGCATTATCCCCTAGATCCAGCCGAAATAACCCTCTCTTCTCTGACTCTATCTGAGACATATACTGCTACTTACCTGAGCTCCATCCGTGTAGGCATTGCCCTTGTCACACACAGCCGGGATAATTACCAGTTGTGTGAGAAGGGTCGGCCATAGATTTTGGATAAGCATTTGCTTTAACAAACATTGAGAGACAAAACAACTTCCATTTGGGTGTTGCATTAATCTATACTGGTCATAGGAATTTACCGACCAATGCAATCACCCTAATGGATATTGCAGGA
This sequence comes from Eleutherodactylus coqui, assembly GCF_035609145.1. Taxonomy (NCBI): domain Eukaryota; kingdom Metazoa; phylum Chordata; class Amphibia; order Anura; family Eleutherodactylidae; genus Eleutherodactylus; species Eleutherodactylus coqui. The sequence continues at coordinate 24,114,552 of NC_089842.1, read as the reverse complement.
ATTTTTTAGGAGGGCACCACCTGGCCTTGCCGTAGTAGCCGGTGATTAAGCCTGATCTAAGGGAGCCATCTGCTACGCGAGAAGTGCTATCTGAGGCATTCAAACACTGGCACATACTATTTTATATGCCAGCCCGAATGAATGACCCTCTCTCTCTCTCTAAATATTTGAAAAGAGAGCCCGATAGCGGTACAAACATAGATACCGCACGGGAAGTGACAAGGAAGAAGAGGTAACCGTAATTATACGGGGAATATCAAACAGGTGGCATCATTTTAGCAGTACCAAACTGCAGCAGGACTATGTCCTGACGCATTAATCCTGTTGCTCTACTGTCTTTACGTATTTTTCGGGCAACAATTACCCGCGCTCCTGAGGAACTGCCCCCTACATGGGTAGGGAAACGCGTCGAGCGAGTTTTCTTAAACGTCCCGGTCAGCATCACTGACACACAATGAGCCCATGTGTTTAGCACCCGTACATACGGTAATTGTGCTACCAATGGGAATTCATTAAAAAGTGTTCTAGCAACAAGAATACACATAAGAATATTGTGCCCTAGTACAGGTATTAATTCCTGTACCACACCAGCATCCAAGTACAAATAATCTTCAGACTTGGATACCACTCTTTTACCATCTGGATTTCTATCCTTTCTTATATGTATTGGTGGTAGCTATCTCTGAAAATCTATCTGAGAGATACGTTGTCGTATATATATCTACTAGGGCCTATTCTTTGTTGATATGTTACCTGTCCTTTTTACGTATTGTCTATAAGTGTTATATGTGAGCCCACATTTTTAGAATATTTCAATAAAAGTCATTATATTTTAATCTATATCTGTGAAGGGTCAAGGAAGGAATTGTAATCTATTTCAGAGACAGCTGGCATGAGCAATCTCTGAAGAAGATAGGCAGTCCTCCTGCTGGTCTGTGAGCTGTGATATAACGTACATTGGAAGACTGCCAACCAAATGTACAGTAACTTCACAGCAAGGAGAAGAATCAGGCAGCTGGAGGTGAAGTGACCCCCTGGACTGCAGGAGACAGGAGAAGATAGGGGAGGTGAAGATCTGGTAAGTAGACTGATGGGGGAGGAATAGATAAGTGTAGCATTTTTCTTTTTTAGTGACAAAACCCCTTTAAGAGAAGCATAGAGTCTAGATCACGTGAGTTCATAATCCCCCTCTATTCTTCCTTAGACAGACCTCATCAGGAATACTGTGTCCAGTTCTGGGCACCACACTTTAAAAAGACATAGACAAACTGGAGCAAGTTCAGAAAAGTGTTACCAAGACGGTAAGCGGTCTGCAAATCATGTCCAATGAAGAACAGTTAAAGGATCTGGGAATGAGACACAAATTAGATGTTAGAGAAAACTTTCTGACAGTGAGAGTGATCAATGGGTGGAACAGGTTACCTCGGGAGGTGGTAAGTGCTCCTTCAAGGGAAGTGTTCAAACAAAGGCTGGACAAATATCTGTCTGGGATGATTTAGTGATCCTGCACTGAGTGGGGGGTTGGACCCGATGACCCTGGAGGTCCCTTCCAACTTTACCATTCTATGATTCTATGAATCCACTACAACTTCCAGTCAAGTTGCAGGAGCCCAGCTGAGCATCTTCTCCTCAGGTTCTGGAAGGTCATGTCCTGCGGATAACACAATCACTCTAATTTGCAGTCTTGAGATAGAACACAATGTCTCGGACTGCTATAGGAGTAGCCAGTTATACTCACAATGATCTGTACAGACAGCGGGTCAAACAAAACCTTTCACTGGGGATCTAGAAGACAGGAAGGTCCATCTGACGTGTCCTACAGTTTCCAGGAGCCAAAGGAGAAACAAATACCTAACAGAAGGAAGTTTAGAGCAAACACTGCTCATATATAGATGGCTCATTGTCTTCTTGTTTACCAGGATATCTTAGAGGATGGAGATCACCTGCCAAATATAATGGAACATTTCCTCTAGAGATCTTCCTTCTCACCAGATGATCCACATAATGTTCTGGCTGAGATTTTTCATTGTTGGTATCTCTGGCACTCTAGCCTCTTAAAGGCATTGTCTAAAAGAGTCAACATTATTGCATATTGCCCACTAGAACATCAAGATGAAAGAAGCTTATCGCATCAGGACCCTTTTCGTTTAGATAGATCCATTGCAAAGAGAAATTTTTGAAGATCCTGAATGTTTATGAAGGTCACTTAGTAGTTGCCTCACATTAACAGCTGTACAGATGTAGGACCCCAAAGATTATCTTATCCATATAGGTCCTGCCTGCTGACAAGAGGATGTCCATACTGCAGAACTTCTCTACGGTGTAATTCTGGGTAAAACTCAACATTTGGTCCCATCATCCCCTTTTATTACATATCACAGTAATCTATACCTTGTACCATAGAGATACTCAGTCTTCTCTCCCAGCTGGTTAAAGGCATGTCTACTAATTTCTGGGATTTCTGGGTAGTTTATGCCAACACTGTCCATCCTTCATATGTAATATTGTAGCATAGGGGCCACGGAATGGATGTGATCACTGATTTCCATTGTTTATTTCCTGAATCTATCATCCTATTGAAGAGATGATATATGTCACTTGAAGAGCATCATTTCGGGCAACAACTGGTCAACACTGAATCCCAGTGCAGTTAAGGACATCAGTTTCTAATCATGTTGGTGAAAATAATCAAACATTCACCCCAACATTGGATGAAACTAAGACTTCTTAAGGCCGCCTGTATATGGGCGGATTTTTGCTGCAGAATCTGCGGCGGGCGTCTGTACTGCGGATATGCAGCAAATACCATCCATAGAATGCTATGGGAAATCGATTCCTTCTGCACACAAGCGGAAATCAATTGTAATATTTGTTTGCGGAAGAAAAAAATCGCAGCATGCACATTTTTGCGTGGATTTCATGTGGACAGCTTCCATTGAAGTCAATGGAAGCCGTCTGACCTATGGCCTATGCACAATTAACATAGCAGACAAGTCGCAGATTCCGTGTCATCGCCTAGCGACGGCGCAGGAAAAATAAACATTTGAAAAAATGCGCATGTCCGACGGCATCTCGCCGCAACCATCCACAGCACAGATGAAGAGGAGAAAATACAGGTATGCAGGGTCTCCGGCCGTGTTCAGAGCCAGAATCCTCTGTGGGAACCGGCATGCGGAATCCAGCTCTGCCGTGCGCAGGCAGCCTAAGACTCAGTTTTTGCTATGAGTTAAATATTTCAACCTCTACCTTCTCCTCCCAGCAATGGCAAAAAATTGTGGCCCCATAATAGTTTTACTTTGGTTAATGCAGTAAAATAAAATAATGAACTATATTTTCCCCTCTCGCTCCCCATGGCCACTCCAATTATTGTCCTACCAGCCTAAATTCGCCTCCCAGCAGCCAGACATATGTGACAGCACATCGCTGATGTGGCTAATCCCTGGCTTCAGGGCTTGTATTGCTGATACCAGAAATTGGCTGCAAAATTCACATGCTTATGTCATGTGATCACATTTCCCAGAAGTGGACAGACCAGCAAGACAGCTGTCGAAGCAGCTCTAGGATCGCTGCCGGGTTGACGGAGTCCGGTGCGGGCTTTAGACATGGTTCTGCACCTTTTAGCTTAGTAGGTGTGACACAATCTGCTCACATCTGTGGATGATTAGCTAGCTTTTTAGCTGAGATGGAGAAGAAGCTAAGGTGCTGTAAACTGTCATTTGCTCACTGTGTGAGTTAGCAGATAGTGGCTCCCATGGACAGCGTAGTGTCCACTGTTCCTTACTCCAGACGGTTCTGTGTGCTGTGGCTTATTCTTCTGAAATTAAGGTCTGTGTTTTATTTTGTTTTGTCCTTTATCATTTTGGCCAAGTAGGGTTACTTAGGTCCCAGGAACGAGTGCAGGCCCACATCTATCGGTGCAATCAATCTGCCGTGCTAGGCAGGGCTCTCTCCTTCGTTCGTTACATATTTAGGGAAAGACTTCCCACTTATTATTTGCTGGTTTGTTTTGCCACCGCACTGTGAACAATTATTGTGCATCTCTGCAGTTGCTGGTCCAGCATGTCCTTTGCAGACGTAACAGAATTCACAGCCGTATTGTGTACCTTTGTTAAGATGAATCCCATGGTGTTGTTAACTAGTCAGCTGATGGCGCTGACACTGGAGGCTGCTAAAATAAGAGTCCTTCAAAGAGTCCTGCAAACTTTATTTCAGGTTATGCCCTCTGTCATCGGGTGACATGCTTCAGAGGGTGGAAATCATTATTTCTAGGTTGCAGGGTGCCCCCCAGGCATGGGCATTTTGTTTGCTCCCCTCCTCTGAAGCTTTGTCCTCTGTGGATAAGTTTTTTTGAGGCCTTAGGTTTGATTTATGATAATCCCGATAGGGTCTCACAGGCAAAGGGGGAAGCTCAGAGGCTTGGGTCAGGGAGATTCTCCTATTGAGGAGTTCTCTGCCGAATTTCGCTGCTGGGCAACAGAGACTAATTAGAATGACCCAGTGCTGAGGAGTCAGTTTTATTGCAGCTTAGCGGATAAAATTAAGGACCTTTTGGTGGCGTATCCCGTGCCTCAAAGCCTCGATGCAGCAATGTCTTCAGCCATTAGCCTAGGAAGATGGATTAGGGAAAGGCATGAGGAGCTTTGCCATACCCCTGCTTCCCAGCCTACGGATGGGGAAGAACCCATGCAACATGGCTCATCGGTTGGCAAAGCCAGTAAGTGAAAGAGGGGTCAAGGCAGAGGACGGTGTTTCCACTGCAACCAGACTGGGCATTTCCTGCAAAATTGTCCTTGCCGTAACTCTCAGCCAGGAAGACTTGGTAGTCTGCAGGTTAGAGGGGAGACACAGGTGTTACGGAAGAATATATGGACATTGTAGCAAATAAGTTTCTTTGACAATCAAATTTCTCTAGAGCAGCCCATATGTATCCCTAATGGACATGTCAAATGCTTTCTCCACATCTAATGGTAAGCGTAGAGAAGGAATTTGACTAGATTTAGATATGCCATTCACTGAAAAAGAATATTAAAAACTAATTTTTATTTGGATTTACTAAAATAATTGACAGACTATAAACATAAAAGGAGCAGGTAAATGGGACCTACACCTGGTTTATGGATGTTACCAATGGAAATAGTGACCCAAAACCTGATGCACCTCAAATTTGAATACCATGGGTGTGAAGGCAGCGCAAATAGTATGATGACCCGATGTACTTGTCAGAATGAACCAGGTGCCAGAGAAAGAATTATATATGTATGCTGATCTAATACTATGTGGAGCAACCCCTCACCACCTCCAAAGGCCTCCTGCTGTCAGCGCTCTCAAGCTTCCGGTTCTCAGTAGCCTGTAGTGGTTTCACCTTACCAGCTGCGCCGCACCTGAGCAGGCTGCTGAGGACCGGAAACTGGGGAGCCCTGACAGCGGGAAGGCCTCCAAGGGGGTGAGGGATGTCATTTGTGAAGTAAAGGGGAGAAACAGGGTTTCTCTGACAGACAACCCCAGAAATGTCTCCTAAGGAGTACAAAAACGGGAACTTTAAAGATTATTGAATGCGTGACATCCTGTAGGACCTTCTGGGCCACAACATAAGTACTGCACCTTGGCCCATAGTCCACATAGCCTGGACTATCTATGTGTGTAATCGTCTGGGGACCCCGCAGTTAGGATGGTATCCTATTTGGAGGGGTTAAGCATAAAAACTGAGGTTCCTCAGGTGCTACCACCTCAGCCCAAAGCCAAACCGGTGTGTGGCAGGGCAGATCCACATCCGTCTGCCTGACAGATGGCACTGTGGTCGGGGAACACTTTCTGAAGAGATGGGTGCAGATGGTCAGCTAACAGGTCGTTGTAGGGTTCACCATTCAAGGATTAGGGCGCCCACCCACTGGCGATTTTTTTTCCCTGCGAAATTCGCAGCATTTTTTTCTCTGCAGGGGTCTATGGGACTTGTAATGTTAAAATCGCGATCGCGCAGAATCGCGATTTCGCGGTAAATTGCGATTTTGCGCGATCGCGATTTTAACATTACAAGTCCCATAGACCCCTGCAGAGAAAAAAATGCTGCGAATTTCGCAGGGAAAAAAAATCGCCAGTGGGTGGGCGCCCTTATAGTATGATGACCATCAACCATCTTATAGCATGCCAGGAAAACACTCCCCAGATTATGACACTGCCACTGGCCTGTTGAAGCCCAGTGATGCACCTTTGAATATGGTTTTATGCTGTTTATGTTAGATCTGTATGGTACAGCAGGAAATGGGACTTGTCACTGCAGTTGACCTGCAGTCATGTGTCCAAGGTTCATTGATTTCTTTCCTAGGCCCTTACGAGGGTCATCAGGGATACCCATGTTGGTCTTCACATATTGAACTCCAGTCGATGAAAACATGATCATTCTTGAAATTGTCTAACTACTCTTCTGATGTACTGCTGGGTCAGTTAGTTCGCTATGGCACATCATTGATATGATACCTGACATATTACATGACGATCACCTCTAGGATCAATCACACATGGCCTACCACTGCATTATCTTTTGTTGGATGTCTGCCCATGGTTCATACAAACTCCTGATGCTGTGATTTGGGAGCTGCCAACAAGTACAACTGTTATAGAAATCTGCCTGCAGTCAAAATCACTCGACACCACATTCACCCATGACTCTTAATGTTGCCTTCTACTGTGCAGAGGAGAGGTCAGCACTAGAGATGAGCGAACGTACTCATTTAGGGCAATTACTCGATCGAGCATCAGTTTTTTTGAGTAACTGCCTAATCAGGCGAAAAGATTCGGGGGGCGCCGGGGGTGAGCGGGGGGTTGCAGAGGGGGAGTGGGGGGAGAGAGAGAGCTCCCCCTGTTCCCCACTGCTACCCCACGCTCCGCCCCGCCACCCACGCCCCCTGATGCCCCCCGAATCTTTTCGCCCGAGTAGGCAGTTACTCGAAAAAAGCGATGCTCGATCGAGTAATTGCCCTAAACGAGTGTGTTCGCTCATCTCTAGTCAGCACATTATCTGAGAGCAGACCGTGATGTGGCCATCATGTGGTACCACATTACTGATCACAAGATTTCAGTGATTCCTTGATCGTTCAGTTTATACATACACAAATCCCAAATCTGCTCCTTCTTTTTGAATAACCCTGTGTGTGATATATATATATATATATATATATATATATATATATATATATATATACACACACACACAGGGTTATTTTAGGATAGTAACTTTTATATGTTCTGTGTTGTGTCCATAGCTAGCAAAATCGCAACATAGAACATATGAAAGTTACTATACTAAAAGGCAATTGCAAATCTCAGCATCACCGAAGAATTTGGGAATACAAGTTTATAACCATCTTTGATACTGTCAAGACTGGAATGAACCTCGGAGGGGGTTTCTTGCATCAGTGGAGAATATAAGAAATCTGGAGCAGAGATAGAACACAGGCCTGGTGACCCCCTAACACCAAGTTAGAGACCATAAAACTTACACATCCCTTATCAGTGGACTAATTAACTATTTACTCCTCTGCTCATCCTGCTCTGGTATTGTTTTAAGTGCAAATGAACCCTCCATGTCTAATATAGGTTCAAAAGCTGCTATGATTTTTTGTTAACCACTAAAAGGTATCATATCTACAAGATAACTTGTTTTTTCTTACCGAGAACAATCTCATTTTGCTCTACTGATATCCCCGAAAGCTTGCTGTAACATCATGTATTTTTGTTAGCCATTAGAAGGTATCATATCTACAAGATTAGGTGGTTTCTTGATCTGAGAGCAATCACACTTTGCTCTACTGGTTAACACAGTACCAAACCATTTTTTTCGCTCTACTGACTGACTTAGTAGCATGTATTGTACCTTTTTTCATGTTACTCAACACGCATTTCAGTCCGCGCTGTTGTTTTTTGAATTAGTTTTTTTTTTTCAGTCTTATGTATGTAGTAGAGATGAGCGAACTTACTCGGCCACGCCCCTTTTTCGCCCGAGCTCCGCGATTTTCGAGTACTTCCGTACTCGGGTGAAAAGATTTGGGGGGCGCCGTGGGGGGTTGCAGCGGGGAGTGGGGGGGGGAGAGGGAGAGAGAGAGGGCTCCCCCCTGTTCCCCGCTGCTACCCCCCGCTCCGCCACGCCTCACCCCACCTCCCGGCGTCCCCCGAATCTTTTCACCCGAGTACGGAAGTTTTCGAAAATCGCAGTGCTCGATCGAGTAATTACTCGAAACGAGTATGTTCGCTCATCTCTAGTATGTAGTCACAATCTCAGAGTGCCTCGTGATACAGCAAAAACGTCAGCTCCTTTATTACAGAGGTGTCCACCAGAACAATTTGACAGCACTGAAATTCCGTCAGCTCTGCCATAATTCCCTCACAGCTGCACAGAACACTGTCTGACAAATGATGCTTATCACAGATCATTGTATCACGCAACAACCACAGCACCGCCTACTAACTTCACTGCAGTACACATGTACGGATCCACGACTCTTGAGAAGGATCCACGTGGAATTTTAATTATTAGCACTGAGATGCCCTTTTGATTAAGATCCCATGCAACCTAAGGCATGCATTTTGTATGGTGCCTCTATATTTTTGTTAACCCACTGTATATATATATCTATATGTATGTATATACACACATATTATACAGTAAATAACTTATGAACTAGATGGACATTGTCTTCATTCAGCCTAACATACTATGTAATATGTGTATAAAATCACAACTAAATATGAATTAACTAGACAAATAGTTTAATAAAAAAAACAAAACATTGATTATTAGTTAATTAATCCCATTTATAGATCTACGGAGTTTTCTATGCTATATTTTTTTTAAAACTCAATAGCTAAAAACTCTGCAATCTACTTCCTTACCAGAAGGTGTCCTCAGTGCTCTCATTATACAACGATGCTTTTACTATGGAGTCATACCAGAGAAATCCACAAGATGGCAGCGCTGAAGAACGGGAGTTTATACCAGACACAGATTTACCTGTAATCAACAGGTGCTGAAAATAGAGGGTATATAAAGTGTTAATTATGTTATTTCTCTCTTTATGTCATTGTTTCTAAGAGCTCGTTTAGACCTTCTGGCTGGAGGGTTTGCATTTAGAATATCCAATATGTTTTTCTAAGGTCTTTCTCAAATGGGTGTAATTAGCTGCACACGTATCTTTCATGTATGTGCATGCACCAAGTATACAATGACGTGTACTTGCTGCGTGCCACCAATCCCGATACCGTATCTCGGCGTGCGTGCATAATACGCACGGGCCTGCTGCAGACTGGGCAATAGGAAATCGGCTGCATGAAGCCGGCCTTAGTCTTAGGCTGCATTCAGACGAACGTATATCGGCTCGGTTTTCACGCCGAGCCGATATACGTTGTCCTCATGTGCAGGGGGGGGGGAGGCTGGAAGAGCCCAGGAGCAGGAACTGAGCTCCCGGCCCCTCTCTGCCTCCTCTCCACCCCTCTGCACTATTTGCAATGGGGAGAGGCGGGCTGGGGGCGTGGCTAATTCTCGGAACGTAGCCCAATAATTATTGAGTTCCCTGCCAATTGTCTAGCTCTTCTTTCTAACCTGATCCTCTACACCTGCAAATTGAGACCACCTGCTACTGACTCCTGGCTCACCCTTGACTATGCTCTTGGTCTACATGGCTACAACACTAGAGGTTCCTTCATCAGACTGATCTCTGCATCCTGATGCAGATGTGAAAAGCCGCGTCATCCTCCCCCGTCTCCTGCTGTCCAGCGCCCTAAGAAGAGCCAGAGAGCAGGATAAGGAGGATGAATGATGGTACACAGGCAGCCCATCAGAGCAGCTTCTACAAATGACAAGTGAAGAGCAAGATGGGACACAGAGAGGGGATATTATTTATTGGGGGGCACAGAGGGGCTCGCTATTACTTTGTAGGGGGTTCGGAGGCACATTATTTCTTGTGAGCGCTATAAGAGAATTATTACTGAGTGGGGACACTATTACTGGGCCCGGGCACTTGGGGTAGTGGCAGGATGGGAAGAGTGTAGAGAAATTAAGAAAGAGGAAGATCTTCTATTAGAGGGGATGAGCAAAGCATGTGTCTTGGCTTGTGCCCCTGATATTTTAATATTCCTTAGGTCTCACACCCACGGGCATATGTTCCCCACCTATTATGTAAATATTTTCCATGTGCGTAAAATATGCAGTATGTTATGGCACTCTGGCCCCCGAACACCAGGTGGGGTGTCCTGAACTTACCACACCCCACTGTCCCTGCCTACTTGCCTCGACCTGGCGACTGCACTAGATGTTCCTAACTAACGGGGGACAGAGTACCGACAAGGAAAGGCAGATGGAGTGACCAAACAGAAAATACTGAGCACAAGGCAAAGCTGGAAAAGGAAGCTGACGAGCAAACTAGGGAACTGACTGAGACGAACTGCAGACAGGACTGACTAGGAGCTGACAGAACCAATAACTGGCGGTGAGCTCAGGTCACTGCCAACCTTATGACTACAGGACTCCGCCCAGGGGCGGAGGAGGGAAGAGCCCACTCCCCCACTACTGCACAAGAGAGGTGGAGGAGTGCGGCCGACACCCTACGGGCGGACACGCCCACGCCGCCGCCCACCGGCCGCCCCCCATCGCCGGGGGAGCCCTGACGTCAGAGCTCCAGGACGCCGGAGCTGGAGCGGCGCACGCTGACCGGGGGACCCCGCGCCACCCTGCACGGTAACATTACCCCCCCTCTGACAGGGGACCTCCGGGCCCCCGGAAACTCGACCAGGCTTATCCAGAAAACGACGGTGAAAATGCTGTACCAACACGGGAGCGTGAACTTCCCGTGCAGCCACCCAGGAATGGTCTTCTGGACCAAAACCCTTCCAAGCCACCAGATATTGCAAGGTCCCCCGTCGCAGACGAGAATCCAGGATTTCCTGAACCTCATACTCGACCTTGCCCCACACCAGGTGGGAGGCGGGGGACCGGAAGTGGGGTCCTCACCGAAGGGACAAAGGGTTTCAACAAGGACTTGTGAAAAACCCTATGCACTTTCCACGTGGCTGGCAACTCAAGTTCGTAAGCGAGCGGGTTAATTACACGCGTGATGGTAAAAGAGCCTACAAAGCGCGGCGCCAGCTTTAAGGACGGGACCTTCAATCTTAGGTTCCTGGATGACAGATACACCTTCTGACCCACCCTGTAAGGTTCAGAAACTGAGAGGCTTCTCCCACTGCGCAACTGCATGCGAGACCTGGCTAACACCAGGCGGACAACTGGACGGCGGTCCCTACCCTGGCTAGGGACCTGGCGACTGCACTAGATGTTCCTAACTAACGGGGGACAGAGTACCGACAAGGAAAGGCAGATGGAGTGACCAAACAGAAAATACTGAGCACAAGGCAAGCTGGAAAAGGAAGCTGACGAGCAAACTAGGGAACTGACTGAGACGAACTGCAGACAGGACTGACTAGTAGCTGACAGAACCAATAACTGGCGGTGAGCTCAGGTCACTGCCAGCCTTATGACTACAGGACTCCGCCCAGGGGTGGAGGAGGGAAGAGCCCACTCCCCCACTACTGCACAAGAGAGGTGGAGGAGTGCGGCCGACACCCTACGGGCGGAAACGCCCACGCCACCGGCCACCCCCCGTCGCCGGGGGAGCCCTGACGTCAGAGCTCCAGGACGCCGGAGCCAAAGCCGGAGCAGCGCGCACTGACCGGGGGACCCCGTGCCGCCCTGCATGGTAACACAGTACACAGTAAATACGCATGTGTATGTTAAATCTATATATGCTATATTGGTGCTTAATATGAGGGTTAAAATCACTGATTACTTCACAAGGGTCGATTGGAATCGGGAAGGAATTTGTTTCCCCTTAATTGAGGAAAATTGACTTTTACCTTATTGGGTTTTTTTTTTTGCCTTCCTCTGGATCAACATGCGGGCAAGGATGGGGGGATAATAGTTGGAGGAGTAATAGGCTGAACTTGATGAGCGTAGATCTTTTTTTGGCCTAACATGCCATGTTACTATGTCCCTTCATCTTCACATTCTTATCATCCCTTCTGCCTCCATAAGGAACTTTAAGATCCAGCATGTCCTCTCCACTGCAGACCCTCAGGACCACATGGAACCTTCTTGAGGGTAAGGTCACACGCAAACCAAAGGCACACAAATGCAGCAACCTTTCCTTGATGTATATGGTGGCTGGGAATTTGCATAAAGAGAGGAAGTTGCAAATGGAGATCACATAATATTTGCATGTAGCTGTTCAATGAGCCCCAACAATTAAAAATTTTACCGGTGGGTCCCGGGCACCCCAGTCCGAAATTGGCTGTATGGACCATTTTCAGCTGAAGCTCTAGACAACATATTGGGTAAATACAGGTCAATGTTCATAGGGAACCAGATAAAAATGACTGACGAATTTTTGGATTTAGAGATTCCCCCTGCAGAATAAGGTGGAGACAACTGTCTACTCTTGCCGGTAATACCCAGTTGTTTACTCTTTCTAATAATCTGGTGGCTTACCATTGATAAAACTGAGCATGCCCATAAAGCTGGTGATGTATTGGTGTCACCCTGGTACCAAAAATCAGATAGAGTACTCTCATACTTGCATTAGAGCTGGAGTTCTTAAATTACTGAGTCCCCAAAGGTCAGTGCGAGCAGAGTGAGGAGAACCCAGTGGAACAACTGGCTGCATCTTCATCAATAGGCGCATGAGCAGAATGGAGTCCAGGCGCCCTCTATGCTCATCGAGCGAAGGATCACCATTGCTGCTCCTTTACAACCACATATGAAAGCAGTAGTGAGGTGCCCACAATGGGGAGGAGCAACAGTGAAAATGTCTCTAAGAATGAAATAATGAAATATACATAGGTGAAAAGAAGATGAAATAAGTATCTGGAAAGTAACAACTATTTTAGTGAACAAATATAAACCAGAACAGGTAAGTAGTTATCAGCAGAAGGTTACCTGTGTGAGACAGCGATCATCCGTAATACAACAATTACTGTATCTCACAATAACTGATACTCAGCCGGGCAGAAGATAGAAACAGACAACTACAGATGTCCAAAAACAGATCAACGGTTCAAAGGAAGCATGCAAGATCCAACTGCTCATTTTAACCCGTTGGGTTAATAGTCTTGCTCTGGGAGATCGACTCTCTTTCTGGAGGGTCTCCACCTCTCACTGGGGGATATACTTTCTCTAAGCCAATAAACTTTAGAACTCAGGGATCACAGCCATGGGCCAAGGTGATGTAGTGGCCCTGAGTTAATAGAGCCCCTCAATAAGTATGCATCAGTTTGTCTCATATCATTGTGTTGTCAGTGTCTTCAATGTGTGTGCATTTGATGTGTATTGCATCTCTGCAGCACTGAAAGCGTTAACACCTGGGTTATGTCTGAAAAATGTATCTTGTGTGTCACGTATCGCGTGATTGATATATATGCATATATATATATATATATATATATATATATATATATATATATATATATATATATATATATATATATATCTGTTTTGCAAGGTGTGGTGAGAGAGAGTTGTTGTCTTCTTCTTGCAAGAGAGAGTTAGTTTGACTGGAGTCTGAGTCGGAGCCTTGAGAAGAGAGAGCCTTTTTACTGAGTGAGAGAGACTGTGCCTCGTCCCATGAGGATCCCCAAGATGGTGCATTATGTCTCCACCAGAGGTATGAGTGGAGACATGGGTGTAGCCAGGTTGAGATGCAGGGGACAAATAGTTGACGCCCACAGGTGCTGATTGCCTGAGTACCCGCTGCCCGCTGTCAGTGTGCTATATCGTTCCCATTTTCCCTGGCAAACCCACTGTAACTTTTTCTGCTAGGCTCTCATTTCCTCTTCTGTAGGTCAGTGTCATGTTCCGATCCCATCTTCCCTCCCAAACCTCCTGCCTGTGTCCCATGTGGCATGGGAACCCCGCGGTCACAGTCCCCGCTAGCACTGTAATATGTGTTGGCACTCCTGGACCCGCTGTCGGAAGGACAGTAGCTCCAGAAGTGTCTCAACATCAGTGCAGTGTGGAGAATAGGTTGGGATCCTACAACAAAAACAGTGAGTGTTATGAGCCCCTGTTACACAGAATAAACCAGGGAAATCACAGCCTCACCCCAGCCTCTATTACAGACACAGATCTCATGATAATCTCTTGAGCACAACCCGCAGATAACTGGGTATGACGAGTATTAGAGATGAGCGAACGTACTCGTCCGAGCTTGATATTCGTGCGAATATTAGGGTGTTCGGGATGCTCGTTACTCTTAACGAGCACCACGCGGTGTTCTGGTTACTTTCAGTTTCCTCTCTGAGACGTTAGCGCGCTTTTCTGGCCAATTGACAGGGAAGGCATTACAACTTCCTCCTGTAACGTTCAAGCCCTATACCACCCCCCTGCTGTGAGTGGCTGGGGAGATCTGATGTCACCCGAGTATAAAAGTCGGCCCCTCCCGCGGCTCGCCACACATGCCTTGTGAGTTAGCTGAGGGAAAGTACTATCGTGCTGGTGCTGCTGTAGGGAGAGCGTTAGGAGTCAGTGTAGGCTTCAAGAACCCCAACGGTCCTTCTCAGGGCCACACCTACCTGTGTGCAGGCTGCTGCTAGCAGTGTTTTGTTTTTTTGTTTTTCTCAAAATCGGCAGTGCAGAGCATTGCACCCGGTATTAGGGACAGAAGTGGTGTATAGGCAGGGAGAGTGTTAGGAGTGAGTGTAGCCTTCAAGAACCTCAACGGTCCTTTCTAGGGCCAAATTTAAGCGTGTGCAGTACTGTGCTGGCTGCTGTTAGCAGTGTTGCATTTTTTTTTTTTTCTAAAAATCGTCTGTGCACAGCATTGCACCCTCCATTGATACTACAGGGACAGAATTGTGTAGGCAGGGCCACAACACAGTTATTGTTCATTGAATATACGCAGTGGGTCCTTCCCTTTGCTAAAAAGGACAAAAAATTATATTTGGCCTGCCTGTGTCAGTCCTAAGGTCTCCGTGTACGTGTGTGCTGCATGGACAACGTACAAAAATCAGACGCAACCAGCTACGGTTTACTGCAGGCTTGCGCCATTGTCTTTCCTGACTGGCAAATACCTGCTCTGCTAGAGTTAATAACTCTGCTACACTATAGTTGTGTGACACTTTTTCAGGGCCACACCACAGATATTAAACTTCTTGTTCATTGAATATACGCAGTGGGTGCTTCCCTTTGCAAAAAAGGAAAAGAAATTATATTTGGCCTGCCTGTGTCAGTCCTAAGGTCTCCGTGTACGTGTGTGCTTCGTGGAGAACGTACAAAAATCAGACGCAACCAGCTACGGTTGAGTGCAGCCTTGCGCCAATTTCTTTCCTGCCTGGGAAATCAAATCACTGGTAATACAGCATGCTGAGGGGTAGGGGTAGGCCTAGAGGATGTGGACGTGGCCGAGGACGCGGAGGGCCAAGTGAGGGTGTGGGCACAGGCCGAGCCAGTGCGGTGGCCAGGGGTAGAGGCAGGGCCAGACCGAATAATCCACCAACTGTTTCCCAAAGCGCCCCCTCGCGCCATGCCACCCTGCAGAGGTCAAGGTGCTCTACGGTGTGGCAGTTTTTCACAGAGACGCCTAACGACCGACGAACAGTGGTGTGCAACCTTTGTCGCGCCAAGATCAGCTGGGGAGGCACCACCAACAGCATGCGCAGGCATATGATGGACAAGCACCCCACAAGGTGGGACGATGCCCGTTCACCGCCTCCGGTTTGCACCACTGCCTCTCCCCCTGTGCCCCAACCTGCCACTGAGATCCAACCCCCCTCTGAGGACACAGGCACTACCGTCTCCTGGCCTGCACCCACACCCTCACCTCCGCTGTCCTCGGCCCCATCCAGCAATGTCTCTCAGCGCAGCGTCCAGACGTCGCTAGTGCCACAGTTTGAGCGCAAGTGCAACTACGACGCCACGCACCCGCACGCTCAAGCGTTAAACGTGCACATTGCAAAATTGATCAGCCTAGAGATGCTGCCGTATAAGCTTGTGGAAACGGAGGCTTTCAAAAGCATGATGGCGGCGGCTGCCCCGCGCTACTCTGTTCCCAGTCGCCACTACTTTTCCCGATGTGCCGTCGCAGCCCTGCATGACCACGTCTCCCGCAACATTGTACGCGCCCTCACCAACGCGGTTACTGCCAAGGTCCAGTTAACAACGGACACGTGGACAAGCACAGGCGGGCAGGGCCACTATATCTCCCTGACGGCACATTGGGTGAATTTAGTGGAGGCTGGGACAGAGTCAGAGCCTGGGACCGCTCACGTCCTACCCACCCCCAGAATTGCGGGCCACAGCTCGGTGGTGGTATCTGCGGCGGTGTATGCTTCCTCCACTAAAGCACCTTCCTCCTCCTGCAACGCAACCTCTGTCTCGCAATCAAGATGTGTCAGCAGCACGTCGCCAGCAGTCGGTGTCACGCGGCGTGGCAGCACAGCGGTGGGCAAGCGGCAGCAGGCCGTGCTGAAACTACTCAGCTTAGGAGATAAGAGGCACACGGCCCACGAACTGCTGCAGGGTCTGACAGAGCAGACCGACCGCTGGCTTGCGCCGCTGAGCCTCCAACCGGGCATGGTTGTGTGTGACAACGACCGTAACCTGGTGGCGGCTCTGCAGCTCGGCAGCCTCACGCACGTGCCATGCCTGGCCCACGTCTTTAATTTGGTGGTTCAGCGCTTTCTGAAAAGCTACCCACACTTGTCAGACCTGCTCGGAAAGGTGCGCCGGCTCTGCGCACATTTCCGCAAGTCCCACACGGACGCTGCCACCCTGCGCACCCTGCAACATCGCTTTAATCTGCCAGTGCACCGACTGCTGTGCGACGTGCCCACACGGTGGAACTCTACGCTCCACATGTTGGCCAGGCTCTATGAGCAGCGTAGAGCTATAGTGGAATACCAACTCCAACATGGGCGGCGCAGTGGGAGTCAGCCTTCTCAATTATTTTCAGAAGAGTGGGCCTGGTTGGCAGACATCTGCCAGGTCCTTGGAAACTTTGAGCAGTCTACCCAGGTGGTGAGCGGCGATGCTGCAATCATTAGCGTCACCATTCCTCTGCTATGCATCTTGAGAAGTTCCCTGCAAAGCATAAAGGCAGATGCTTTGCGCTCGGAAACGGAGCCGGGGGAAGACAGTATGTCGCTGGATAGTCAGAGCACCCTCCTGTCTATATCTCAGCGCGTTCAGGAGGAGGAGGAGGAGCATGAGGAGGATGAGGAGGAGGGGGAAGAGACAGCTTGGCCCACTGCTGACGGTACCCCTGCTGCCTGCCTGTCATCCTTTCAGCGTATATGGCCTGAGGAGGAGGAGGAGGAGGAGGATCCTGAAAGTGATCTTCCTAGTGAAGACAGCCATGTGTTGCGTACAGGTACCCTGGCACACATGGCTGACTTCATGTTAGGATGCCTTTCTCGTGACCCTCGCGTTACACGCATTCTGTCCACTACGGATTACTGGGTGTACACACTGCTCGACCCACGGTATAAGGAGAACCTTTCCACTCTCATTCCCGAAGAGGAAAGGGGTTCGAGAGTGTTGCTATACCACAGGACCCTGGCGGACAAGCTGATGGTAAAATTCCCATCCGACAGCGCTAGTGGCAGAAGGCGCAGTTCCGAGGGCCAGGTAGCAGGGGAGGTGCGGAGATCGAGCAGCATGTACAGCACAGGCAGTGCAACAGTCTTTAAGGGCCTGGACAGCTTTATGGCTCCCCAGCAAGACTGTGTCACCGCTCCCCAGTCAAGGCTGAGTCGGCGGGAGCACTGTAAAAGGATGGTGAGGGAGTACGTAGCCGATCGCACGACCGTCCTCCGTAACGCCTCTGCCACCTACAACTACTGCGTGTCGAAGCTGGACACGTGGCCTGAACTAGCGCTGCATGCCCTGGAGGTGCTTGCTTGTCCTGCGGCTAGCGTCTTGTCGGAGAGGGTGTTTAGTGCGGCTGGGGGAATCATCACAGATAAGCGTACCCGCCTGTCAACCGACAGTGCCGACAGGTGACACTCATCAAGATGAACAAAGCCTGGATTTCCCCAGACTTCTCTTCTCCACCAGCGGACAGCAGCGATACCTAAGCAATACGTAGGCTGCACCCGCGGATGGAAGCATCGTTCTCTCTCACCATCCACAACGGGGACATTTGTGCTTCATCAATCTGTGTATAATATTCCTCCTCCTCCTCCTCCTGCTCCTCCTCCTGAAACCTCACGTAATCACGCAGAACAGGCAATTTTTCTTAGGGCCACAAGGCTCACTCATATAATTTTTCTCCAAAATGTTTATACGTTTCAATGCTCTTAAAAGCGTTGGAACTTTAACTTGAACCAATTTTTCGTGAAACTGGGCTGCCTCCAGGCCTAGTTACCACTTAAGCCACATTAACCAAAGCGATTAATGGGTTTCACCTGCCCTCTTGGTTGGGCATGGGCAATTTTTCTGATGTACATTAGTACTGTTGATACAGCAATTTTTGTGGGCCCTCGCCTACAGTGTAATCAAATTAATTTGTAGCCCACCTGCATTACAGCTGACGTTACATCAGCTGTGTTGGGCAATGCAATGGGATATTTTTATGTACCGCCGGTGGGTTCCAGGGAGCCACCCATGCTGTGGGTCCACAGAGAATTATAAATGCATCTGTTTCCACTTCTAAAGAACCCCAGTCAGACTGGGGCATGCAGTGTGGGCCGAAGCCCACCTGCATTTAGCACGACATTACTACCTCAGCTGTGTTGGGCAATGCAATGGGATATTTTTATGTACCGCCGGTGGCTTCCTGGCACCCACCCATGCTGTAGGTGCACACGGAGTTTAACCTACATGTGTCCACTTGTAAAGAACCCCAGTCTGACTGGGGCATGCAGTGTGGGACGAAGCCCACCTGCATTTAGCACGACATTACTACCTCAGCTGTGTTGGGCAATGCAATGGGATATTTTTATGTACCGCCGGTGGCTTCCTGGCACCCACCCATGCTGTGGGTCCACAGGGAATTATAAATGCATCTGTTTCCACTTCTAAAGAACCCCAGTCAGACTGGGGCATGCAGTGTGGGCCGAACCCCACCTGCATTTAGCACGACATTACTACCTCAGCTGTGTTGGGCAATGCAATGGGATATTTTTGTGTACCGCCGGTGGGTTCCAGGGAGCCACCCATGCTGTCGGTCGACAGGGACTTCACAATAGGGAGTTGTACCTGCCTGTGTCTATGAATTAAAAAACCGCGGTCTGACTGGGGCGTGCAGACACCTTGACAGAATGAATAGTGTGTGGCACATAGGTTCCCCATTGCTATGCCCACGTGTGCAGCTCCAGATGGAGGTGGCACAGGATTGGATTTCTCATTGCTTCTGTACAGCATTGTGGGCTATCGCCCCGCCCCTTTTAAAGAGGATCGCTGCCTAGCCGTGCCAACCCTCTGCAGTGTGTGCCTGCGGTTCCTCCTCATGGCAGACGCACTTATAAATAGACATGAGGGTGGTGTGGCATGAGGGCAGCTGAAGGCTGCACAGGGACACTTTGGTGTGCACTGTGGGGGGGGGGGGGCGGTTGGGCAGCATGTAACCCAGGAGAAGTGGCAGCGGAGTGTCATGCAGGCAGTGATTGTGCTTTGTTGGAGGTAGTGTGGTGTTTAGCTAAGGTATGCATTGCTAATGAGGGCTTTTCAGAAGTAAAAGTTGTTGGGAGGGGGGGGGGGGCCACTCTTGCCGCTATTGTGGCTTAATAGTGGGACCTGGGAACTTGAGATGCAGCCCAACATGTAGCCCCTCGCCTGCCCTATCCGTTTCTGTGTCATTCCCATCACTTTCTTGAATTGCCCAGATTTTCACACAAGGAAACCTTAGCAAGCATCGGCGAAATACAAAAATGCTCGGGTCGTCCATTGACTTCAATGGGGTTCGTTATTCGAAACGAACACCCGAGCATCGCGATAATTTCGTCCCGAATAACGAACACCCGAGCATTTTGGTGCTCGCTCATCTTTATTAAAAACACATTTTTATCAGTATTTACTAAAATAATTAACTGACTATAAACATAAAAAGAACAGGTAAATGGAACCTACACCTGGTTTACGGATGTTACCAGTGGAAATAGTGACCCAAAACCTGATGCACCTCAAATTTGGATACAATGGGGGTGAAGGTAGTACAAATAGTATGATGACCCGATGTACTAGTCAGAATGAACCAGGTGCCAGAGAAAGATTTATATATGTATGCTCCTCTAATTATTGGCCCTTTAATCTATGAGTCTGTGTAATGTGCAATACGAATTGCATCTGATAAAGTTGGGCACAAGTCCCATACACTTCGTCAGCACGAGCCCTTAAAGGTGCTGTCCAGGATTACAAAATATGGCTGCTTTCTGAAACACTTGTCCTTTGGATCTGTGTGGTCTTGCAGCTCAGTACAATTCAATGGAGCCAAGCTGCAATGCCAGACACAACTCATGGACAGGTGTGGCGCTGTTTTATAAAGAAAGCAGCCATGTTTTCTAATCCTGGACAACACCTTTAAGCACTGCAGAAAAATATCCCTTCTCCTCCTTCTCTCACTCTATCTACCTTTGGGACCTTTCACACAGGACAGAATTAGGATGCAGCCAAATACGCAACTACGAAAATCCCCACCAAAATCTGCAGATCTAACTGTGAATTTTGTTGCGGAATTGTGGTACAGAACTTACCACGGTTTGAGGTGCGTTGTGCGGCCTATTCTGCCCCATGTGAAAGGTTCCTTCATGTTAACTTGACCCGTGTGTCCTATCCCTCTTTTTAACCCCATTCGTAAATTCACGGACAGCCCACAAAACCTGGGTGTCTTTTCTGCTGTCGATAGTGTCCGGCCTGCGCATGCTTCAGTCCGTGACATTCACAGTGCAAACGTTACCAGCTGCCAGAGCCAGTGGAGGCAAGCAGGATAGCTCCGCCATCCCTACTTGGATGTTGCAAAGCTTGGAGATCGGTCAACTTCATGTAAAGTTTTGAGAGCCTTCAGGTACGTTCACACGTAGCAAAAATGGTACAGATTTTGTTGGGGTTTTTGATGCAGCTCTGCAGTTGATTTCACTCTTTAATTGATGCGGTCGTTTGCTGCCAATCCTCATCAAGAATCATGTCAAAATGCTCACCAAGAGTACGGATTTTGCTGCTGTTTTTAACATGTTGTTCATGCAGATTTTGGGGCTGATTTTCTGCTGCTGAAAATCCATAGCATTTCCTCTACGTATGAGCGTACCCTTTAACCCTTTCAAATCCACTGTCTGACCTCTGAGGACATTATGATTTAAGGCTGTACAGCTCTGATGTTGGAAAACGTCCGTCGGGGTTCTCTTACTGTATATTGCCAGCCTCTGCTGTCGGAGCCTATCCAACGTGTCACCTCATGCAGTACTGGCTTTAGCCAGCAGATAGCGCTGCTGTATAACAGCAGAAAAAGAGTAAGCCCCCTAGGAAAACCAGGATACAAATTGGATTGGAAAGGGTTAAATCTCATCAGGAAACAAACCTGCAGCAGCAGCCAGCAGACGAGTAGCAGGATTCTGTCTGAATGAAGATGCATTCACTCAAGCAAGTTTTCACAAGCAGGACGCACAAAACTCACTGAAATCAAACCCATTGTTTCCTTGTTGCGAGATAGAAAAAATAAGATGACCAGATTTTCCCAGGGTCAAAGGGGTGTGGTCAGAGGCAGGGCTTATCATGATGTATGATTTTTACCTCCATCGTTATAAAAGTACAGGGCTGTTTCAAAAAAAAAAAACAGTGAGCCAATGGCGCAGCATTTCTGCATCCAAAAAACAGTCAAAATCTGTACCATTTCTGCAGATTTTGACTGGAAATCAGCTGCATATCCGCAGCTGATCTAATTCTATGTGGCGCACCTCCCTCACCACCTCCAAAGGCTTCCTGCTATCAGCGCTCTCAAGCTTCCGGTTCCCAGTAGCCTGTAGTGGTTTCACCTGACCAGCTGCGCCGCACCTGACCAGGCTGCTGAGAACCGGAAGCTGGGGAGCGCTGACAGCGGGAAGGCCTCCAAGGGGGTGAGGGATGTCATTTGTGAAGTAAAGGGGAGAAACAGGGTTTCTCTGACAGACAACCTCAGAAATGTCTCCTAAGGAGTACATCAACGGGAATTTTAAAGATTAGTGAATGCCTGACATCCTATAGGACCTTCTGGGCCACTACATAAGTACTGCACCTTGGACCATAGTCCACATAACCTGGACTATCTGTGTGTGTAATAGTCTGGGGACCCCACAGTTAGGATGGTATCCTATTTGGAGGGGTTAAGCATGAAAACAGGTTTCTCAGGTGCTACTACCTCAGCCCAAAGCCAAACCGGTGTGTGGCAGGGCAGATCCACATCTGTCTGCCTGACAGATGGCACTGTGGTTGAGAAAGACTTTCTGAAGAGATAGGTGCAGATGGTCAGCTAACAGGTCGTTGTAGGGTTCACCATTCAAGGATTATAGTATGATGACCAACCATCTCAGACCATGCCAGGAAAGCGCTCCCCAAGATTATGACACTGCTACTGGCCTGTTGAAGCCCAGTGATGCACCTCTGAATATGGTTTTATGCTGTTTATGTTAGATCTGTATGGTGCAGCACAACATGGGACTTGTCACTGCAGTTGACCTGCAGTCATGTGTCCAAGGTTCATTGACTTCTTTCCTAGGCCCTTACGAGGGTCATCAGGGATATCCATGTTGGTCTTCACATATTGAACTCCAGTCAATGAAAATATACCACGTGATCATTCTTGAAATTGTCTAACTACTCTTCTGATGTACTGCTGGGTCAGTTGGTTCGCTATGGCACATCATTGATATGATACCTGACATATTACATGACGATCACCTCTAGGATCAATCACACATGGCCTACCACTGGGTTATCTTTTGTTGGATGTCTGCCCATGGTTCATACAAACTCCTGATGCTGTGATTTGGGAGCTGCCAACAAGTACAACTGTTATAGAAATCTGCCTGCAGTCAAAATCACTCGACACCACATTCACCCATGACTCTTAAATGTTGCCTTCTACTGTGCAGAGGAGAGGTCAGCATTAGAGATGAGCGAATGTACTCGTTTAGGGCAATTACTCGATCGAGCATCGCTTTTTTCGAGTAACTGCCTAATCAGGCGAAAAGATTCGGGGGGTGCCGGGGGTGAGCGGGGGGTTGCAGGGAGGAGTGGGGGGGGGGAGAGAGAGCTCCCCCCTGTTCCCCACTGCTACCCCACGCTCCACCCCGCCACCCCCCGAATTTTTTCGCCCGAGTAGGCAGTTACTCGAAAAAAGCGATGCTCGATCGAGTAATTGCCCTAAACGAGTGTGTTCGCTCATCTCTAGTCAGCACATTATCTGAGAGCAGACCGTGATGTGGCCATCATGTGGTAACACATTACTGATCACAAGATTTCAGTGATTGCTTGATCGTTCACTATATACATACACAAATCCCCAAATCTGCTCCTTCTTTTTGAATAACCCTGTGTGTTTGTATATATATATATACACACACACACACAGGGTTATTTTAGGATAGTAACTGTTGTGTCTGTAGCTAGCAAAATCGCAACATAGAACATATGAAAGTTACTATACTAAAAGGCAATTTCAAATCTCAGCATCACCGAAGAATTTGGGAGTACAAGTTTATAACCATCTTTGATACTGTTAAGACTGGAATGAACCTCGGAGGGGACTTCTTGCATCAGTGGAGAATATAAGAAATCTGGAGCAGAGATAGAACACAGGCCTGGTGACCCACTAACACCAAGTTAGAGACCATAAAACTTACACATCCCTTATCATTGGACTAATTAACTATTTACTCCTCTACTCATCCTGCTCTGGTATTGTTTTAAGTGCAAATGAATCCCTCCATGTCTAATATAGGTTCAAAAGCTGCTATGAATTTTTGTTAACCACTAAAAGGTATCATATCTACAAGATAACTTGTTTTTTCCTACCGAGAACAATCTCATTTTGCTCTACTGATATCCCCGAAAGCTCGCTGTAACATCATAATAATAATAATCTTTATTTGTATAGCGCCAACTTATTCCGCAGCGCTTTCAGGCATGGATAAATGCAAAACAATACAACAATTACAATATAAGGTACATTGGGTTAGACACAAATGGGTTGGGGGTGGTACAGGAGGTGGGAAACACAGGCAATAGGAAATTTTATGTACAGATCATTTATCATCAGAAGGCAAACAGGGTGGAGCACCATAGTGAGGGGCAGGGGACTAGGTCAGGAGATTTGGTATGCTTCCCTGAAGAGGTGCGTTATTAAGGCACGTCTGAAATTTCGTGCATCGGGAATTGTCCGGATGCCTTGGGGTAGAGCATTCCAGAGGATGGGTGCTGCTCTGGTGAAGTCCTGTAGGCGAGCATGAGAGGTTCGTATTACAGGGGTGTTTAGTCTGAGGGTGTTAGCCGATCGGAGTGAGCGGGCTGGGTGGTGTACTGACAGGAGGGAGGCGATGTATGGTGGCGCAGCGCCATGCAGAGCTTTGTGAGTGAGGTAGAGGAGTTTAAATTTAGTTCTGCAGTGGATGGGCAGCCAATGCAGCGACTGGCATAATGCAGAGGCGTCTGAATAACGACTGGATAGAAAAATGAGTCTAGCTGCTGCATTTAGTATGGATTGGAGCGGAGCGAGTCTAGTGCGGGGGAGGCCAATGAGTAGCGAGTTGCAGTAGTCGAGCCGGGAGTGGATGAGCGCAACCACGAGCGTCTTTAGCGTGTCAGTGGTTAGGAACGGACGTATTTTAGCAATATTTCTGAGGTGCAAGTGGCATGTTTGGGCCAGAGATTGGATATGGGGGGTAAAGGAGAGGTCAGAGTCCAGTGTGACCCCAAGGCATCGGGCATGCCGTCGGGGGGTTATGATGGTGCCAGACACTGGAATGGAGATGTTGAGGGGAGGTTGGTTAGAAGGTGGAAAGACAAGGAGGTCAGTTTTAGAGAGGTTTAGTTTGAGAAAAAGGGAGGACAAGGTGTTAGAGACAGCGGACAGACAGTCAGTGATATTTTGGAGGAATGGTCCAGAGATCTCACGAGAGGAGGTGTATAGTTGGGTGTCGTCAGCATAGAGATGGTATTGGAGGCCGAATCTGTGGATTGTTTGTCCAATTGGGGCAGTATAGATAGAGAAAAGAAGGGGACCAAGGACCGAGCCCTGGGGTACCCCGACAGCGAGAGGAAGTGGAGCAGAGATAGAACCAGCAAAGGAAACACTGAAAGAGCGGTCAGAGAGGTAGGAGGAGAACCAGGAGAGAGCAGTATCCTTTAGACCAATAGAATGGAGCATAGTGAGAAGGAGATTATGGTCAACAGTGTCAAATGCAGCAGACAGGTCAAGGAGGATTAGTAGAGAGTAATCACCTCTCGACTTTGCAGTCATCAGGTCATTTGTTACTTTTGTAAGGGCAGTTTCGGTCGAATGTAGAGAGCGGAAACCAGACTGGAGGGGGTCGAGGAGCGAGTTGTCAGAGAGAAAGCGAGTAAGCCAGGAGTAGACCAGGCGTTCCAGTAATTTGGAGATAAAGGGGAGGTTTGAGACGGGTCGGTAGTTAGCAGCATTAGTCGGGTCCAGGGTTGGTTTTTTAAGCAGAGGGGATATAATGGAGTGTTTGAATGAGGAGGGAAAAGTGCCAGAGGTTAGGGAGAGGTTGCAGATTGTGGTAAGGTGAGTAATGAGAGCTGGGGAAAGGGAGCGGAGGAGGTGAGAGGGGAGAGGGTCGCTGGCGCAGGTGGTAGGGCGGGCAGCGGAAAGGAGCCTGGAGACTTCTTCCTCTGTCGTTGGTTCTAGCGTAGATAGTGAGTAGGTGCTGGGTGCAGTGCTGATGAAGCTGGGATCAGGGCTAACCATGTAGCTTTCAGAGATTTCTTTTCGAATGTGGTCGATTTTTTCTTTGAAATAGGCAGCTAGTTCTCCAGCAGTCAGGTCTGTCGCAGGGGCCTGTTCCTTGGGGCTGAGGAGGGAGTGAAAGGTCTCAAAGAGTTGTTTGGGGTTGTGGGATAGTGAGGAGACAAGGGAGGTGAAATAAACTTGTTTGGCATGGTGAAGGGCTAGGTTATACATTTTAAGCATGAATTTGAAGTGGAGGAAGTCTGCTGGCAGCTTTGACTTTCTCCACAGCCGCTCGGCGCACCTAGAGCACCGCCGGATGAAGCGCGTTTGGGACGTGAGCCAGGGTTGCCGTGGTCTGCGTTTGACAGCTCGCATCACGGGCGGTGCCACTTCATCCAGGGCACGGCTGAGGGTAGTGTGGTAGTATTCGGCTGCCAGGTTAGGGCAGGGGAGGCGAGAGATGGGCGATAGGGAGGACTGAATAGTTTCAGCAAACTGTTTAGTGCGGACAGACTGGAGGTTCCTAGAGGTGCGATAGATAGGAGGGTCAGGAGAGATGCTAGGGTGCCTGATGGAGAAAGAGAGAAGGTTGTGATCCGAGAGTGGAAGTGGGGAGCTGGTAAAGTGAGAAGCAGAGCAGAGACGGAGGAAAACTAAATCGAGAGTGTTACCATCTCTATGAGTGGGGGAGTCAGAGATTAGCGATAGGCCAAGGGAGGAGGTAAGTGTTAAGAGCCGGGAGGCAGATGAGGAGCTAGAGTCGTTAGTAGGAATGTTGAAATCACCAAGGATGAGGGTTGGGATTTCACAGGATAGGAAGTGGGGGAGCCAGGCAGCAAAGTGGTCTAGGAACAGGCGGGTAGGACCTGGGGGGCGGTAAATAACTGCGACACGCAGAGGCAGTGGGCGGAAGAGTCGCAGGGCATCATGTATTTTTGTTAGCCATTAAAAGGTATTATATGTACAAGATTACTTGGTTTCTTGCTCTGAGAACAATCACACTTTACTCTACTGGTTAACACAGTACCAAACCATTTTTTTCGCTCTACTGACTGACATAGTAGCATGTACCTTTTTTCATGTTACTCAAAACGCATTTCAGTCCGCGCTGTTGTTTTTCGAATACGTTTTTTTTTTCAGTCTTATGTATGTAGTAGAGATGAGCGAACCTACTCGGCCACGCCCCTTTTTCGCCCGAGCAGCGCGATTTTCGAGTACTTCCGTACTCAAGTGAAAAGATTCGGGGGGCGCCGTGGGTGAGTGGGGGGTTGCAGCGGGGAGTGGGGGGGAGAGGGAGAGAAAGAGGGCTCCCCCCTGTTCCCCGCTGCTACCCCCGCTCCGCCACGCCTCCCCCCACCCCCCGGCACCCCCCGAATCTTTTCACCCGAGTACGGAAGTACTCGAAAATCGCAGTGCTCGATCGAGTAATTACTCGAAACTAGTATATTCGCTCATCTCTAGTATGTAGTCACAATCTCAGACTGCCTCGCGATGCAGCAAAAACGTCTGCTCTTTTATTACAGAGGCGTCCACCAGAACAATTTGACAGCACTGAAATTCCGTCAGCTCTGCCATAATTCCCTCACAGCTGTACAGAACACTGTCTGACAAATGATGCTTATCACGTGTTGGTGCGGTTATACAGATCATTGTATCATGCAACAACTACAGCACCGCCTACTAACTTCACTGCAGTACACATGTATGGATCCACGACTGTTAAGAAGGATCCACGTGGAATTTTAATCATTAGCACCGAGCTGCCCTTTTGATTAAGATCCCATGCAACCTAAGGCATGCATTTTGTATGGTGCCTCTATATTTTTGTTAACCCACTGTATATATATCTATATGTATGTATATACACACATATTATACAGTAAATAACTTATGAACTAGATGGACATTGTCTTCATTCAGCCTAACATACTATGTAACGTGTATAAAATCACAACTAAATATGAATTAACTAGACAAATAGTTTAGGTAAAAAAATCATTGATTATTAGTTGATTAATCCCATTTATAGATCTACGGAGCTTTCTATGTTATATTTTTTTTTAGAACTCAATAGCTAAAAACTCTGCAATCTACTTCCTTACCAGAAGGTGTCCTCAGTGCTCTCATTATACAACGATGCTTTTACTATGGAGTCATACCAGAGAAATCCACAAGATGGCAGCGCTGAGGAACAGGAGTTTATACCAGACACAGATTTACCTGTAATCAACAGGTGCTGAAAATAGAGGGTATATAAAGTGTTAATTATGTTAATTCTCTCTTTGTCATTGTTTCTAACAGCTCGTTTAGACCTTCTGGCTGGAGGGCTTGCATTTCGAATATCCAATATGTTTCTCTAAGGTCTTTCTCAAATAGGCGTAATTAGCTGCACACATATCTTTTATGTATGTGCACGCACCAAGTATACAATGACATGTCTACTTGCTGCGTGCCACCAATCCCCATACCGTATCTTAGCGTGCGTGCATAATATGCACGGGCCTGTTACAGACTGGACAATAGGAAATGGGCTGCGTGAAGCTGGCCTTAGTCTTAACCTGTGTATGGATGATTTCAATTTAGGCCTCATGTCCACGGCACCCACCGAATTTTCATTCCACAGCGATTTTTTTTTTTGCTTGCAGGATATCACGGATTGCTTTTCTTCTTTCCGCGCGGAAGTAAGCAGATCATCCACACCCCAACCTTTTCCCCGCCTCCCTAATTGATTTTAACCTTTAAATCGGCAGTGCATCCACAAATGTATTTACGGATGCACTGCGGAACGTAAGCTCCCATAGAGATGGATGGAGCACGTCCGCGCATGATCCGCAGTAAAACGGAGCATGCTGAGATTTATTATCCGTGCGTTGCTTCTGCAAATCAAATAAAAACAAATCTGCAGGTGTTCAACAAAGTGCAGACGCCCAATGCTTCCCTATGGGTGGCTTGATTTGCAAATGTCGCACGCAGATTCCGCCCATGGACATATGGCCTAAAGGGGGAGTACCATTGACTTTGTTGTTGAGCCCAGCATTTCCAAACTATAATTAACATTTTAAATTACAATAGCACTTAGGCCCTGAAATACAATACTTGGTACAATGGCACTTAGGCCCAAAAATACAGTATTTTTGTTTTTGCCAAAGGTAAACTTTTAGAAAAGTTTTCAAGCATGGAAGGACAAGATGCTGTTGAGGCATACAGCCAATATTCTCACATCTCCTTAATTCGTCCCTGGATGCAGTTCAGGGTGCCCAGACCAGAATGACAAGTCGTGCTCCAAGCCGTAAGAAAAGCACAAATGTAGGGTATCCTGAATAAAGTCCTTGGCATTCCATGTAATATAGTCTGTTTTGAAGAGACTGTTCCTTCCAAAAAATTATTTTTAGATATACATTTTTTTTTTTTGTAAAGGAACTTTATTTAGCCAGAAGTTGATTAACCAACGTACAAACATAGGCAGCTGACACCACAGGTGTCAGATTCAGTGGGCAGTACATTGCATGATAAAACAGGATAAGAGTAGGCGTTACCTGTATATACACACTCATTTCTTCTTGATACATAGCCTGGCTAGAGCTTTTTTTTTTTAAACTTAAACTTTATCAATTGTTACTAAACAACAATTTAACCTTGAAATGAATTAGCTGTAATCAACCAGGAAAAGAGAAAAATGAGAAAAGAAATAAAGGAAATTTAAAGGGAAACCCCCCCCCCCCCCCCACCCAACCCAACCCTCTGGCACGACTCTTCTAAGGAAAATTGTGTAAACACAGAAAGGTTCCAAGAATAGGGTTTTAACTTGGGGAACAAGGTGAACAGATGTCCTTCATTATGTCCTTCCCTCACTCCCTCTCTATCACCTAGCTAGGCTCTCCCGACGCCGTCGCAGAGCAACTCACCCAACCACCCCAAATCTTATCAAACTGTTCAGGACATCCCCTGGCCATGTATGTCAGTTTGTACATCGGGATTTCGGCGTTGACCACCCGAACCCATGCATTCCTGGTCGGCCTCCCAGGGTGCTTCCAGTTAAAGGGGTTGTCCCTCGCCGAAACGTTTTTTTTTTTTTTTTTTAATAGCCCCCCCGTTCGGCGTGAGACAAACCCGATGCAGGGGTTAAAAAAGAAAACCGGATAGTGCTTACCTGAATCCCCGCGCTCCGGTGACTTCTTACTTACCTTGTGAAGATGGCCGCCGGGATGTTCACCCTCGGTGGACCGCAGGTCTTCTGTGCGGTCCATTGCCGATTCCAGCCTCCTGATTGGCTGGAATCGGCACGTGACGGGGCGGAGCTACGAGGTGCCGCTCTCCGGCACGAGCGGCCCCATTCAGAAAAGAAAAAGACCGGACTGCGCAAGCGCATCTAATCTGGCGATTAGACGCTGAAAATTAGACGGCACCATGGAGACGAGGACGCCAGCAACGGAACAGGTAAGTGAATAACTTCTGATAACTTCTGTATGGCTCATAATTAATGCACGATGTACATTACAAAGTACATTAATATGGCCATACAGAAGTGTATACCCCCACTTGGTTTCGCGGGACAACCCCTTTAAGTAAAATGACTTTTTTGGCATAGAAAAGTAGCAACTTGTACAGTGTACGTGTTGCTGCGGCCACCGGCAGGTCTCCAACAAGCCCAAATAGGCACGTTCCAGGATGCATGATCCTCGGTGCCCCCAGATGAGTTTCCATGAAGACAAGCACGTTTCTCCAGTAGTCCTGCAGGACTGCACACTCCCAGAACACGTGCATGACCGTCCCATCCGCAGCCAGGCATCGCGGGCACGTTGCAGTCGAGAGCAGCTTAGATATACATTTAGTTCAACAACTGCATTATAAAATTGTTCTTAGCTAGCATAGTGTTGTACAATTCCTTGTTGCTTCAACAGGGAGGCATGCAACAGGCACAACAAACAAACTATAAAGTTTAGTATAATTTAGCCCATGGGGTCAAAGAAGTGTGAGTCCTTTTCTCACTGGGCCTTCATAAGGCTAGAATCATATTGCCAATGGAACTTTTTGTGGCAATACTCAAACTCTGTTACACACACACTTTCCAGAAGTCATTCTTCCTTTCCATCATTTAGGTGTTCTCAGTCTAAGTTATGTGATAGACGATCCCCGGGGATACACTCCTGACACAGTTGACAGGTCACAACTTTGCCTTGCTTTGCTTGCTAAGTACTTCCTCCAACTTCTAAAGCAGGATACAAACTCCGAGCTTCTGTCCCCTAAGGGGATACATCCCATGGCAAATAAGATAGGTCCGCGGCTCTGCGCGGGCAGAAGCACCAGAGCTTCAGCTTTCTGCTGAGATGTCCTCCTCCACCGACAGCTCTGAACTCTCCCTTCTCTTCTCTCAACTCTGCCTCTCAACTTGGCTAACCCTCCAATCACAACGCAGACACCAAGTTAGAAGAGACGGACTTGCCACCACGAAGCTTGTTGGTGCAAACGCAGACCATAGACTGATGTGAATGCAGCAAACAACAAAACACAAATGGCGTATACACCTCATCCAAAGACACCCAATCTCTGTGCCACTACAGCGGAAGCCCATACCATGGCTGGCATGGTAGAACTGGTGCCAAGCTGGTGGTTGGTGACAGGGGTCTGTTTTCCTTTTCCTACACTAGCAGCTATTCCCTGGGGTCCACTCAGCAGACCCCATGCTAACAGCCTTCACATGGTGTGATAAATGGGTGTTGTGAACTATGTTTACTAGTCCTATTAATTTGTTCGTGACGTCAGTGCTTTACAACATGAAATGTAATGGGTGATGAAGATGACAAATTATTCACACCATTTATTACAAATAAATGTAATTAATTATTCTTTTTCTTTTCTCTTTTGTGATGGAGATTATAGCAGAGATTATATTAGTGTACAGTACAGTCAATCCACAGCGATTAAACACTTTTACTCCTTTAAATCCACAAACTGGTGACCTAATTGTATGGGCTTCTCTCTGATAGCCTTATAATTGTGCCTAGGCATGGCTTTGACTTCTTCTTTCCACATTAATCTGCCTCCATGCAGGCGCTGGTGGACCGTTCGGACTTATCGGAAACTTGGAGCCTTATTTCTCCTGATTGTGAGTGGTGGGTGGAGGGCGGCTGCTGAAGGGGTCTGATGACATAAACAGCCTCCCTGGAACAGGGAATAGGGGTAATATTGTACCTTAATACTTTTTAATTTTTGATGGTGTTTGTATTTCAGGTGGGATTGCATCTGCAGCCTATTCAGAAATCCAGGAGTGTCTCCTCGGGTCTGACTTCATGGTATTAGAATTTCAGATGAAAACAACTTCTTTGAACATGTTGGAATTATAATAAAGGATTCATATACACAAAGTCATATTTGAGAGAGATTGATCATTTATTCCCAATATATAGTCTGATACTGGTTGATATTTTTTAATATCCATTGTAGCACAGCGGGGGTTAAAGAGCACGCCAAACGGTCACTTTTGCTTCTTGGTTGGTTTATTCACACAATCTTTAGCAGAAACATAGACGACTGGGTCTCCAGAGAAATAATAAACGTTTGCAACAACAAAGTCTCTTTTCAATTTTAACCCTCCACAGTCCGCAGGAGGAGCAAGTAAATCCTCAGCTTAGGAAACAATAACAAGTCAGTTGGTTTGCACAGACCTGTGGATGTCCAGAGCACAGCTGGTCCTTAAGTCTTTAGTATCTTCAGACCCTTAGTCCAAGAGCAGTCATACCCCAGGGGTCCTGCTGGAATCACGCAGCGCCTCGTCCACAGCGTCTCTCTGCTCACAAGAAAATTCACTTCTTGCCTTCCTCTGGATCAACAAAACAGGAGGCTAAACAGGCTGGACTAGATGGACATTGTCTTCATTCAGCCTTACGAACTATGTTACTATGTCACGTTTCAGCTGAGCCTGGATCTCCCAGACACAGACACCTGCCTCTCACTTCCAACTGTCTCCTTAAATAGCATGCTGGTTGAGTTGTAAGATCTGGCCTGGAGTAAAAGAGGACCGGTCTACATCACAGAGGCTAATAACCTCTGTGACATATACCTTCCACTCCAGACCACACCTCTCACCCTGGTACACCATACATAGACACAGGTTGCAATATGATCTGATAGATGGGCTATTTTGATTGCTAAACTTGGCTGATATGGACAGGTATGAATTTATAAGTCAACGCGTCTATTGGGGGTTCAGACATTTGAAGCAATATGTGAACATCATTGTGTGCTCATTATGGGGTGATTTTTAACCTTGGGTCCTTTGAACATGAAGATACTGAGAGATATAATACAAACTGGAGCAGTAGAATAGGTATTTGATGATAGGATGTGTCCTTATAGGATGATGAGTGGGTAGTTATCCACTAGGAAGTGATATTTTGTGGAAGATATGATGACATTAGGACAGTCCTGGATACCAAATATAGGAACAATTTAATTTTAGTTGAACATAAGATCTATATCAATATCTCTAGCTCTAGGAATATAGAAGATAATTACCGGTATTTAGTGATTGATGTTTTGGTGTAGATACCTATGCCCATTAGGACATATTACATCATGAATGTGAGTTTGAGTGTGTTTCTCTCGGCAATACCACTAGATACAGAGGACCAGTGGGGTGGATACTGTAGATATTATGGGGTCTAGTGTGCATGCGAGTTCACACATCAGACATGTCAATAGGAGACTGGTGATGGCTCTGCTATAATTATCACGTGATAAGTGTGGATCTCGCACATGTGTCGTCCTGCCACGATATTATAGTAGTAGCTCTTAACCATATGCCTGTGATACGCATTGTGGCTTAGTGTGCATGAGTGATCACGTCATCTGTTCCAGCAGGTGATTAGGTTATGTCTCAACCACAATCATCGCGAGTTGAGTGGAGACTTTGTGCATGTGCAATAATGTCGGCATGACGCTGAGGGAGCTTTTAACCACACAGAGTCCCACGTGAGTGAAGACACGTAGATCCTGGATACTATGTATAAATGTGTGTAATGGCCCAGCAGGTCCTATAGAACACTCACGGTACACCTGTCCTTTTTCACCCGTCTGGATGCCGCTCCTGGATCCAGAAGGTACCGTTTGTGGGAGAGACCCTGTGTCTCCCCTTCTGCTCTAGTGATAGAGCTCAACCCTGATATCAGCTGGTCTCTCATTGGCTGACAGTCAGGTTTAATCTTACTGGTGCAGAACATAAAGGGCGGGAAGCAAAGATACAAGTCCCTATGCAAGGAGTTGGGAGAGAGAGAGGCTATAAAAGGAAGTGACAAAGAGCACTTAGTCAGGCTCAGCCAGGTGTGAGTAAGGAGAGGTTGCAGTTCCGTAGTCAGAGAGGAGGGGTAGTTCTACTAGTTATCGTTTACCCAAGGTAGAGTGAGGTAACCAACCCACTCCCTTGGCATCCAGCCGCAGAGAGAAAGATCATTTTGGAGGTCCATCTTTAGCTAACAGTGAGTTATAGCTACCCAGTGAAGTACAGCACAGGATAGCTTTCAGCCACTTGTCCCTCTGCTTCATACACATCCTACAGCCATATCTAACTAAATTGTTTCATCTAAGTTCACTAGTGGGGAAATTGTCTGGTAAATAAATCTTCAGGAAAATTAAAGAACGAGAGAGCATTGAAGTGAGAGTATCATCAATTCATCATTGCCGTATTCTACTTGTTTATTACTGCATTCTTGAATACTTGATATCAATACTGTTCAAAGGATTGTAAAGTTAACCCATTGTTGTAAACTATTAAAGTTAGTAAATCTACTCACTCTCAGATTACTAAACTAAACTGGACTCGTCTCCGTTATTTCTGCGGCATATCATCCAGAGTGTCCAAACTAGAGTGTGGCATTATCATGGCAAAGTCTAGGCCTCTGGCCATACCTATAGTAAGTTCATTAGGGCATTACAATCCCCAAATCTTGGCGTCTACGAACAGGATAGTTCTTCCTGTGCCTTACAAACATAAAATAAAGATGTCAATTGCTGAAGATAACTCCGTTGGTAACCAGCGAGCCATCAATGACCCTGCAGATGTTGCTGCGCCAGTTAATGCTGTGTCATCAGCTGTTGTGCCTGCAGAATCAGCCCCTGTGACTAGCACCCCCAGCTTTGCGCTGCAAACCATGCCCTATTGCCTAGGAGTGCCATGGCTACCTTAGTACAGTGGCAAGTACCACACTCTCAGGGAATTTAAGGGAAAAATGGGAGCAGTGTTCCATCTGTACTCATTAGCTATGGAGCAGAAAGTAGAAATTCTCATAGGCCAGCTAAAAGGTCCCGCTGCCAGAGAAGTTAAGACATGGCTGAGTATAAAAAGATGGTGGAGGACATTATGGATAGGCTGCAGGCTATCTTTGATAAACACTATGTCAGAGATAAAGAAACGCTTCTTTAACAAAAGACAGAGAGTTGGGGGGGATGCTAAGAGAATATGCACTGTCCCGACAGGAGGACATGAAGGCCATAGTAAGGGTCAACCCTAAGGAGGCCGCTGGTGCCGACCAGGCTCTTAGGGAACAGTTTATCGAGGGCTCATTAACAGAGACTCTCAGGAGCCAGAGGAAGATGCTGTTGGTGCAGCAACCCAATAGCACATTTCTGCAATTCAAAGAACTGGCCATTACTATTCTAGGTACGGAGCCCCAGACCGCTGAGGGGGAGGAGCCTAAGATGAGAATGAATGTGTGGTGTGATGAGAGCTTGTTCCGCCCCCACAAGTGTGACGTATACAGACAGGTGGAGCAATCTAGCAGTGACATGTCTGCTCCACTGCTTGAGATGTAGATGACCGAGCAGTGTTGCCGCACTGTGTCAGAAAGTCAGCGAGGTAGAAAGCCCACGTCCAATGCCCCAGCTGCTACTGCCCGAGTGCCGGTTACCACCGGGACCATATCGGCCGACCAGAGGCTATCCACGCTCCCTGCGGTCATTTTGTGAGCACTGCCGCCAAAATGGCCAAGATATTTGAACATGCTACCGTTTAAACAGGCAACCCCTGGGCAGAAGGACCGCACCCCGGGAGGACAGACAATTGGTCCACAGATTGCAAAAGCCATTTCTAAGAATGTAGGCCCCCGTTCAGAGATGATATTATATGTAGACGGTATGCCCCTGCCTGGACTCATTGATACCAAGTCACCACTATTCACAAGCGTGACTTTGAGAAACACTGGTCCCTGGAAGTTCTCAGCTGTCCGCCTAAACAATTAATCAATGTGATGGCGAGCAACGAACTGCCTGTACCTATAGTGGGGTACTAGGAACCAACCATTATACCTGGGAAAGCAGAGCTACACCAGCAAGGAATACTGGTGGTAGATGTGCCCGACCAGAATGCACCAATCATCAGGCTGGGCATGAACATATTGAAAAACTGCTATGCAGAGATGCTAGAAGTGCTGCAAAGTAATATGCCCACAGCGTCCAAGGTCCAGAGAGCTGTGTTAAAAAACACTATAAAAGCCTTGTCAGCTCAGCAGCACTTTACCAATCCGCAGGGTCATGTGGGAAGAGCTCGCTTTAAGGACGTCAGACCGGTTTTAGTCCCTCCGGAGTCTGAATTAGTCTTCTAGTGCTAGACATGTCCAGGCTTACACGGCTGTGCCTATGAGGCAATAGTAAAGCCCATCCCCATAGATGGTCACTCCTATTTACTGGCTGCCCAGAGTCTGGCTACTGTGACAAATGGGATGGTGCTGGTCGGCCTCATCAATATTTTGAATATCCCTGCACAGCTGAATAAGTATATTGCTGTGGCACAAATGTCCCTGCTGGAGCCCACTGATGTGTTTAAGAGTGAGACTGACCGTGTGTTGCAAGGGGCACAGGGATTATGGAGACAGCGGAAAAGGTTGTATAGTTATGTACTCACGTTAATTGATCACTACACCAAATATACAGTTGCCATCCCTGTCAAAGATCTTTCCACCAGAACCACTACTGCCATCGTTTGGAAGCATTTCATACTTTGTTACGGATGCCCTGACCAAATCCTTTCTGATAGAGGACCTGCGTTCGAGTCCCAACTCTTCCAAGAATTATGCGACTCCTATGATTGAAAGAAGCTCCGTACCACAGCTTATCACCCTCAAGGAAATGGACTCTGTGAAAAAGCCAATCAGACCATACTAGAGTTACTCAGAACTAAGCAGAGGGAATATTGGCCCACATTTTTACCATCATTGATCTATACATACAATAATACCCCACATTGCTCCACCGGATACACTCCCTATTATTTGATGCTCGGCCGCCAAGGAAGGTTGCCTTCTGATCTAAAATTAGGAATTCAAGTGACTGATGATCACAACCCAATGTCTAAATCTGACTG
The DNA here is from genome assembly GCF_035609145.1 of Eleutherodactylus coqui. Classification (NCBI taxonomy): domain Eukaryota; kingdom Metazoa; phylum Chordata; class Amphibia; order Anura; family Eleutherodactylidae; genus Eleutherodactylus; species Eleutherodactylus coqui. The sequence goes on along the minus strand of NC_089842.1, from coordinate 24,077,289 downwards.
GAGCCAGGACCACCAAAGACGACTCAAAGAAGCCCAAGAAATTGTTGATAGTTGTTGAAAGCTTGTGATTTCGACAGGCATGCCCACGCGTCAGACCTGCAAATTGGAGACCGGGTCTGGCTGAAGAAAGAACACTGGATCGGAAAATTAGATACATGTTGGGAACTCACCCCTTATACAATCATCACAGCCATATCCCCACAAATAGGACTTTACGGTATAGCTAATCCTGATTGAAAAATCCAGGCCGTCCACCGTAAACGTCCTAAAATTTGCCGCTCCCAACCTGCTTCACCTACAGATTCAGAGAAAGAGGAATACACTGAATCTACTCCCTAATGAGCTCAAGAATGTCCATCTCCTCCATTCAGTCTGGAAAATCAAGTGCTCTGGTATTTGAATCCATTCTCACATCTAGTATACCAAGAGCCACCACCCAATTCCACAGAAACATCGCCAAGTCCCTCAGCTTCAAGTTCTTCACCCCCAAGTTCATCCAATTCATCCAACTTCACACCAGCTTCTCCAGCACCATCACCAACTCCCAGAAGATGATTACCAGCGTTGCCTACTGGCCTAAGAAGATTCACCAGGCCCATACATGGCCTACCACCACCAAGATTTCTGGAATAGACTTTATTCTACAAGCTTCAGTTTATCAATCCCATAGATTCAGAAAATACTAGAGATGAGCGAACCTACTCGGCCACGCCCCTTTTTCGCCCGAGCACCACGATTTTCGAGTACTTCCGTACTCGGGTGAAAAGATTCGGGGGGCGCCGTGGGTGAGTGGGGGGTTGCAGCGGGGAGTGGGGGGGAGAGGGAGAAAGAGAGGGCTCCTCCCTGTTCCCCGCTGCTACCCGCCGCCACGGCTCCCCCCGCCCCCCGGCGCCCCCCGAATCTTTTCACCCAAGTATGGAAGTACTCGAAAATCGCGGTGCTCGATCAAGTAATTACTCGAAACGAGTATATTCGCTCATCTCTAGAAAATACCTTTATTTGTGTATTGCAACATTTGCTGTATAAAGGATCCCTCAGAACACACCTTCTCCCGACCCCTTTTGAGGTCATTTGGAGAAAAGGGGGGCTGATTCGTACAAGTTCTGAAATATCATAATTCCCTATTTCAGTCATATCTCCACACGAGGTTCTCTGATCAGGAATATGTGCCCATCATATTTCTGGTCATGATTTTATCTATTCATGAAACCTTCTAAGACATATAACCAGATATGGGAAAACGCAGTTTGAGAGTTTTCCGGGGCCCGTACTGAAACGTGTGTGGGTGTGTTGTATTCAGCTGGGTCACCTGATTCTGAAAAAAAAAATCCCATTACAAAAAATTGGCTGTATTTTAGTGTCTTTTTTCTTTGTTTTTTTTTTAAATGCATCTCACATCACTATAATCTATGACCCACATATAGTGGGTCATAGATTATATTATTACTCAGTAAGATATAGCGGTTGTATGGTTATATTGCTCCGTTGTAGCTCACTTGTCATGTAATGGCTCAGAGAATAAAATATAGCTCGGCTCAGTGGTTATGTAGAGGCTTGGCGGTTAGGTAATGGTTCAGTGAATAGGATATAGGGACTCTGGTTATGTAGTGGATCAATAAGTAAGATAAAGAAGTTCAGGTAATTTATATAGGCTCAGTGAGTAAAGGCCCTTGATTCAGTCTAGACGCAAGCCAACGACCGAGCAACGAATGATAGTCGTTCACATTTTGATCGTCGTTCATTTTATGCAGGCATCAGTCATCAGTGACTTATAATTTGGTATAACGGCGCTCCTTCAGTTGCACTCACTTTCTATAGCGAATATGAAAGACGGAACGATTACTTGTTTGAACGAGCCAATGATGTATCTATCTGTATAAGCAGGCTGTGCGAGCGAACGATAATAGTTTGGTGTAAATGGACCCTAAGATTTGCTGCACTGTCTGCTTGCTGCCTTCCATGGGTGACAGCGCAGTAACAGGGCGCAGTAACAGGGAGCCAGGTAAGTCTGTAGAGCGAATCCCCGGGCTCCTTGGGACCCGTCCTACAAGAACTATAACTTAGTTTACAGGAGATGAAAGTTTCCCTTTAATTAAATCACACATTACTCTGCAGACGTTCCTTGTTTGAGCCACTAGAGGGAACAGGCACTACATCATTGGAGCTGCTTACAAGTGCTGTGAATCCTAAGAGCGACACCAATCTGTAGTGAGGAGCCTAAGGACAGTCCACCATATGTGACATCATAGTCACGTGTACTTACACCACTATGGATGGACGGTCCAGCATATGTGACATCATAGTCACGTGTACTTACACTACTATGGATGGATGGTCCACCATATGTGACATCATAGTCACGTGTACTTACACTACTATGGATGGACGGTCCACCATATGTGACATCATAGTCACGTGTACTTACACTACTATGGATGGACGGTACTGGCTTAATATGCATGGTTTTGTTTGGCCCGATCAGTTTTTTTCTGCAACAGTCTAAATAGGAATTTTGTACATGTATAATTTTTCCCCTGCAAGTCTGAAGATAAATATGAGGATATTTGAAAAGGATTGGTGATATATATCCATTTGTATAGTTATAGTTGTGTGATCTATGAATTGGAACAATAATGAATTGGTGACATATAGAGATGAGCGAGCACACTCGGATAATGCAGCTACTCAAGCGATCATCGCTCTTCTCAAGTAACTGCATTCTCGTCCGAGCAGGCTCGGGGAAGGGGGAGAGATGCTCGCTCGAGTAACTGCATTATCCGAGCGTGCTCGCTCATCTCTAGTGACATATATTGAAATTGCATTTTTTGCTTATTTGAGGGAGGTGGGGGGTGTTTTACATGTACACTCATTGTCAAAACCTATCCCTACCCTAGAAGTTATCGGATGAAACTTTCTCTGTGATTGTAATGTTAATATAAGTGATAACAATATCAGAGCAAAAGGTCCATTATTGTGGAGAAATGACCACTCGTAGGAAGGCTCTAGTACCCTGTTGTACCACCTCTAGCTTGGATACAAGATGTGATACTGGTGGGCATGAAGGCTGTAGTACCCTGTTGTACCACCTCTAGCTTGGATACAAGATGTGATATGGGGGGGTGGAGGGTATGGACTAACTCCACTAGAAATTCATGCTCAGAACCTGAAACTTAACCCCCCACCATGCAAAACAAGTCTACTTCACCTCTTTCATCTCCTCACTATCGCACAACCCTAAATGGCTCTTTGATACTTTTCACTGCCTTCTCAGCCCTAAACCGCAGCCCCCTGTGATGGATCTCAGTGCTGTAGAGCTGGCTGCCTACTTCAAAAAGTAAATTGATGACATCCGTCAGGAAATAACTTCCCAATCTCAGACTAGCCCTAACCCTAGTCTTATCAATACTGCATCTAGCTCCTGCTCACTGTCTGTACTCAGACCAACAACAGAGGAAGAAGTCTCCTGACTGCTCTCCTCTGCTTGCCCCACCACCTGTGCAAGGGATCCTCTCCCCTCACACCTCCTCCAGTCCCTCTCCTCAGTGGTCATCTCATATCTCATCACTATATTCAACCTCTCTCTGACCTCTGGCATCTTTCCCTCTTCTTTCAAACATGCCATCATATCCCCACTGCTAAAGAAGCTGACTCTTGACACGACCGTTGCTGCCAACTACCGACCCATCTCTAATCTCCCCTTCATCTCTGAACTATTGAAATGCCTGGTTTACTCCAGTTTTGTAAGCTACCTATCGGAAAACTCTCTTCTCGACCCCCGCCCCTACAGTCTGACTTCCGACCCCTACATTCGACAGAAACTGCCCTTACAAGGGTGTCAAACGACCTCCTGACAGCCAAATCGAGGGGTGATTACTCCCTACTGATTCCCTCGACGTCTCTGCAGCATTCAATACTGTTGACCACAAACTCCTCCTCGGTATACTTCCCTCCATCGGCCTAATGGACACTGCTCTCTCCTGGTTCTCCTCCTACCTATCTGATGGCTCATTCAGTGTCTCCTTTGCTGAGTCTACCTCCCTTCCTCTTCCCCTTGTTGTTGGGGTCCCCTAGGGGTCGGTCCTCGGACCCCTCTCCTTCTCTATCTACACAGCCCCAATCAGACAAGCCATCCACAGATTTGGCATCCAATACCACCTCTACGCTGACGACACTCACTTACACACCTCTTCCCATGATATCTCTGCACCTTTCCTCCAATACATCACCTACTGTATGTCTGCTGTCTCTAACACTATGTTCTCTCTCTACCTAAAGCTAAACCTCTCTAAAACTGACCTGCTGGTATTTTCACCCTCCACTAACCATGGGGTCCCCAACTCTAGTCCTCAGGGACCGCCAACAGGTCCAGTAATGCACCCCTCTCAAACTCTAAATGGGGGAAATCTCTTGGATTGCATCGTAGAGGCGTCTAGTGATCAACAAGCTCCACAAAAGCAGAAGAAGAGGACACTACACACAAGGGGCCTCCGAGAGTCTTTTATAGTTCAAAGGTGGAACCACTTTTAGGGCCTCAGGTCAAGAGGTTGTTCATCTAATCACTCCACAACTCTCATCATTTGCATATCTTCCTGAGATGCAACTGCATGCCGAATTTTTCAGAAAAACAACTTCTTCTAGGGGCGTGATTGTTTTTGACAATGAGTAATGACTATTGATATTTCCGCTGCATGTTTGAAGTTTAACCCCTTAGTGACCAGCCAATTGCCTTTTTACGTCCTAGCTTGCTGGGCCTTAATCCCTGAGGACGTAGAAACATGTTTCCTGCTGGGATTAAGGCCCTGTAAGCTGATGACTTTACAGCGTCATATTGCTGGCTCCACGAGGTAGGCGGCAACCTGGAGCTGTCATCTCGGGCCGCGGGACCCCCACCCCAGTCACATTATCGCCGGCATTTACCGAATGCTGGTGATCATATAAAAGTCAATAAAAAGTTTTAAAAAGTTAAAGATTCAGCTGCCCTGATGGATCACATCCATCAAAGCAGCTAAAAGTACTCACCTGCCTCCTCCACGATGTCCTGCGCTGTCCTGGCCTCCCGGACCCTGACAGCACCTTCTGCGCATGTGCGCCAGACGCCATACGTAGGGCGTGTGGCCCGGTAAATTCAAAATCTCTCTGGCTCCTGCCTCCCATGTGTAGCTGAGAGCAGAGAGATGTCTCCAGGAGCTTCTGTATGCGGTTTCCAGTCACATGACTGCTGCTATTTAATAGATAACAGTGACCATGTAAAGTTTAAAAAAAGTTAAAAAAAAAAAAGAAAGCAAAGTTTAAGTTTCATCTCCCCTCATGGATAATATCCATGCGGGGAGATGAAATTAAGTACCTAAGGCCCCCACAATTATCCGTGGACCTCACCACGACTTCTGTGCACTCACCCGATGCCAAAATGGCGGACGCATGTGCAAAAGCCGCTGATTGCCAGGGTAATTTAAAATCTCCCTGCTCCTGGCTACCAAACATAGACAAGAGCCTGGAGATTTCATGGGGACCGCAGTACGCATCCCCCTGGTCACGTGATCGTTGTTTTCCAATAACGATCACGTAAAAGTAAAAAAAGTTAAAGTTTCACCTCTAATTACGGATGCGATCTGTGAGGGGAGGTGAAATTACTTACCTAAGGCCTCAAGCAATGTCCCTCGACGGGATCTTTATCCATGGAGCTTTCCCCAACTTCGGGGCATAAGCCAATCAGCAAATGGCGGACGCAAGTGTGGAAGCTGTGGAGGGCCCAGGAAATTTAAAGTCTCCTTGCTCCTGGCTACTAAAGGTAGCTGAGAGCCTGGAGCAGTGACCGAGGGCCTCAGTGAGCGGTCCCCGGTCGCCGTTATCCAATGGATAATGGCGATTACGTAAAAGTTAAAACACAGGGGAAGTTTGATGCACCTTTTGGTTTGGGCCAAGTTGCGCCTACAGACATAAGATTAGGGCCACAACGGGTATGGTTCTGAACATGGGACTAATAGGGGGATCCATTTTGGGCTGAAAGTCTTTATTCAGATGTACACTGTACAAAAAAGAAATGTTTTTAAAATGACACAATTGCCAAAAATTCAAATTGTAATTTGTTCATTCTGCTTTGCTTAGGTTCATTCAAAAACTATGGGGTAAAAATACTCAGTACAGCCCTAGCTGAATTCGTTAATGGGTCTAGTTTTCAAAATGGGGTCATTTGTGGTGGGTCTCTGTCGTTTTGGCTGCTCAAGGGCTCTAGAAGTGGGCAAAATGTCTGTTCTGAAAGTCACCGGCTACTCCTTTCAGTTTGGGCCCCATTGTGCATACATACATAAGATTAGGGCCACAATGGGTATGTTTCTGAACACAGAACAAACAGGGGTATCCATTTTGGGTGCAAATCCTCATTTTCATGTGCACTATAGAAAAAAATCCTATCTTTTAAATGGCAAATTTGCAAAAATATGACATTTTATTTTTTTCTCCTCTAAATTGCATTCACTCCTGAAAAAAAAAACTGTGGGGTAAAAATACTCCTGACCCCCCTCAGTGAATACATTAAAGGGGTTGTCCCGCGGCAGCAAGTGGGTCTATACACTTCCGTATGGCCATATTAATGCACTTTGTAATATACATTGTGCATTAATTATGAGCCATACAGAAGTTATAAAAAGTTTTATACTTACCTGCTCCGTTGCTGGCGTCCTCGTCTCCATGGTGCCGACTAATTTTCGCCCTCCGATGGCCAAATTAGCCGCGCTTGCGCAGTCCAGGTCTTCTCCTGTTCTCTATGGGGCTCCGTGTAGCTCCGTGTAGCTCCGCCCCGTCACGTGCCGATTCCAGCCAATCAGGAGGCTGGAATCGGCAGTGGACCGCACAGAAGAGCTGCGGTCCACGGAGGCAGAGGATCCCGGCGGCCATCTTCACAGGTAAGTATAGAAGTCACCGGAGCGCGGGGATTAAGGTAAGCGCTCCGGTGAGCTTTCTGTACGTCCCTGCATCGGGGTTGTCTCGCGCCAAACGGGGGGGGGGGGGGGGGTTGAAAAAAAAAAAACCCGTTTCGGCGCGGGACAACCCCTTTAAGGAGTGTAGTTTTTAAAATGGGGTTATTTGTGGGGGTGTCTATCATTCTGACACCTATGAGCCTTTGCAATCTTGGCTTGCTGTAGGAAAAGAAAATGTTTCTCAAAATGTTAAAAATTAATGTTAAATTTGTACGTCTCCTAAATGGTTAAGAAAAAAAACCTGAAGTTTTTCCAATGTGTGTCCAGAATGAAGTAAACAGATGGAAATATATATCTTATCATAAATGTGTACAGAATGTTTGCACATATTTGAGATATTGCAGTTGAAAATGTATTTTTTTTTCAAAATTTCTTAATTTTGTCGCTTTTAATAAATATACACAAATTCTATCGGCCTATTTTTACCGCCTAATTGAAGTACAAGATGTGGCGAAAAAACAATGTCAGAATCACTTGTATATGCAAAACGTTCACTGAGTTATTCTATGTTAAAGTGACACACGTCAGATTTCCAAAATTTGGCCAGGTCATTAAGGCGCAAAAAGGCTTGGTCACTAAGGGGTTAATATGAGATTATCTGAAAAGGATTGATGATACATTCATATCTATCCATCTGCATATTCCTTTTCATATGATTTATGAGCCAGTGTTCACATTTCACCTGCCTATGAATATAGTTTGCATATGCCTACATGGCTGGCATTTAATTCAACCTGTCTATCTTCAATAGGGCGATTGTCTGCTGTTTATATAGTAGAAATTCATTTGGTTTCTGATTTATGCCAAGATCATCAGGATGACATGTATTTATGATACGAATTTGTACTTTAAGTTGGTTTAGTCAATTGATTAAACTAGGTGTTCTCCGATATTGTTGATTGTATGGAGGTTTATCATTTGAATTTCAGGGTATAATAGGGCATCTGATAAGAATAGGTTTCTGCTCAGGGCTGCCCTTTTCAGGGCGATGACTCTGTATTCATCTTAGGTGTCAGATAAGGGTAATCCAGGGTCCATGTATCTCTTTGGTATCTTTTTGTCTTTACGGAGACCCTGTTTATTAGATAATATCTTCTTTGTTTGATCACAGTATTCGATAGAATTGTTGGGTAAATTGTGTCTTTAGTAGAGATGAGCGAGCGTACTCGTCCGAGCTTGATGCTCATTCGAGTATTAGGGTGTTCGAAATGCTCGTTACTCGAGGCGAGTACCACGCGATGTTCGAGTTACTTTCACTTTCTTCCCTGAGAAATGTGCGCGCTTTTCTGGCCAATAGAAAGACAGGGAAGGCATTACAATTTCCTCCTGTGATGTTCCAGCCCTATACCACCCCCCTGCAGTGAGTGGCTGGGGAGATCAGGTGTCACCCGAGTATTTAAAGGGGTTGTCCCGCGGCAGTAAGTGGGTCTATACACTTCTGTATGGCCATATTAATGCACTTTGTAATGTACATTGTGCATTAATTATGAGCCATACAGAAGTTATCAAAAGTTTTTCACTTACCTGTTCCGTTGCTGGCGTCCTCGTCTCCATGGTTGCCGTCTAATTTTCGCCGTCTAATGGCCAAATTAGACGCGCTTGCGCAGTCCGGGTCTTCTGCTTTTCTCAATGGGGCTCCGTGTAGCTCCGCCCCGTCACGTGCCGATTCCAGCCAATCAGGAGGCTGGAATCGGCAATGGACCGCACAGAAGCCCTGCGGTCCACCGAGGGAGAAGATGCCGGCGGCCATCTTCACCGGGTAAGTAAGAAGTCACCGGAGCGCGGGGATTAAGGTAAGCGCTGTCCGGTGTTCTTTTTTTAACCCCTGCATCGGGGTTGTCTCGCGCCGAACGGGGGGGGGGGGGTTGAAAAAAAAAAAACCCGTTTCGGCGCGGGACAACCCCTTTAAATCTGCCCCGCCCGCGGCTCGCCACAGATGCATCCTGACATAGATCAGGGAAAGTGCTGCTGATGCTGCTGCTGCTATAGGGAGAGTGTTAGGTGTTATATTCGTGTTCAAGAACCCCAACGGTCCTTCTGAGGGCCACATCTGACCATGTGCAGTACTGTTGAGGCTGCTGGGAGCAGTGTTGCACAATTTTTTTTTTTTGTATATCGGGCGTGCAGAGCATTGCGTCCTCAGTCTGCAGTCATTGTACATAGTATAGGGCCAGTAATGCTGAGGCAGGGACAGTGGTACAGGGAAAGAGATATACTGTCTATATAGGCAGTGGGCTTTTTCAAAAAATTTGGGGAAAAATACTATATTTGGGCTGCCTGTGACCGTCTTCAGTGTACTGTGTGTCTGCTGGGGGTAGTAGTCCTAATTAATACGCAGCTAAGCGTTACAGCAGGCTTGCGCAAAATTGTTTCCTGGCTCTGCTGTCTCCGTTACATCACCGCCGTCATAGCGCCAGAGGGAAACAGTATACATAATATACGCTGCATACAGTATCTGTCTGGTGTTTCAGCTCAGCATTTAAAAAAATAGAAGCAAAATACTTAAGGCCTACCACTGGCCTTTGGCCACTTGACTGCTTCTGCGCTGTGAATTCCACTAGCTCAGTCATACGCACCTACGTCTCACTACAGGCGTGCGCAAAATTGTTTCCTGGCTCTGCTGTCTCCGTTACATCACCGCCGTCATAGCGCCAGAGGGAAACAGTATACACAATTTACGCTGCATACAGTATCTGTCTCCTGTTTCAGCTCAGCATTTAAAAAAATAGAAGCAAAATACTTAAGGCCTACCACTGGCCTTTGGCCACTTGACTGCTTCTGCGCTGTGAATTCCACTAGCTCAGTCATACGCACCTACGTCTCACTACAGCCTTGCGCATAATTGTTTGCTGGCTCTGCTGTGCATTCCGTAAGCGAAGTCAGCCTCCAACCACAGGCCAATAAGCGGCACATTTAATTACAGCATTCTGTTTCTGCTCTACTCGTAATACACCATGCTGAGGGTTAGGGGTAGGCCTAGAGGATGTGGAAGCGGGCGAGGACGCGGAGGCCCAAGTCAGGGTGTGGACACAGGCCGAGCTCCTGATCCAGGTGTATCGTAGCCGACTGCTGCGGGATTAGGAGAGAGGCAAGTTTCTGGGGTCCCAAGATTTATCTCACAATTAATGGGTCCACGCTGTAGACCTTTATTCGAAACTGAGCAGTGTGAGCAGGTCCTGTCGTGGATGGCAGAAAGTGCATCCACCAATCTATCGACCACCCAGTCTTCTACGCCGTCCACTGCTGAAACTCTGAATCCTCTGGCTGCTGCTCCTCCTTCCTCTCAGCCTCCACACTCCATTAAAATGACACATTCTGAGGAGCAGGCAGACTCCCAGGAACTGTTCTCGGGCCCCTGCCCAGATTGGGCAGCAATGGTTCCTCTCCCACCGGAGGAGTTTGTCGTGACCGATGCCCAACCTTTGGAAAGTTCCCGGGGTCCGGGGGATGAGGCTGGGGACTTCCGGCAACTGTCTCAAGAGCTTTCAGTGGGTGAGGAGGACGATGACGATGAGACACAGTTGTCTATCAGTGAGGTAGTAGTAAGGGCAGTAAGTCCGAGGGAGGAGAGCACAGAGGATTCGGAGGAAGAGCAGCTGGACGATGAGGTGACTGACCCCACCTGGTTTGTTAAGCCTACTGAGGACAGGTCTTCAGAGGGGGAGGCAAGTGCAGCAGCAGAGCAGGTTGGAAGAGGCAGTGCGGTGGCCAGGGGTAGAGGCAGGGCCAGACCGAATAATCCACCAACTGTTTCCCAAAGCGCCCCCTCACGCCATGCCACCCTGCAGAGGCCAAGGTGCTCAAAGGTGTGGCAGTTTTTCACTGAAAGTGCAGACGACCGACGAACTATGGTGTGCAAGGTTTGTCGCACCAAGATCAGCCGGGGAGCCACCACCACCAGCCTCACCACCACCAGCATGCGCAGGCATATGATGGCCAAGCACTCCACAAGGTGGGACGAAGGCCGTTCACCGCCTCCGGTTTGCACCACTGCCTCTCCCCCTGTGCCCCAACCTGCCACTGAGATCCAACCCCCCTCTCAGGACACAGGCACGACCGTCTCCCGGCCTGCACCCTCACCTCCGCTGTCCTCGGCCTCATCCAGCAATGTCTCTCAGCGTGGCGTCCAGCCGTCGCTAGCGCAAGTGTTTGAGCGCAAGCGCAAGTACGCCACCACGCACCCGCACGCTCAAGCGTTAAACGTGCACATAGCCAAATTGATCAGCCTGGAGATGCTGCCGTATAGGCTTGTGGAAACGGAGGCTTTCAAAAACATGATGGCGGTGGCGGCCCCGCGCTACTCGGTTCCCAGTCGCCAAAACTTTTCCCGATGTGCCGTCCCAGCCCTGCACGACCACGTCTCCCGCAACATTGTACGCCCCCTCACCAACGCGGTTACTGCCAAGGTCCACTTAACAACAGACACGTGGACAAGCACAGGCGGGCAGGGCCACTATATCTCCCTGACGGCACATTGGGTGAATTTAGTGGAGGCTGGGACCGAGTCAGAGCCTGGGACCGCTCACATCGCCAGCAGTCGGTGTCGCGTGGCGTGGCAGCACAGTGGAGGGCAAGTGTCAGCAGGCCGTGCTGAAACTACTCAGCTTAGGAGAGGAGGCACATGGCCCACGAACTGCTGCAGGGTCTGACAGAGCAGACCGACCGCTGGCTTTCGCCACTGAGCCTCCAACTGGGCATGGTCGTGTGTGACAATGGCCGTAACCTGGTTGCGGCTCTGCAGCTCGGCAGCCTCACGCACGTGCCATGCCTGGCCCACATCTTTAATTTGGTGGTTCAGCGCTTTCTGAAAAGCTACCCACGCTTGTCAGACCTGCTCGGAAAGGTGCGCCGGCTCAGCACACATTTCCGAAAGTCCAAGACGGACGCTGCCACCCTGCGCACCCTGCAACATCGGTTTAATCTGCCAGTGCACCGACTGCTGTGCGACGTGCCCACACGGTGGAACTCTACGCTCCACATGTTGGCCAGGCTCTATGAGCAGCGTAAAGCTATAGTGGAATACCAACTCCAACATGGGCGGCGTAGTGGGAGTCAGCCTCCTCAATTCTTTACAGAAGAGTGGGCCTGGTTGGCAGACATCTGCCAGGTCCTTGGAAACTTTGAGGAGTCTACCCAGATGGTGAGCGGCGATGCTGCAATCATTAGCGTCACCATTCCTCTGCTATGCCTCTTGAGAAGTTCCCTGCAAAGCATAAAGGCAGACGCTTTGCGCTCGGAAACAGAGCCGGGGGAAGACAGTATGTCGCTGGATAGTCAGAGCACCCTCATGTCTATATCTCAGCGCGTTGAGGAGGAGGAGGAGGGGGAGGAGCATGAGGAGGAGGGGGAAGAGACAGCTTGGCCCAATGCTGAGGGTACCCATGCTGCTTGCCTGTCATCCTTTCAGCATGTATGGCCTGAGGAGGAGGAGGATCCTGAAAGTGATCTTCCTAGTGAGGACAGCCATGTGTTGCGTACAGGTACCCTAGCACACATGGCTGACTTCATGTTAGGATGCCTTTCTCGTGACCCTCGCGTTACACGCATTCTGGCCACTACGGATTACTGGGTGTACACATTGCTCGACCCACGGTATAAGGAGAACCTTTCCACTCTCATACCCGAAGAGGAAAGGGGTTCGAGAGTGATGCTATACCACAGGACCCTGGCGGACAAACTGATGGTAGAATTCCCATCCGACAGCGCTAGTGGCAGAAGGCGCAGTTCTGAGGGCCAGGTAGTATGGGAAGCGCGGAGATCAGGCAGCATGTACAGCACAGGCAGGGGAACACTCTCCAAGGCCTTTGCCTTTGTCAAGGCTGAGTCGGCGGGAGCACTGTAAAAGGATGGTGAGGGAGTACGTAGCCGATCGCACGACCGTCCTCCGTGACGCCTCTGCCCCCTACAACTACTGGGTGTCGAAGCTGGACACGTGGCCTGAACTCGCGCTGTATGCCCTGGAGGTGCTTGCTTGTCCTGCGGCTAGCGTCTTGTCAGAGAGGGTGTTTAGTGTGGCTGGGGGAATCATCACGGATAAGCGTACCCGCCTGTCAACCGACAGTGCCGACAGGCTTACACTCATAAAGATGACTAAAGCCTGGATTTCCCCAGACTTCTCTTCTCCACCAGCGGACAGCAGCGGTACCTAAACAATACGTAGGCTGCACCCGAGGATGGAAGCATCGTTCTCTATCACCATCAAAAACGGGGACCTTTTAACTTCATCAATCTGTGTATTATATTCATCCTCCTCCTCCTGCTCCTCCTCCTGAAACCTCACGTAATCACGCCGAACGGGCAATTTTTCTTAGGCCCACAAGGCTCAGTCATATTACTTTTGTAAACAATGTTTATACGTTTCAATTCTCATTAAAGCGTTGAAACTTGCACCTGAACCAATTTTTATTTTAACTGGGCTGCCTACAGGCCTAGTTACAAATTAAGCCACAGTAACCAAAGCGATTAATGGGTTTCACCTGCCCTCTTGGTTGGGCATGGGCAATTTTCTGAGGTACATTAGTACTGTTGGTACACCAATTTTCTTGGGCCCTCACCTACAGTGTAATCCTAGTAATTTTTATAAGCTTCGCCTGCACTCATGCTACGGCAAGGTGTGTGGGGTTGGCCTACACTTTTGCTACATAAATGTAACTGGGGCCTTGTCTATACTTCAACTACTGAAATGTGAAAGAGACTGTTATCTCCCTAAACTGCTGCAACGGGAATGTTACTGTGGCCTGTCTTGACTGCTACTATTACTGAAATGGAACTAATACTGTGCTCCCCCTATACTGCTGCTTCGGAATTGTTACTGGGGCCTGTCTTGACTGCTACTACTACTGAAATGGAACTAATACTGTGCTCCCCCTATACTGCTGCTTCGGAATTGTTACTGGGGCCTGTCTTCAGTGCTACTATTACTGAAATGGAACTAAGACTGTGCTCCCCCTATACTGCTGCTTTGGAATTGTTACTGGAGCCTGTCTTCAGTGCTACTATTACTGAAATGGAACTAAGACTGTGCTCCCCCTATACTGCTGCTTCGGAATTGTTACTGGGGCCTGTCTTCAGTGCTACTATTACTGAAATGGAACTAAGACTGTGCTCCCCCTATACTGCTGCTTCGGAATTGTTACTGGGGCCTGTCTTCAGTGCTACTACTACTGAAATGGAACTAATACTGTGCTCCCCCTATAATGCTGCTAGTGATATGTTACTGGGGCCTGTCCCTAATGCTACCGCTGAAATGTTACTAATTCTGGGCTCTGCCTATCCCGCTGCTAATGCTATGTCACTGGGGTGTGGAAATGGAGGCTTCCCAAAGACATGATGGTGGCGAGGCCATTTTCCACCAACGCGGTTACTGTTAAGGTGCATATAACCACGGACACGTAGTGCCTCAAAAACATCCCCCTCCTCCTCCAACAATAAAAACATTCTTAGCAAATACCTTTGCATTGGTCCGTCTGGTGGCAGTCCAAGAATTTCACCTTTACTGACACAATAAGAAAGCCCCCCCCCCCCCCCACCATCCCCCTGCCACGGCCCACTTAATCCTGGCCACATTCCGAAAACCAACTAAATAAAACCGCGCTACTAGGTCCGCAGTCGCCACCATATTCCCACCAACGCGGTTACTGTTAAGGTACATATCACCACTCTGACTGGGGCATGCACTGTGGGCCGAAGCACACCTGTATTGTATGTGACGTTAGCTCTGCTGAGCAGGGCACTGCAATGGGATACATTTATGTACCGCCGATGGGCTCCAGGGAGCCACCCATGCTGTGGGTCCACAGGGACTTCACATTAGGGATTTGTACCTGCCAGTGTCTATGTATTAAAAACCCCGGTCAGACTGGGGCATGCAGTGTGGGCCGAAGACCACCTGCATTTAATCGGACGTTACCTCAGCTGTGCTGGGCACTGCAATAGGATTTATTTATGTACAGCCGGTGGCTTCCTGGGACCCACCTATGCTGTCGGTCCACACGGAGTTGTAACTGCATGTGTCTACTTATAAAGAACCCCAGTCTGACTGGGGCATGCAGTGTGGGCCGAAGCCCACCTGCATTAAACCTGACGTAAACTCAGCTGTGCTGGGCAATGCAATAGGATATATTTATGTACCGCCGGTGGGTTCCAGGGAGCCACCCATGCTGTCGGTCCACACGGACTTCACAATAGGGAGCTGGACCTGCCTGTGTCTACTTATAAAAAACCCCAGTCTGACTGGGGCATGCAGTGTGGGCCGAAGCCCACCTGCATTTAATCTGACGTTAGCTCTGCTGTCCAGGGCACTGCAATGGGATACATTTATGTACAGCCGGTAGGTTCCAGGGAGCCACCCATGCTGTGGGTGCACACGGAATTCCCATTGCGGAGTTGTACCTGCCTGTGACTATTTATAAAAAACCCCGGTCTGACTGGGGCATGCAGACACCTTAACAGAATGAATAGTGTGTGGCACATGGGTTCCCCATTGCTATGCCCACGTGTGCAGCTGCTGATGGAGGTGGCACAGGATTGGATTTCTCATTGCTTCTGTATAGCATTGTGGGCTATCGCCCCGCCCCTTTTAAAGAGGGTCGCTGCCTGGCCGTGCCAACCCTCTGCAGTGTGTGCCTCCAGTTCCTCCTCATGGCAGACGCACTTATAAACAGACATGAGGGTGGTGTGGCTATGAGGCCAGCGTGTGGCATGAGGGCAGCTGAAGGCTGCGCAGGGACACTTTGGTGTGCGCTGTGTGGTGCTTTGGTGGTAGTGTGGTGCTTAGCTAAAGTATGCCTTGCTAATGTGGGTTTTTCAGAAGTAAAAATTGTTGGGGGGGGGGCCTACTCTTGCCGCTATTCTGGCTTAATAGTGGGACCTGGGAACTTGAGATGCAGCCCAACATGTAGCCCCCCGCCTGCCCTATCTGTTTCTGTGTCATTCCCATCACTTTCTTGAATTTCCCAGATTTTCACAAATGAAAACTTTAGCGAGCATCGGCGATATACAAAAATGCTCGAGTCGCCCATTGAATTCAATGGGGTTCGTTACTCGAAACGAACCCTCGAGCATCGCGGGAAGTTCGTCTCGAGTAACGAGCACCCGAGCATTTTGGTGCTCGCTCATCTCTAGTCTTTAGCTTTTATTAGCACAACATTTGAGAAAGTTCTTAATTACACATAATAAATGTTATATTTCAGGCTTGTTCCTTAAAGTGAGAAGTTAATTAGCAGGAAAAGTAGCCAAGGATTTACTATCATTGCTTAATTAATATGTCTAAATGAATTTATTCTCTGCTAGAAATAACACTCTTATATTTACAGACTACATAAAGCTGCAAGTATTAACTGCATCCTCGCCAACTCTCTCGGAACATCTCCAAAGCTCCAGGAAATGGAGAAACGTCCCGCACTCTCGGAAGAGTTGGCAAATCTCCCGGGCAGAACCGGTTCTGCTATGGGGTGGGGGTGTTTGTTTAGTTGGGGCACCGCGGAAAAAGCAACTGCACTTAAGTTCTTATTAACAGAACACACTCGTCAGACAGTCTGGCACACAGCCCTGCGGTCCGTGTATCTTCATTTTTTCTTCCCCTGCCTCCTACTGATAAATAAATTTAAAAAATAAATCTTGTTATTTGTGTAGCACCAACTGATTCTGCAGCGCTTTCAGGTAATTTTATTTTTTACACCCCTCCAGACAGACAATCACCACCGGCCTGCTGCATGTAAATACTAGCTCTTATTACTAGAGGGTGCTGGTCTTTTATCCATTTGTCATTTTATAGCATCCCCCCTCAGGTCTCACTTGTCTCAGGAAACCAGGAAAAAAAATACTTAAGAACCAATATGTTGAAAGTTGGTGACTAATTTCCCTGGATACAAGTACGGTTGATGGTAAGCGTCATTTTGAACGAGGAGCGGAAAGGCAACCTAAGGTGGCAAAAACGGTCAATATTTGGGTTCAGGCATATTTGGTTTTGGGTTGCATAAGCAGTCAACACTTTTCTAAAAAAGCTCACCACCTTTTCATTTATTTGGACAGTATTTTCAGTGCATATAGGATCAACGGCAGCACGGCGTGGTGGTGTTATGATGAGGAACTATGCCATCGGTTATTCCTGCATCCTGATTTGGGCAGGGATACAAAGGCCATGAATGTATGGTTGCGGTTGATGACTTTCCTGCCCCCCCTGCCTCGGTCAGATCCATGGTCTTTGTCTCGGGTGCCGGGGTTGCCTGTTGGTTATTTAATGAAGGACATTGCAAGTTCCACATTACCTGTAAATTCTGTAACGAGTGTGCCACCTGTGGCTATGGTCAGTCAATGCTCTGCTGCCCTCACCGCCATGCCTCTCCTCAGGGTCTTGGTAGGTCAGAGAATGCCTGTTCATGTTTATGGGATGCTACCATGGGTCAACTTATACCCGGAGAAGGTGAGGGCCTCTGCCCTGTAGCTTATGATGGGAGCCAACTGTTATCCTTAGTCCAGTCTTCCTTGTTCCCATTGACTTGGAGGGCTCACAGTAAGGTGTGGAGGGAATGGGTTGAAGTGGCTGGTTTGCAGCTGTTGTCTGATAATTTGTCTATTCTACATTCCGTAATGTTAGACTACTTTGCGGTTGGTGTCGCAGCTTCAGTTAGGGGTGTAGTCTTTTTCCTAAAACTTGGGGTTGGATGTTACAAAGTCTTTTCTTTTACTCAAATTATTAAGGGATGGAAGAAGTAAGTGTTTTGTCTGGAGTCTAGACATCCCGTGCTCTTCCTGATTTTGTTAATACTTATAGCTGCTTATTGCTCTCGGTATGTTCATCGGATTTTGAGGCTGCCCTGTTTTGACTGTCTTTTTTCTCTGGCCTTTTTCAGCGCTTTGTGGATATTGGAGTTGATCCGTATGAGTGCTAGTCATTTAGGACTGTTGTTTGAGGATGTTGTCCTTGTGAGGTCTAGCGTTTACTTCTGGCTGTGGCGATCCAAGATGGATATTTTTGTAAAAGGCTGTTTAGTTGCCTTGCATCCCATCCGGTGTCGTTGACCAATCCAGTCACTCACAGCATCCCTTGTGCTCTTCAGGGGCATATTTAAGCACCCATTTAGTTTTCTTTTCTTCTGTACTGCAGCTGGTCCGCACGGCTCACCACTGAACAAGTGCAGTACAGATTTTTTTTTTTTTAATTCCTACTTTTACTGCAATCTGTGACCTTTCCGCAATATGAATTGTGGAAGGGCCGCGGGTCGGACAGCTTTCATCGACAACAATGGAAGCGATCCACTCGGAATCTGCACAAAAATCGGGCATGCTGCGATTTTTTCCTCCGCAAGCGGAAACCGCAATTGGTTTCCTTTCGTGTGCAGGAAGAATTGATTTACCATAGCATGCTATGGACGGTACTTGCGTGGATTCCGCAGCAAAAATCAACCCATGTGCATGCAGCCTTAGATGTCTGATCAAATAGCTCATTCAAAGAGGTGGGAGCCTGTGGTGAAAATGTAACTGGCTATTTGTAACCCTCCATCCTGTATTCAAATAGTCATAAATTTATAAATTATGGGGATTGCACAACTTAGTCTTATAGACTTGCTGGAACTATGTTAATATCTGGACATAGTATCATCATTGTCTATAGAATTAAGGCCCATTTACACACAACAATTATCGCTCAAAAGTTGGTCAAATGACCACAATTGAGTGATAATCGTTGCGTGTAAATGTGGCCCTAGTGCACTCTTTGGTTGAACGATGATTTTAAAGTGAGCTTAAAATCCATTTTTCACCTGCAGAGAGATAACAGGGACTGTACACTGTGTTCTCAGTGGGTGCCGGGAGATTACGTTGTATTCTGCCGACATTCTGCGCGAGAAAAATGCAGCTGTGTGCAGCGCACAGTTCACATGCCATGCTCTTCAAACAGCTCCCGGATGCCCTTTTACATGCAAATGAAGCTGATAAAGTGTTAATGGATTTTAGTGTCCATTAACACTTTATGCAAAATGATTGCTTAAACTTTCAGTCTTTCAATCATTTAAAAGATTGTCTTTGTGTGTAAATAGTCCTTTAGTCTTGTAATTCTACCACAATTGTCTATAGAATTATTCTTGTGATTCGATAGCCAAATTAATCATGCAAATCTGTTATCATCGTCTTAAGACTTAACTGGGATTTTATGTATATTTGGAGCTTAGTGTTGTCATTGTTTTAAGAATCAGTCTTGTAGGTCTGATCTTATCCCATTTGCGGAATGGTCACTGCTAGTACCATATGGAAGGGACAGAGTGGGCTGGGAGAGATCAGCTGTATGCTAATTTGATTGGCCGACACAGGAGTTGTATTCCAAGCCTGACCACACTGCCTGTGAAGATAAGGAAGTGAAGAGTTGGGGCTGAGATGCACTAAGGGGGCAGGACCTCTAGGAGATCCACTGGTTCCTGACAACTGTAGAGGTGCTGCTATAGTGCTGGGGGAGGATGCTACAAGAGGAGAGGGAGGGACCAACTCTGCTACAGAGTGGCTGAGCCATCCTTCATCTCTCTTCTACAGCCAACTGCAATAACCACAAGAATACTCTTGTCTGAGGTCATACCCCATGTTCCATGTGGTATAGACACCATGACTGAAGACATAGACCCCCTCATCCTCCTTGTCCTGGGAGTCAGAACATGGTAGTCGCAATAGTTTGGCTGGCAGTCACAGGTGTCTCTTCCGACACCACTCCAGGGTATGTGGTTCGAGTAGGAACCTAATACTCCAGATGGCACTCCCCATTTGAGGATGATGGATCCATGAGTGCCTCTTAGACATCTAATCAAATAGCTCATTCAAAGAGGTGGAGGTGGGAGCCTTCTCATTCTTCCAGTGTCACATGTCAGGCAGATGGCAGTAGATTCTTCCAGGGGCAGTAGGGATCAGTAGGTTGGCTTCAGGTCCTATCACCCTCATCATTCATATGGGGGGAAATAATCTATGTTCATTGAAGATGGCTGTATGCTACTCGGCATTGAACATTTAGCTTGCTCTATTGCAATCTGGCCATCTGCTTTCCACCAGAGTCCAATGGTGATTGAGCCTGCTATGCAGTTTATCGGCTTTTTGACTTATCTTTGGCTTATTTTTCTGAGCTCTGTTCATTGAAGATGGCTGAGATCATGACCCTCATGTGTTTGGACATTGAGAGGTTTGCATCCTTTTTTCAGAGATGGTGCTGGTATGGCCTGAGATCAGTGTGGCAGGGTTACAGGGATTCCGAAGCTGTTTAGGAGGGCTCAGTGTATAGTGCATAACTAAATTTACAGCTTTATATGTTCCAGAGCCTGGCTGGTTGTGTGTTACCATTAAATTGAGGGGGACAACAGTTGGGTGATGAAACACGATGGTGTGCATCTTAAGGCTTCCTCACACTTGCTTTCATCTCAGTATTAGAGTTACATTTCTGAATGAATTCCGTTTACTTCAGTTCTATTTTGCTTCAGTTTCTTTACTGGAACAAATAGCGCAGCAGACTGCATTAATATCATTGACATCAGTGTTGGAGGTCCCGTTCAAAACCTCAGTTGCTGGTTTCTGCTGGAAGCAAGCAACATTGTTTTGTCCTGTAAATTCTGGCAAAATGCTGACCTGCTGGCCAGAAATCAGATGGACGCCATTATAGTCAATGGGGGTTCATTCGCCGCCATTTGGTTCCATCCTAAGGCGGAACCGTTCGGAACCTCCCCCAAATAGCTTTTTTCCTCTGTCTCATCTTAGTGTTTATTTAAGAGGGTAATAAACCTCTTTACCCTCCCATCTTGTTCATTAGCTATGCAAAGATGGGTCAGCTGGTTGACTAGTGAAATGTAACAAGCCACTCCCAGCTGAAGTCCTGTAGCCAGAACTTTAAAGCCAGTTATAGCCTCTTAGCCTTACATGAGGCTGCCTTGCCTGACGTGTCCAGCACTGTGTCCAGAAACAAGTGTCCTATGCTGTCGAATGATGCAGTTTTACAGCGCAGTTCAACAGAACAGGAGATAGGCAACATCCACAACTGTCCAAAGCCTGGAGGAAAATACGCTCCTCTTTGCACTAATCTCCATCACTATCCTTGTTTCAAGCCTTAACACTTTCTTCCAATGCCCAGCCCCAACACACTCCATCCACATCAGCCCCTCCCTCCTCTCCTCACCCATGCACGGCTCCCATGCACTTTTCAACTTCCTTAGATGCCTCCAACTCTCCCATACCGCCATGACACTCCTCAGCCACCCGCACAAATCCCCCAACCACATGCTCCCCCTCACTACCCTGGTACTCCTAATCTCATGGGACATATCCCCCAACCCAGGCCCACCCCATACTGCTCTCTACCAAAATACCCCTCTGCCATATTCAAATGCACTCTATGGAACTCCCAATCCATATGCAACAAACTCCCAACCATCTATGACCTCTTCACCACCAAACACTTTAACCTGCTCGCCTTCACCGAAACCTGCATACAGCAGTCCAATTCTACCTCCCCCACTGCATTGTCCTATGATGGCCTGCAGTTTTCCCACACCCCCAGATCAGACAACAGGCGTGGTGCAGGAGAAGGTGCCATCCTCTCACTTAACTGTACCTTCCAGGTCATTCCCTCAGCTCCCTTGTTTACCTTCCAGCCATTCGAAGTTTACATCCTGCGACTCTTCTGTCCACTTCCCCTGCGTGTCACTGTTATTTAACATCACCCAGGTCCCACCCGCCTCTTCCTATACCACCTCACTGCCTGGCTCCCCCACTTCCTATCCTGTGAAATCCCAACCCTCATCCTTGGCGATTTCAACATCCCCACTAATGACCCCAGCTTCTCATCTGCCTCCTGGCTTTTATCACTTACCTCCTCCCTCAGGCTATCACTAATCTCTGACTCCCCCACTCATAGAGATGACAACACTCCTGATTTAATCTTTCTCTATCATTGCTCTGCCTCTCACTTTAATAACTTCCCCCTTCCACTCTCAGATCAAAGCCTTCTCTCTTTCTCCATCAGGCACCCCAGCATCTCCCCTTACCCTCATACCTATCGCACCTCTAGGAACTTCCAGTCTGTCCGCACCCAACAGTTCGCCGAGATCATTCAGTCCTCCCTGTCCCCTATCTCTCTACTCCCCTGCCCTAACCTGGTAGCCAAACACTACCACACCACCCTCAGTCGTGCCCTGAATGAAGCAGCACCACCCGTGACCCATGCCGTCAACCGCAGACCGCGGCAACCTTGGCTCATGTCACAAATGCGCTTTATCCGGCAGTGCTCTAGGTGTGCCGAGTGGCTGTGGAGAAAATCAAAACTGCCCGCGGATTTCCTCCACTTCAAATTCATGCTTAAAACTTATAACCTAGCCCTTCACCATGCCAAACAAGTTTATTTCACCGCCCTTGTCTCCTCACTATCCCACAACCCAAAGCAACTCTTTGCGACCTTCCATTCCCTCCTCAGCCCCAAAGAACAGGCCCCTGTGACGGATCGGACTGCTGGAGAACTAGCTGCCTATTTCAAAGAAAATAATCAACAACATCCGAAAAGAAATCTCCGAAAACTGCATGGCTAGCCCTGATTCTAGTCTCCTCAGCACTGCATTCAGCACCTACTCACTTTCTATGTTAGAACCAATGACAGAGGAAGAAGTCCCCAGGCTGCTTTACACTGCCCACCCCACCACCTGCGCTAGCGACCCTCTCCCCTCTCACCTCCTCTGCTCCCTTTCCCTAGCTCTCATTACTCACCGCACCACAATCTACAACCTCTCCCTAACCTCTAGCACTTTCCCCTCCTCATTTAAACACTCCATCATATGCCCTCTGCTTAAAAAAACAACTCTGGACCTGACTGATGCTGCGAACTACCGACCCGTCTCCAACCTCCCCTTCATCTCCAAATTAATAGAACGCCTGGTCTACTCCTGCCTCACACGCTTTCTCTCCGACAACTCACTCCTCGACCCCCTCCAGTCTGGTTTACACTCTCTACACTCGACTGAAACTGCCCTCACAAAAGTATCAAATGACCTGGTGATGGCAAAGTCAAGGGGTGACTACTCCCTACTAGTCCTCCTTGACCTGTATGCTGCATTTGACACTGTCGACCATGACCTCCTTTTCACTATGCTCCACTCTATTGGTCTAGAGGACACTGCTCTCTCCTCGTTCTCTCTCCTACCTCTCTGACCACTCTTTCAGTGTCTCCTTTGCTGGCTTTATCTCCTCTCCACTTCCTCTTGCTGTCGGGGTCCCCCAAGGCTCGGTCCTTGGTCCCCTTCTATTCTCTATCTATAAAGCCCCAGTTGAACAAACCATCCACAAATTTGGCCTCCAATACCATCTCTATGCTGATGACACCAAACTATACACCTCCTCTTGTGAGATCTCTGAACCATTCCTCCAAAATATCACTGACTGCCTGTCCTCTGTCTCTAATACTATGACCTCCCTTTTTCTCAAACTTAAACTCTCTAAAACTGACCTCCTCATCTTTCCGCCTTCCAACCGACCTCCCCTCAACATCTCCATTCCAATGTCTGGCACCATCATAACCCCCAGACAGCATGCCCGTTGCCTTGGGGTCACACAGGACTCTGACCTTTCCTTTATCCCCCACATCCAATCTCTGGTTCAAACATGCCCCATGCACCTCAGAAATATTGCTAATATATGTCCGTTCCTTACCACTGACACGCTAAAGACACTCGTGGTCACCCTCATCCTCTCCCGAATTGACTACTGCAACTCGCTACTCATCGGCCTCCCCCACACCAGACTCGCTCCACTCCAATTCATACTAATATGGGGCAGCTAGGCTCATTTTTTATCCAGCCATTACTCAGATGCCTCTGCACTATGCCAGTCGCTGCATTGGCTGCCTATCCACTGCAGAACTAAATTTAAACTCCTCAACCTCACCCACAAAGCTCTGTATGGCACCACCATACATCGCCTCCCTCCTCTCTGTACACCACCCAGCACGCTTTGATCGGCTACCACACTCAGAATAAACACCCCTCTAATATGAACCTCACATGCTCGTCCCAGGACTTCACCAGAGCAGCAACCATCCTCTGGAACGCTCTACCCCAAATCATCAGGACAATTCCCGATGCATGAAATTTCAGACATGCTTTAAAAATGCACCTCTTCAGGGAAGCATACCAAATCCCCTGACCTAGTCCCCCGACCCTCCCCATTCCTCCCCACACCTTCCACCTGCCTATCACATACGCCCTCTAACCCTGCACCTCCTTACCACCCAACCCTGTTGGCTTTCTAATAACTGATTTCCACATTAAATTCCCTACTGCCTGTGTTCCCCATGCCTCACTATACCCCGCCCCCCTTGTACCTCCAGTACCACCCCCACCCCATTTTTTTTCGAACTGATTGTACTTCACATTGTAATTGTTGTATTGTGATTTTCCTGGACCTCCAATAAGTAGTGCTCACATCAACAATTTCAGTCAACAAGGCTAGGTAGGTCCTAGTTAGAGCTTGTAGGGTAGAAGGCTGCATTAAAATCCTCACACTCTCCCTAAAAAGGATCTTAGCTTACCCTAATAGTCGGCCAACTGGCCTGAAGAAGGCGACCCCATACATCAGTGGCACATCAATTGGTAATGGTCCCATCAATAGGCACATGCACAAAACAGAGTCCAGGCACTCTGTTATAGCTGGAGAGCAACATGTTGGGGACCAGTGCCATACAGCCATAGAATGGGTAAAATACAAAATGTCTTGTTACCCATCCAAATGGAGTTATTTACACAGGATAATACCATGAATGACACAAGTGATATGGTGAAGGTAGTTTAGCTAAGCAGTAATCACTTCTGCCCAAGTTCCAGGAGCCAAGCTTCTTCATCTCAGGTACTGGAAGGTCTTGTCCTGCTGACGACATAGTCACTCTCATTTGCAGTTTTGAGGTAGAACACAATGTCTCGGACTGTTCTAGAGGTAGCCAGACAAAACAGTCTGTACAGACAGCAGGACAAAGTACACCTTTCACTGGGAATCTGTAACACAGGAAGGCCCACATGGCTTCTTCATGCAGTTTCCAGGAGTACTTTCTTACTGGAGCCAAAGAAAAAACAAAGAGCACGAGAACATTTAGAATAAACACGACTCTTACAGGCAACTCATTGTCTCCTTGTTTACCAGGATATCTTAGATGGATGGAGTTCACCTGCCAAATGTAACGCGTAATTTCCTCTAGGAATGTTCCTTAACACCTCACGATCCCCATCATGTTCTAGCCAAAATAGTGCATTATTAGCATCTTTGGCACTATAGTGTCTTAAAGGGATTGTCTAAAACAGTCATCCTTATTCCAAATGCCATTCTAGGACAATAGTAGGGAGCTTGATACTAACATCAGGACCCTTTACTATTAGACAAAATCATTGCAAAGAGAAGCTCTTGAGTAGCATGGATGCCAATGTAAGTTACTTAACAGTTGTCTCACAATAACAGTTGATTTCCAGGGTACACAGCTGTAGGACCCCAAAGATAATCTTATTAATGTGTAACCTGCCTGCTGAAATGAGGTTGTCCTCTATGGTGTAATTCTGGACAGAACTTAAAATTTGGTCTCATCTTCCCTTTCTATTATACTTTGCAGCCTTCTATGCCTTGGTATCATAGAGATCCCCATTGTACTGTTCAAGGGCCGGTGAGGTGGGTGTCTACTAGTTGGCATCATTGTGAGTCTGACTGCTGGTATGATGGTCTGGTGGGCATCATCCCTGTCACTGATGGGTGAGATCCCGATCGATCCCGCCTCTATCACTGATTTGTCATGGATTGACTGTTCCGAGCGTTCTCACTGCTGTGAGCACTCATCACGGCAGAGCCTTGATCATTCATTCTAGCAGTATTGCAAGCGCGGAGTCATTAGAATACAGGTGGATTTGTGCCCAGCTGTCCCAGGCCTTTGCACGCATGCAGGATGAAATGACTCTCGTACTCTACAATACCCAAACACACTCGCTAACACCACCAGCTTTTGTTTCCCAGATAAGCTGCAACCCACACTTACGAAATATGAACACAATTTTCGGTGTTATGGTTCATTTTAGGTTTTCACTTATAAAATGCAGATTTATTCTAAAAAAGACTAGCAGTGCAATATATATATATATATATATATATATATATATATATATATACGAAAATATAGGGAAGAAGATGTTACAGTGGAGATAAGGTTTACAGGTATACACAACAAACAGTATTTAAAGTAAAACAAGGAGGAAATACAAGAAAGATACCAGATTTGGGATGTTCAGCCTAAGGTTCTGAATGTGCGGAATCATTGGAATCAAACGGGAAAGTCCTTACGCTGTGGCGTATCTCCGAAGGTCTGACAACTGGGTCTCTCTGAGGCCCAAGTTTTTAAAGTTTCCCCAGAATACACCTACCCAGCCTCGTCTGAGGTCAATGAGAGAAGGGTGAGATAAATGTGCATGTATCATAATTCCCTATTTAGTTCATATCTCTGCAGGAGATCTTCTGATCGGGATTATATGCCTGGCATATTTTCGGTCATGATTTTATCTATTAAGCAATATCAAAGTGATACATAAATTATAACCAGGTACACGGCTATGCCATTTGGGGGTCTTCGGGGCCCTGCACCCCAATGATGTGTTTTGTTCAGCTGGCCTACCCAATTCTGAAAATATAATTCATATCGGGCTAGGACCTTAACATGATTAATAATCCTTATTAAGAGATTTTCCCCTAATTTTAATGTTGAAGTGAGCACATCTCCGAGAATCCAGCAACTAGGTGAATGAGTTTCCTTAGACTTCATTAACAATTAAATGGTCACACAATGTTGTATCCTCATGCTAATTCTAAACCGAACAGACAGGTGAAGACAGGTGCAAAGAAGATAGGAACAGGCTTATTTACATCACAGCTCTTATCCAAGGTAAGGCAGGAGTGAGGAAATGGGTGAAAGGCTGATTGAAAACCTACAAATGCAATCTACACACAAAATGGATTACACACCCAAAACATGGCTGACGCCCCTCCAGTCTCCAATAAATAAATGTCAGCACCCCAGAAGTCATGCAAGAGAATCAGAGTAAGGATCAGTTAAAAATCAATTCACATGCTTTCTCATTGGAGCCCCCTTAGTTTGTAAGTCCTTTTCATATGCATTGATTTTAAACTTATACCTACCTTGGCTCTCTTGCCTGACTCCCGGAGCGCTGGAATTTATTTTTATTGTGTTTTTTAACATTTGTGACCGAGGTTGTGTTTTCTTTTGAATATTTCATTGACTCTCTCTATTTTGGCTGTTTGATGCAAACTAAGGCCTCATGTCGACTAGAAAAATACAATCCGCGCAGATTTCTGCTGCAGATTCCACACGGATTTGCTTTAAATGGCATTTTTTTTCATGCGGATATCCACACCTATTGATAGTAATATTATAGCAATGTGGCCGATCTGCGCGGAATCCGCACTAAAATGGAGCATGCTGCGTTTTTTTTCCGCACGTGAAAAACGCAAATCGATTAAAATGCCATCCACGGGTGCAAAATTCAATTTAATTGACCTGCAAATGGCCAGTGAGTTCCTATGGGCAAAGTTTCACCCGCGGAACCCGCAATTCCATTTTGCTAGTGGACATGAGGCCTCAGTGTTAGGGATTTAGAATGAGGACCCACTGGACTTATCTCCCAGACTAGGCTTTTAGGCCAGACCTGATATGGCTAGCAGCTGACCCCAGTAAATAGGCGTAGGGAAACAGGAATATCCTGGATGGGTAACTTGCCCTAAGGTAAGCTGGAAGAAGGGAAGGTCCCTGCCTACAAACAGGGTGATCGTCCTGATAAGAATGACAGTATAACTCCTCATCAGCATGGGTTCATGAGAGGTCGATCATGCCAGACCAATTTGATCAGCTTCTACGATGAAGTAAGTTCTAGGCTGAACCTGGGAGAGTCTATTGAGCTCGTATATCTGGATTTTTCTAAAGCATTTAACACCATGACGCATAATGGGTTGTGTGACAGTGCAGTAGCAAGAGTGGCCTGTAGGAGGCCTCTGAGCGCAGTCACTGTGTTTGGTTTAGTTAACCTGCACCTGCAAGGGTGCAGCTACACAGATTAAATTTCCCCTCCCTCACAAGCTCAGTGTCCTTGAAGCCTGTGGAGCTTGGGTCCATTTGAGGCCTGTGGGGCCTGAGGTCTATGTAGACCTGGTGCTGGTCTGTGAGGGACCTGGAAGCATGGAGCAAAAAGGGAGTAGTCGGCCCCTCGCTCATCGCCTGTTGGAGCGAAGTCACCTTCCTGGAAGGTCTGCTGAAGGAAGTGGTTTGCTTTGCTGTGTGCCCTGTGACGGACAACAGTGTGAAGTTGCATATGACATGCTGGACTGTATGTAGACTAAATACACTGCTATGCCTGAATAAACGCTGGAGGAACCGGCATTTGGACTTTACCTGGTGTTTCTGGACATCATTGCGGAGCTACCACCCCTGGGCAGGGGAAAGTAAGCAGGAGATCCGGGACAAGTAACCCCAACTTGCCACAGTTGATATATAAAATGAGACATCTTGGACTGGGTGAAAACGTGTATCTGGGTAAAGAACTGGCTCGGAGATAAAAAGCAGAGGGTGGTAATAAATGGCTCATACTTTGATTGGGCCACAGTCGCTAGTTGGGTGCCACAGGGTTCAGTATTGGGCCCCACTCTGTTCAATATATTTATCAATGACCTGATAGAGGGGCTGCACAGTAAAATATCAATATTTGCAGATGACACAAAATTATACAATATAATCAATGCAAAGGAGGACAATATGCAGCTACAGTAGGGTGCACTAAACAAACTTTAGGGATACTAATTCTGGGGGATGGTGCGCTGGCGACAAACCATTTTGTTGGCCAGCGACACTCTCGCCACACTCGTTTTTGTATCAGGGATCCTATTGCGCCACCTCACAAAAGAGTTATCTGTCCCCATTTTCAAACAGGGCACTGAATATCACTATCAGACACTCTCGACCTGCAATACGTCAGGCATAATTCAGTCCTGCCAGCTCTTATGCCTTTGGCTATAACCTACACACAGATAGCTCCCTTCTCAAACTCAGATCCCACCCTTTAGTAACTGCAGCCTTAGACACCCCGCTGATAGAGTTGGTGTTTATGAGGACAGTAGGTGTAGACCTACCCTGTCCTTAAACTCATTATATGTTCCTGATGAACCACAACACAAGTGGGGAAATGCATTGAATAAATAATGAGAATTGACTCAGTAATGAGAATATGAATACACACGAGTGCAAATAAATAAAGAGCGCGCACAAGTATGAATATGGTATTTATTCATCAACGTACAATTACATCCAATTAAGAACCATGATATGTTTTCATTTGGTTCTGCGAAAAGATACAATTACCATCTACTACAACCCTCTGCTCCCATATACTTTGAGCATTTTGTGTCCTGACTACAATTGAGACATTTGGGTGAATGCATGGACCCCTATGTTTCCCTCTCATAGCAGGCACGTCTTGTACCACTGAGAACCTTGGAGGAATAATCATTTAGTTCACTAATCCCTTTGATTTGAGTGGTTTAACTAACCTAGCAGTGAGAGTGAGTGGATTGACACTCCTCCACACTATAGCAACAATTGGTCTTCCTATTCTCCTCTCAGGGAGTGCTGGGGCTGATAATATTCATATATGTAGGTGGTGTGTCTATTTGTCCTTTGGGCGTTTGCTGCCTGTCGGTATTATTGTGCGTTGTGCCCTTATTTTAATATATTATTAATAAAATTATAGTTTTTAGATTGACCTTCCATTATCCTTGGAAGGGCTCTTCATTATAGCCATAGACTTTACCCGTCTCTGTGAGCTCATTGACCTCCTATAATGGCGGGCTTTCTTTCTAAAATTATCAACACTTCGGATTGGCTGTCACAGGCCAATACAGTCTTTTCGGAGGAAGTTTATTCCAAAAACGTACCCAAAAATCCATATAGGAGTATAAGAGGGAACTAGATGTCTTTCTAGAGCGCTATGATATTACAGGATATAGACATTAAGTGACCAGCGGGTTGTTGATCCGGGTCTTGGAGTCAGGTAGGAACTATCAAACGTTGATCCAGGGATTATTCTGACTGCCATTATGGAGTCGGGAAGAAATTTTTACCCACAAATGGGCTAAATTGGCTTCTGCCTCATTGGGGTTTTTGCCTTCCTCTGGATCAATAAGGAGACATGGAAACAGGCTAAACTAGATGGACATTGCTTTCTTTTAGTCTAACATACTATGTTACATGTTACTATGTTATGCGTGGCTATTTTTTCCCGTAGCGTACGCTCGCACTAGCAGAATTAGCATGGATTTTCTGCAGCAGAAAATCTGCACTAAAATGTGTGTCCAATTCCGTTCCAAAAGCCACATCAAAATTCACACCATTGGTTGCTGAAATATGAGAGAAATTAGGTAACTCTGTAATAAAGTCCATGGCAATATGTGACCCAGGTGAATGCGAAATAAGCAGAGCGTAAAGTAGTACGGCAGGAAGTAGAAGTAATGGCTAAGACTTGGCAAATGGAGACACATGATTTTGTCTTTATCCAGAGTTGGCCACCATTAATGACAAGAACTAAGTTCTAGAGTCCTCTTATAACTTGGATATCCAGCCAGTTTCGAGTCATGCTCCCAGGACAGAATATGAGACCTCTGAGAAACAAGAACAAAGGTTTTTTCCTGAAGAAATGTTGTGTAAATGGGTGGTATCAGCAGAAACCATTTTTTAAGGATCAAGGATGAACTGATCAATTGACAATGAAGAATTGTCATCAGACCTGGAAAGAGCGTTTGCCTTAGTGTTCTTCTCAGCCAGATAGAAATGGAGAACAAAGTTGAACCTGGCAAAAAACAGTGACCAGGGAGCTTGATGGGGATTCAGACACTGAATATAAGTCAAATTCTTATGGTCCCTGTTGATGTGAAAGGGATGGGTAGATCCCTCCAGTAGATTGTGCCACTCTTCCAATGTGCATTTAATTGCCAATAACTCATGATTACCAATGGGGTAATTTTTCTCAAAGGTAAACAATTTGGAGAAGAAACCACAGGTATTTTTCTTTACTTTAGAATTCTTTTGATACAGAAGGGCTCCTGCCTCCAGGCAAGAAGCATCAACCTCCAGATAGAATGGGTTTAAGGTGAAGAACCGGGGTCACTGGTAAACACCTTTTTTAGTTTTGCAAAGGCGTTTTCAGCCTCGGATGACCAATCCTTAGGGTTCACAACCAATGAGTCAAAGCAGATAATGGAGCAGTCAAAGTGGAAAAATGTGATGGTAATAATTTGAGAAATGCTGTATAGCCCTCAGGCTGCGAGGGTTAGGCCAGTTGGGAACAGCAGCCAGTTTTGACTTGTCTATACTGAAGCCTTTAGCTGAAATTATGTACCTCAGAAAGGGCAGATTGGGTTGTTCAAAGAAGAACTGTTCAAGTTTGGCATAGGGACGGTTTAGGTGCAGATGCTGTAAGACTGTCCTTACATGTTTGCAGAGTGAAAGAAGAGCACGAGAAAATGTAAATATGTCGTCTAGATAGATAAATACAAAGGAATACAGGAGGTCTTGGAACACATCATTCACCAACTCCTAAAATTTATCAGGGGGATTAATAAGACCGAAAGGCATGGCAAGGTATTCATAATGTCCATCTTTGGTATTGAACACAGTTTTCAACTCTTCTTCTTCACATTTTCGGATGAGATTGTACGTCCTATGGACATCAAGCTTGGTAAAAATGGTAGCTCCCTGTATCCTGTCAAACAGTTCAGAGATTAGAGGTAATGGGTATTTATTTTTATGGTAACGGCATTCAGACCTCTGTAATCGATGCACGGTCACAAAGAACCATCTTCCTTACAAAAAATTACCTGCACCAGCTGGAGAACAAGATTTTCAAATGAAACTTCTGACAAGATTCTACTTGATAGAAACTCAATGTTAAAAAAATCAAGTCCCTAGAAGGAGTTGTCTGAATCGAATGAAGCTTTCTGTGTGCGATTGTAACATTGATATAAGTAAGTGATTACAATAAGAGACCAAAAGAAGAATTTTTTTGTGGAAAACTCACAACTTGAAGGGAGGCTCTAGTACCTCTGGCATTTTCCCCTCCTCCTTCACACACTATCATATCCCCACTGCTAAAGAAACCGACTCTTGACCCGACTGATGCTGCCAACTACCAACCCATCTCCAACCTCTCCTTTATTTCCAAACTACTAGAACACCTGGTTTACTCCCGCCTAAGCTATCTCTCAGAAAACTCTCTTCTCGAACTCCTACAGTCCGGCTTCCGCCCCCTACACTTAACAGAAACCACCCTGACTAAAGTGTCAAATGATCTCCTGACGGCCAAATCAAGGGGCGACACGCCCTACTGATCCTCCTCGATCTCTCTGCAGCATTTAATACTGTTGACCACAAATTCCTCCTCACTATGCTTTGCTCTATTGGACTAAAGGACAATGCTCTCCCCTGGTTCTCCTCGTACCTATGCAACCGCTCCTTCAGTGTCTCCTTTGCTGGCTCTACCTCCCCTCCTCTTCCCCTTGCTGTTGGGGGTCCCCTAGGGCTCAGTCCTTGGCCCCCTCCTCTTCTCCATCTACACAGCCCTATTGGACAGACCATCAGGAGATTTGGCTTTCAGTATCATCTCTATGCTGACGACACCCAGTTATACATCTCCTCCAATGATATCACAGCACCATGCCTCTAGAACGCCACCGACTGTCTGTCTGCTGTCTCTAACACTATCTCCTCTCTCTACCTAAAACTGAACCTCTCAAAAATTGACCTCCTGTTTTTGCCCTTTACTAACTGACCTCATCCTGACATCTCCATCTCAGTATGTGGCACCACCAGAAGTTCCAAACAATACACCTGCTGTCTTGTGGTTATATATTCGACTCTGATCTCTGATCTCTAAATCCAATCTCTCGGCTGAGCATGTCAGCTGCACCTGAAGAACATCGCAAAAGTCCGCCCTTTCATCACCGCAGACGCGCTAAAAATGCTCACTGTTGCCCTCATCCACTCTCGGCTCAATTATTGCAACTGTTTGTTGATCGGCCTCCACTGCACCAGACTTTCCCCTCTCCATCCATCTTCTTGTCCAGTCGCTACTGGGATGCCTCTGCCCTGCGTTGGTCACTGCACTGGGTGCCTGTCAAATACAGAATATAATTTAAACTCACCACCTTCATCCATAAAGCTCTACATTGTCTCCCTCATCTCAATTCACCACCCAGCTGGCTCCCTCCACTCTGTTATCAAAATCAGACTAAAGGCCCCTTTTATTCGAACGTCTCATTCCTGCCTACAAGACTTCTCCAGAGCAGCACCAGTCCTCTGGAATGCGCTACCAAAAACTATCCAGGCAATCCTTGACATACTAAACTTCAGGCATGCTCTCAAAGCGTACCTCTTCAGGGAGGCATACCATATTCCCTAAACCAAATCCCTCTGTACTCTGCCTGATAACGTGCGCCCTGTCCTACCAACTGCAGTTCCTGCTAGCTGTATTCATTGTCCTGACCATTGTCTATGTGTATAGCATCCCTCACTCTCCACCTCAGCATACCGTGCACATCTCCAGCCCCTTTACCTTGTGTATCGCCCCAGTATTTATAGTATGTAAGCTCGTTGGAGCAGGACCCTCACTCCTACTGTTTCCATCAATTGGTTACTTCATGTAACCGTGGTCTTGTTTTTATTTTCCTGAGCCCCTGGAAGCCAATGAAAGTATTACACATAAAGAAATCAGAGCGCCCAAACATGGCAGAGTTTCACCCCGCCAAGGACCTCGGCCCACATTTCTACCCTAGTCAGTCAGTGTATTTATGCCAGACAGGTAAAACACCGCGATAGGAAGTCTTTGTGCATCCACAGCATAGGCAGACCGCAGTAACATTTCTATAGCAAGAGTATAGGTGGACCCCAGTAACATTTCTTTAGCAAAACTATAGGCAGACCCCTGTAACATTTCTGTAGCAAGAGTATAGGCAGACCTCAGTGACATTTCTGTAGTAAAAGTATAGGCGGACCCCTCAAACCATTCAGTAGAGAAGGTATAGGCAGACCCCAGTAACATTTCTATAGCGAGAGTATAGGCAGACCCCAGTAACATTTCTGTAGCAAAAGTATAGGCAGACCACAGTGACATTTCTGTAGCAAGAGTATAGGCGAACCCCTCAAACCATTCAGTAGAAACTGCATAGGGGGACTCCAGTAAAATTTCTGTAGCAAGAGTATAGGCGGACCCCAGTAACATTTCTGTAGCAAAAGTATAGGCTGACCTCAGTAACATTTCTTTAGCAAAAGTATAGGCAGACCCCTGTAATATTTCTGTAGCAGAAGTATAGGCAGACCCCAGTAACAAATCTGTAGCAAGAGTATAGGCAGACCCCTGTAACATTCCTGTAGCAAAAGTATAGGCAGACCCCAGTAACATTTCTGTAGCAAGAGTATAGGCCGACCCCTCAAACCATTCAGTAGAAAAGGTATAGGCAGACCCCAGTAACATTTCTGTAGCAAAAGTGTAGGCAGACCCCAGTAACATTTCTGTAGCAAAAGTATAGGCGGACCCCAGTAACATTTCTGTAGCAAAAAGTATAGACAGACCCCAGTAACATTTCAGTAGCAAAAGTATAGGCAGACCCCTGTAACATTTCTGTGCCAAGAGTATAGGTGGACCCCAGTAACATTTCTGTAGCAAAAGTATAGGTGAACCCCTCAAACCATTCAGTAGAAACTGCATAGGCGGACCACAGTAACATTTCTGTAGCTAAAGTATAGGCAAACCCCTGTATCATTTCTGTAGCAAGAGTCTAGGCGAACCCCTGAAACATTGCTGTACCAAGAGTATAGGTGAACACCTGAAAAAAATTTGGTTACCAAGAGTGTAGGCGAAGGCCGGAAAAATTAGTTAGATAACAGTATAGGCAAAGGCCAGAAAAATCAGTGTACCAAGAGTACAAGTGC
Organism: Eleutherodactylus coqui; assembly: GCF_035609145.1. Classification (NCBI taxonomy): domain Eukaryota; kingdom Metazoa; phylum Chordata; class Amphibia; order Anura; family Eleutherodactylidae; genus Eleutherodactylus; species Eleutherodactylus coqui. The sequence goes on along the minus strand of NC_089842.1, from coordinate 24,042,291 downwards.
ACCCCTGAAAAATTGCTCAACCGCGAGGGCAGGTGAAACCCATCAACACTTTTTAAAGATACAGCTCGCTGTTGCTTAATTTATAACAGAGCCTGGAGGCAGCCCTGTGAAAAAAAATTGGTTTCTGTTAAAGTTCCAATACTTTTGAAACTTTGAAAATTGTAAAAAACTTTTGAACAGAGCCTTTTGGGTCGCAGAAAAATTGGCAGTTCAGCGTGATGACATGCTGTTTTAGGAGGAGGAGTAATAATATCCGAGAGTGATTGACAAAGCTAATTCCCCCTTTTTTGTGTTGATAGAGGATGAATTTTTCTCCTGTTGCAGTGAAAAGAATGATTAGGTTCCGCTTCTTTCCGCTGGTGGAGAAGAGATGTCTGGGGAAATCCAGCCTTTGTTCATCTTTATGAGTATAAGCATGTCGGCACTGGCAGTTGACAGGCGGGTACGCTTATCCGTGATGATTCCCCCAGCTGCGCTAAACACCCTCTCTGACAAGACGCTAGCGGCAGGGCAGGCCAGCACCTCCAGGGTGTACAGCGCAAGTTTGTGCCACGTGTCCAGCTTTGACACCCAATAATTGTATAGAGCAGAGGCATCACGGAGGTCGGTGGTATAATCGGCTATGTACTTCCTCACTATCTTTTTACAGTGCTCCCTCCGACTCAGCCTTGACTGGGAATGGTGACACAGTCTTGCTGGGGAGCCATAAAGCTGGCAAAGGCCTTGGAGAGTGTTCCCCTGCCTGCACTTGACATGCTGCCTGATCCCCGCACCTCCCCTGCCACTTGGCCCTCGGAACTGAATCTTCTGCCACTAGCGCTGTCAGATGGGAACTTTAGCATCACTTTTTCCACTAGGGCCCTGTGGTATTGCATCACTCTCATACCCCTTTCCTCTTCAGAATGAGAGTGGAAAGGTTTTCCTTATACCATGGGTTGAGAAGGGTGTACATCCAGTAATCCGTGTTGGCCAGAATGCATCTAACGCAAGGGTCACGGGAAAGGCAGCCTAACATGAAGTCAGCCATGTGTGCCAGGGTCCCAGTACGCAACCCATCGCTGTCCTCACTAGGAAGATGACTTTCAGGATTCTCCTCCTTCTCTTCTTTAGCCCATACACGCTGAACAGATGGGAAGCAAGCAGCATGGGTACCCTCTGCAGTGTGGCCAGCTGTCTCTTCTTCCTCCTACTGCTCCTCCTCCCCCTCCCCCTCCTCCTCCAAAATGGGCTGAGATATAGACATGAGGATGCTCTGGCTATCAAGTGACATACTGTTGTCCCCCATCTCCTGTTCCAACTGCAAAGCGTCAGCTTTTATGCTTAGCAGCGAACTTCTCAGCAGGCAAAGCAGCGGGATTGTAACGCTAATGATTGCCACATCGCCACTCACCATCTGGGTAGACTCCTCAAAGTTTCCAAAGAACCTGGCAGATATCTGCCATCCATGCCCACTCCTCAGCAAAGAATTGCGGAGGCTGACTACCACTCCGCTGCCCATGTTGCAGCTGGTATTCCACTATTGCTCTATGCTGCTCGTGCAGCCTGGCCAACATGTGCAGCGTAGAATTCCACCGTGTGGGCACGTCGCACAGCAGTCGGTGCTCTGGCAGCTGAAACCGACGTTGCAGGGTCCTCAGGGTGGCAGCATCCGTGGTAGACTTGCGGAAATGTGCGCAGACGCGGCGCACCTTGCCGAGCAGGTCAGACAAGTAGGGGTAGTTTTTCAGAAACCACTGAACCACCAGATTGAAGACGTTGGCCAGGCATGGAACTTGTGTGAGGCTGCCGAGCTGCAGAGCCGCCACCAGGTTACGGCTGTTGTCACAGACGACCATGTCTGGTTGGAGGCTTAGCGGCGAAAGCCAGAGGTTGGTCTGCTCTGTCAGACCCTGCAGCAGCTCGGGGGCCGTGTGCCTCTTGTCACCTAAGCTGATTAGTTTCAGCACAGCTTGCTGACACTTGCCCACCGCTGTGCTGCCGCGCGCAACCGACTGCTGGCGACGTGCTCACACTTCTTAATTGAGAGGTAAGGATGGCAGAGGAGGAGGAGGGGAAGGGTTTGGAAGAGGTGGCATAAAACGCTGCAGATACCAGCACCGAGGTAGGACCTGCTATTTTGGGTGCAGGTAGGATGTGAGCGGTCCCAGGCTCTGACTCGGTCCCAGGCTCTGACTCGGTCCCAGCCTCCACCAAGTTCACCCAATGTGCCGTCAGGGAGATATAGTGGCCCTGCCCGCCAGTACTTGTCCACGTGCCCGTGGTTAAGTCGACCTTCCCAGTAACCGTGTTGGTGAGGGCACAATTTATGTTGCGGGAGACGTGCTGGTGTAGGGCTGGGATGGCACACCGGGAAAAATAGTGGCAACTGGGGGCCGAGTAGCGCAGGACCGCTGCCGCCATCATGTTTTTGAAAGCATCCGTTTCCACAAGCCTGTACGGTAGCATCTCCAGGCTGATTAATTTGTCAATGTGCACGTTTAAAGCTTGTGCATGTGGGTGGGTGGCGGCGTATTTGCGCTTTTGCTCCAACGCTTGTGTTAGCGATAGCTGAACGCTGTGCTGAGAGACATTGCTGGATGGAGTGTAGGACGGTGGAGGTGAGGGTCTGGGTGCAGGCCGGCAGGGGGATTGGATCTGTGTGGCAGGTTGGGGCACAGGGGAAGAGGCAGTGGTGTGACCCGGAGGTGGTGAATGGCCTTCGTCCCACCATGTGGAGTGCTTGGCCATCATATGCCTGCGCATGCTGGTGGTGGTGAAGCTGGTAGTGGTGGCTCCCCGGCTGATCTTGGTGCGACACAGGTTGCACACCATTGTTCGTTGGCTGTCCATGCTCTTACTAAAAAACATCCACACCTTTGAACACCTAGCCCTCTGCACGAAGGCTTGCCGCGCGGGGGTGCTTTGGGAAACAGTTGGGGAATTCTTCACTCTGGCCCTGCCTCTACCCCTGGCCACCCTACTACCTCTTCCAACCTGTCCTGATGCTGCACTTGCCTCCCCCTCTAAAGCCCTGTACTCAGTAGGCTTAGCAAACCAGGTGGGGTCAGTCACCTCATCGTCCAGCTGCTATTCCTCCGAATCCTCTGTGCGCTCCTCCCTCGGACTTACTGCCGTTACTACTACCTCACTGACAGACAACTGTGTCTTATCATCCTCATCCACAAAAAGCTCTTGAGACAGTTGCCGGAAGTCCCCAACCTCATCACTCAGACTCCGGGAACTTTCCAAAGGTTGGGCATCGGTCACGACAAACTCCTCAGGTGAGAGAGGAACCGTTTTTTCCCACTCATGGCAGGGACCCGAGAACAGTTCCTGGGAGTCCGCCTGCCCATCAGAATATGTCATTTTCATGGAGTGAGGAGGCTGGGAAGAAGGAGGAGCAGCAACCAGAGGATTTGGAGTTGCAGTCCCTAGGCCGGGAGTAGTGGACTGTGTAGAACACTGGGTGGTCGATACATTGCTGGATGTGTTTTCTGCCATCCACAACAGGACCTGCTCACACTGCTCTGTTTGTAATAAAGGTCTACCACGCGGACCCGTAAATTGTGATATGAAGCTGGGGAGCCCAGAAACTTGCCTCTCACCTAATCCCGCAGCAGCTGGCTGTGATTCACCACGCCCAGGAACTCGGCCTGGGCCCACACCCTCACTTGGACGTCCGCGTCCTCGACCCTTTACCTATACTCCTCATCATGGCAGATTAAGAATAGAGCAGGGCCCAAATTAATTACCCCACTGTACAGCCCTGACAACTGTGGCTTAATTCACCGCACACAGAGACTTGTAGATAGGGAGGCTCTATGCTTTGACTTGAAAAAATTAACCCGCTGTCTTGCGCTGATACCTAGGGGTAATTTTCCGCTCGCAGAGACTTGTAGATAGTAGAGGCTGTGTGGAGTGGGAGAAGACTCTAAAGCCAGTAGATAGTGCTGGTAACTGCGGCTATCTCAACCCCAGAGTATTGTGAGACGCTCTGCACAGCGGCAGAGCTGAAATACTTCACAGTGGCCCCGGTAATATTGCAGTCCTGTTTAGCGGTGAGACCTCTGTCTAATGCACTGCAGACACAGAACGGTATAACTGAAGTCGTTCGCAGCAGGCTAGGAAATGTTAGAGTGCAGTTTCACGGTGAGAGCTGGTTGTACGGCACTGCAGCCTGAGAACACTATTACTGACAGGCTGGGAACAGGCCTAGATGTGTAATACGAAAATCGATGCACTACTGCTACGAGGCAGCCACAACTATAATGCACAGTACATGAAGCCCTAAGAAGGACCGTTGGGTTTCTTGTACAGAGGATCAGGAGGACTGTATAACTTTCCATATATAAGTAGCTGTGTCCCTACACTTTGTGTTATGCACTGCACACATAGAACAGTACGAGATGCTTAAAAAAAAATTGGTGCACTACTGCTCCCAGCCAACCACAACAGTAATGCACACTATGAAGTGTAGCTCTAAGAAGGACCATTGGGGTTCTTGAAGACAGGATCCTACGCTAACACTACCCCTGTATAAGCAGCAGCACTTTCCCTAACCTCAGGCAGCATGCGTCTGAGGCGAGCCGCGGGCGGGACCAGTTTAAGTACTGGGCGGTCACCAGATGGGATAGGGCTGGCACGGCACAGGAGGAAGTGGTAATGCCTTCCCTGCATGTCTATTGGCTAGAAAATGGTGCTAAACATGTGGGGAAGGAAATGCAATTGACTTGAGTACTGTGTGGTGTTCGTCTCGAGTAACGAGCATCTCGAGTACCCTAATACTCGAACGAGTGTGCTCGCTCAGCTCTAATTATTACATTCACAAGACATACTTCTACAAAACAGTTCACAACAGACAGACATCCACCCAACCTAACAACACCCTAACTCCAGGCAACTACATATCCGAAGTGGAATGTGCAGAGACATAGTGTTATCTGTGAATGAGGAGCTTCTCCTATCAGAATGTAGAATTGCGCATGAGAAAAAACTGTGTGAGGCAAATACAAGAGTTTAATACATACCAGTGTATAATACTAAACAAGTTAATCATTTAGCCGCCGATATTTACTAAGAAGGAAGATATACATACACATATATACATATACATAGGCTTATATATATATATATAGGCATATATATATATGCGCGTATTAACCTAGGCTGATATGAAAAGAGTCATATAATACATATATTATTACTATAACAAGTGTCTACATGGGAAGAAAAACAGGTCCACTGCACACGGTTGCCTTTGGCAGCCTTTTTAAAGGCCAAGGGTGGAACCATTTTTAGGACCTCAGGTGGGAAAACCATTCATCTCATCACGCCACAACTCTAACCATTCGCATATCTGCCTAAAATGTAACTGCATGCCAAGTTTTGCAGCAACAAAAACTCCTTCTAGGTGCCTGATTTTCTTTAAGGGTGTACTCAGACATGGCCTGTGCCTCAGGAAGAGACAACGAAAATGTCATGGTAGGTAGTGTGCGATGCAGGTTTCAGGATATGATGGAGCCAACATCCATCCAAGGTTTATTTAAAGAGTTTTTTTAGGCAGAAAATGGAAATTCTGAAATCTAGATGGTACAGTTAAGTAGCAGCAACCTGTACCTTTTATCTGCCGCTCCGGACCCTCTGCTTCATCCCATGCAGCCACCGATCTGCTGATGTGATTACCTGCATCACTTTTGCAGTAAACACGGCAACAGACTGTTACATACAACTCCCAGCATGTTGGCCAGCACTGTAGCTCACCTGTAGCTCACCTGCAGCTCACAGGTCCTGCAACCTTCTAGCACTAATCTTCCCATCATGCACTGCTCACAGGATGATGGCACTATGGACAGGGGAGGAAGTAACAAATGCAGACAAAATGGCAGAGGGGGTGAAGATATTTTTCAGGCACAGGGTCACGAGACATAGATAGAAAATGAAGAAAGTAGCTAGACTAGGGACGGTGAACCAATTACAGAATAATTTATTGTAATGATGTACATTAGATCTTAAAATGTTAGTCTATGTCCAGGATACCCCTTTAAGCATGCAAACATATAAATAACACCAGCGTAAGAATTATCATGCAACCTGACCTTCTGTCTATGACCATTTTCTGCTCTAACTGCAAGGGATAAGAGAACAACGATACTTAGGAAACAGTATTAACAATATTTGCAAGAGTTAGTCCTATAACACTGGAATACACTTCTGAACAAGGTTAATACTTCACTACTACCCTGTTTCCCCTGAAAATAAGACCTACCATGAAAATAAGACCAACCCAAAAATAAGCCCAAGCCTTGTTTTTGGAGAGGCTTGAAATATAAACCCTACCCCAAAGATAAGCCCTAGGTACATAACATTAAAAAATATATGTTACCTCGCAGACCTTCAATCCAGGTCCCTCCTGTTGCTCTCCAGAGATTTGGTGCTGTTCGGGGCGCAGGTCCCGAAGTTCTCCGCCACTCGTACAACATCACTTCCTGGTTGCAGGATTCATAAATCCCTCCTACGGGGAACGATGGCTGTGATTGGTTGCTTAGCCAATCCATGCAGCACTGGATGATCCAATGTGATGGCTGTGTGGCCGTGGCTCAGCCAATTCATAAATCCTACCTCTACAATGTAATGGCTGTTGATTGGCTGAGCAGCAGTGGAAGAACGAATCAATACAGTGCTGGATAAACCAATTACAGCCATCGCATTGCTTCATCCAGTGCTGCATTGATAGGCTGAGCAGCTGTCAAAGAACCAATCACAGCCATCACTTTCTGGAGGCGGGATTTATGAACCTGTAACAAGGAAGTGTTGTTATATGAGTGTCCGAAAACTGCGGGAGGGCATCGGAGCTGTGGAGAGCAGCAGGAGGGACTTGGACCGGGCCTACTAGGTAAAATGCAAACCAGAAACTAGCTCTACTGCAGACACTCAGCGTTGGGTTAAACGCTTCAGTCTTTATTAGATGATCCAAGCAAACATGGAGGAACAAAAGGACATGTTGCCCTTAATCCTTGCCTGAAACATGTAAGACGGCACATGTCCTTTTGTTCCTTCATGTCTGTATTTTCGGGGGGTGTCTTATACTCACTAAGTCAGCAGCATCTGGGTCCCTCGCGCTGGTCTTCAGTAGGCTACAGTGTAATCCTCAGCGTTGACAGAGCACCCTTTTCCTGATAACGGAATACCCCGCCTCCAGCAAGTGAGTGCTGTGATTGGATCACGTTGCTCAGCCAATTGGTCAATGAACAGGACAGAACAAACTAACAGCTTTGTCACAAATGTCAGGAAAAGACTAATTGCCCTAAGGGGAGGATGCCCTAATATTCAGGAAAGTGATGGGAGAGGGACAGAGAGGACCACGTGGGGGCGCACTGTGACAATATTACAATAGTAAAACAGTACCCTTATATTCAGTGATTACAGGTAGCGTCCTCTACAACTTTTCTTCTCCATCTGGCCCAGACCGTCATCATGAGTTCTTCCAGATATCTTTTCCAGCCACCTGGCTTCACGTTGGAAATATTTACACAATCTCCTCATCTGTAGTGTCCCAGTGTCTGGCCTGAACCCACAACCTCTTGTGTTCCAGTCGGCAGCTCTGGGACAGTTCCTTGCTGAAACTTACCCTTGTTCTATGTTTCCTAGCTCCTGCTAAATTTACTTCCTGTCTCCCTGTTTTGGGTCTGCCCCTACTAATTAGGACTTCCTATATAAGCCTAGCCCTGCCACTCCTTCAGTATGTGATTATTGTGTTCTACCACCTTTATCAAGCTTCTCTTCCTCCGGCTCCTCTCCAAGCATACCGATACCTCCTGCTACTGACTTTGGCTTCCATTGACTACGCTTCCAGCTCATTTCGTTCCCTAAATTTCTGTTGATTCTCTGGATCCCTTGGTTCTCTGCCCACAATCCCTCTATCAACTGTGAATCAAGGACTATTGCTTTCCCTTCAGAATTTTGTAAAGAGAAATGCCAGGTAGCACCATTCACCACTGAACCAGTGTAAGACACTGTGGATGATCAACAGGACTTTGGGAAGGTACTGGCTCATTACCACATGTTCAAGGATGTCTGCAGCAAGAAGAAAGCTGACCAGCTGCTACCTCATCGACCATATGATTGTCCTATTGAGCTTTCTCCCTGGATCTTCTATTCAACTTGGGTATATCTACAACCTCACAGAACCAAAGTTAGAGACCCTTCTGCAACATTTCGATGAGAATCTAAACATGGGCTTAATCCGATCATTTTCCTTCCCTGCAGGAGCACCCATTTCTTTGTTAAAAAGAAGGACTCTACTCTTCAGCCACGCATTGACTACCAGGAGCTAACCAAGAATACTGTTAAGAATCGCTATCCTCTCCTGCTAATTTCAAAACTGCTGGAGAGGCTTTGGACAGCCAAGGTCTTTACTAAACTAGACCTCAGAAGAGCATGTAATGTTACGGATTCGCTACGGAAATGAATGGAAGATGGTTTTTAGAACAAGCTTTGGACACTTCGAATCTCTAGTGATGTCATTCGGTCTCTGCAATGCTCCTACTACCTTCCAGCACTTCATCAATGACGTATTCCGAGACTTGTTCGATTATTGTGTTCTACCAGCTTAATCAATCTCCTCTTTCTTCGGCTCCTTTCCAAGCATACCAATACCTACTGCTGCTGACCTTTGGCTTCCATTGACTACGCTTCCATCTCATCCAATTTGTACTGCATATCGATACCTCTTGCTGCTGACCTTTGGCTTCTATTGACTATGCTTCTGTCTCATCCATTTGTACTGCATACAGATACCTCCTGCTGATGACATTTGGCTTCCATTGACTATGCTTCCGTCTCATTCATTTGTACTGCATACCATGACTTCCCGATAACTACTCCTGGCTATTCTGACTACTCTCCAATGACCGGCTCGGCTATTACACCTGCGGCTCCAATTCAGCATTGGTAAGACGCGACACCCAGCTAGTAATAATGCCACCAATTGTCTAGTGAGAGGCCTACAGATGTGGGTCAGGAAGGGTATCAAATCTCCTTAAGGAGAGTACCTAGAAAGTGTGAGTAGACTTATAAGGCCATCCATGCCCTTTTTATGCAATGCATTTCATCAAATAGATTTTTTAAAATTCCCTCAACTCCACCAAACCCAGAACCAAACTGGACTGTAAGTTCAATAGCCAATCTGCCCCTCCATTCTATGTGTCCAAAAGATAAATACCCAACAATAAATGTCTCCTCTCTGTGCCCCCTACAATGAATGATGCCTTTATTTGCCCCCCTCTGCACATGACATCAGTAGATCGCAGCCCTCACACAGTTGACTACAGCCTAGTAGTTTGTGTATCTTCAGTTGTCCTCCCCTTTGTCCTGCTACTCTTGAGACAATGGCCAGCAGGAGGCAGTGGAGGAAGATCTGCTGGGCCATATACAAGTTAAATACAGTTACTTTTTTCTCACATGCACCCCAAGCAATTGCATCCCGCACCCAGTGGCAGAACCGGCTCTGTCTTGGAGATTTGCCAACTCTCCGGGGACTGCAAAAGATATCTTCTTTTCTTGTGAGCCTCCAGGATGTTCTGAGAGTTGGCGAGGACGCAGATAATACACAGTTGCAGCTTTATGTAGTCTGTAAATATACATGTTATTACCCTGGTAGCACAAATCAGTTTAGAATCTCACAGTGGATGGCATTGTTATTACCCCCAGAATCTGTACAGATAGTAACAAGGAGACATTAATTCCTTTTGTGAGTCTTGGCCTGATATTAACATCGTCTTTGTCTACACGTTGCATAAAAGATAACACCCGACATGACGTAACCAGGAACTAAATGCATGTATAATGCAAGGAAGATGTACAACCTGCTCACACCCACAGAGACCTATGTAATCCCGAACATCTCTGCACCGGCAGAAGATCACAGCTGAGACCTCTCACAGGTAGCTACCTGCTACTACTCGCCTATAGCGTCTCTGATACACTGTAACAATGCCTGCACATGTGTCAAGATGAGGACAGATCTCCACTCACCGACAGCAAGCAGAGGTCTTGCAATTTCTATTTTTTTTTATTGTATTTTGTATTCTACAGGTGGAAGGTGAAACTCCAGAAGTGAAGATGAGATCCATCGATGTGCTGCTGCTGTTATCGCTGAGTGAGTATTTCTCCGTGTTTGGGGCAGATTTCCACTTTTCATAACATTTTTGGTTTAATCAACAAATTACTGAGGCGGAGGGGGTATCAAAAGTACAAAAAGCTCTTCATAGAAAAAAAACCCCTTAAAACAAAATTTTTAATACATTTGAAAATGCCTCTTATTAACAATCTTGCGAATTTGATGCTCCTATCTTAAAGTCAGTGGCAAATCTGTTTCTCCATTTTTTATGGCGCCTCCTCTGAGTGTTCTTACATGTTGAAGCCTTGTTTCTGGTGTTATTGGGTAGTTTAGTGATTTTGTATCTGGCCTGAACCTCTGATTACTGGGGACTTGATTGTGCAATAAACTAATAGTGGAAAGAAATTCCTTTAGGCATTAGGCTCTTGATGCAGTAGGATCTTCCTAGAGAAATGTGTTCCAACTTTAGGAAGTATTATGCCTTGGAGTCATAATAGTCTTGTTGCTGAAAGCACTAAGCGTCACTACTGAATGTACATGCTCTACCTGAGCCAGTTTATTCCTATTTTTGGAAGTACCATTCTTCATTTTTGAATGTAGATACTCCCCTAAAAGCTAATAGACTTCATCTACATGAGATTTTGCACTTTACTGTTGGCCTGGGTCATCACAAGGGACCAGGCTGTTAGCCGAGGCATTCTTTATCATGTCAGCATATGTACTTTGAATAGCAGTCCTTCGGATGCACCTAAAGGATTAATAAGCCATCTAGATGAGACTCAGCATTGATTTTTTGAGTCATCAGAAGTAACTAGACATCAGGTTTCTACACTCCATTACACCTAGTTAATATTGGGTGCCTTCAGTTGTAAGTGTCATGTAGCCCCGTTTTTTTAAAATGTATTAATTTGTTTTTAGGTAGTTGTTTTCTGGTTTAAGTGACTCAAAATTCTTGATTTGCAGTTTTTGTGTTGATTTTTAGATATTTTATGTTACTTTTTTCATTTACCTACAAAGCTACATTCAGAGTTCTAAGTGGTGACAGAAAGCGTCCCCGCCGCACCCCGCTGTCATGTGACCTCCGAGCTGTATTCTCTCTGTGTCATCATATATATAATATATCCTGAGTGGGTTTATTCTGGGGACATAGATATCAGGGCTGCAGCGGTTGCGATTAGTCTCCGTGCGTCCTATCACTGACACTGGGGGGGGTTGGATCCTGTCTCACTTGTTGCGCTTCTGTTACAAATAGTTGACAACGTTTTTTGCTAAAAGCAGGAAAAACGCCGCAGTTCTGGGGAGAAATTATAGAAAAAAAGGGCAGACTCCTGAATGATAGTATCAGTATTGTCCCTTACGGAGCTTGCCTTTTAATACAGTATAGACTAGTGATAGATGAATTTCCGGCCGGACTTTGGGGTCTGCAACTCGTGCAATCACACAGCCACCCCTGATAAAGGGGGCGCTACACGTGTCCTGACACCTACAGCCTGTGAACACTGCAAATCTCACTATTCCTTGTATAATGGTATTCGTTTTACATTGCTTATCACTGCTATTAGTTTACTGTACGTTATCTGGTCACCGTATAACCGTATTTTGAGCAGTATATGTTGGTATTACTTACAGTACATTATTTTGCAGTGTGCTGTGGTGACAGCGCAGAATTGTTATTTAGATAACTTTTTGGAAGTGGACCTGATGTACGGTACATTTATCTGTCATCATAATAAATGACGCTGATAATTATGTTTAACTGAATGTTGTCGTTATGACTGTACACCATATGAGAGGGCGGGAGGGGGTGCTTCCAGAAGTTACCGCACAGTGCATCTAGAGGTATAAGACTGTTCCAAGCTACAGTTTCCCTGCAGCTGCTAAAGGGGATGATTCTGATCATAACACCTTCTACAGGAATTACTATTTAAGCGATTCCCTTCTGTAGAGATGTAGATACACCAAAGGTGAAGTGTTACCATAACAGATTATTAGTGTACAGGGGGTGGACAAAAATATGGAAACACCATATGAAAGGAATGCCTTAACCCCTTAGTGACGGCCCCATAGTGTTTTTACGTCCTGCCATTGCAGGACATGTATGGAGTGAGATAGCGCTGCTATATCCCTCCATACATTTCTCCATATCCCTCCATACTGTTTACTGCTCACACCTGCAGGCAACATCCCCAACAAGCCGCACGGCCAATCAGTGCTGTTAACCCTTTAAATGCCACAGTCAATTCGGACAGCAGCATTTAAATCACCTGAACGATGTTCAGGGATCCCGTATGCCCCCCCCCCCCCCCCTCGCTATAAGATTGCTGGGAGCCATACAGGCGTCATGGAGGCCGGAGGCCTTTGAAAGGCTCCAGGGCTTTCTTGGCAGACTGCCTATCAAGCCATCCCCGTCGTGTGGCTTGATAGACTGCCTGTCAGATCGCAGTATGATGTAATGCTATGGCATTACACGATACTGCAGGAGTGATCAAAGCATCGCTAGTTGTGGTCCCCCCTGGGGACTAAAAGAAAAAGTGTGAAAATAAAAACGATAAAGTTTTACCAATTATTAAAATAAATTAATAAACGTTCCACTCCCCCCCACCCCCCTGCCATATTAACAATAAAATAATCTAAATAATAAAGCAAAATACATATTTGGTAAGTCTGATCTATCAAAGTAACACATTGTTTACTCTCCACAGTGAACGTCTGAACAAAAAAGATTAAAGAATGCCAGAAATACCCTTTTATGGTCACCCTGTCTCCAACAAAAAATGTAATAAAAAGGATCAAAAAGTCATATATGTTCAAAAATTGTACCAACAGAAATGACAGGACATACGGCACAAAATGAGCCGCACACAACTATGTCAACGGAAAAATAAAAAAGTTATTGTGCGCAGAAAATGGAGACAAAATAATTTTAAAAAATTTAATATCTTAAAGAAAAAATACAAGTAGTACAGCAAAAAAAATATATAATTTTGGTATCATAATCATTGTACTGACCCGTAGAATAAAGTTATTATGTCATTTTTGTTGCAGTTTGTGCGCCGAAGAAACAAGATGCACTGACAGATGGAGGAATGTCATTTTTTTCCATTTCTCTCCACTTAGAATTTTTTTAAAGTTTTTCTGTACATTATATGGTACAATAAATAGCACCAATGAAAAATACAACTCGACCCGCAAAAAACAAGCCCTCATACAACTAGAGCGATGAATAGATAAAGGAGTTACGATTTTTTAAAAGGAAGGAGGAAACAACGAAAATGGAAAAAAACAAAAAAGCTTTCTCACTAAGGGGTTAAAATCAGTCTCTACACGTCTTATTGAAATATTGATTTATAATCCCATGAAGTTTAAGTGAAGGTAATATGACACATAGTAAAGTGTGTCATATTACACAGTGAACATCTGCCCAAGCAACAAGCTTTCATTGGTCAGGGGTTTCAGCTAGTCAGCTGCTATTACCAGCGGACTCCCAAAACCACGCAGAGCAGGGCAAGAGGTGAAGTAAACACAAATTTGGCAAGAAAGCTCCCAGCCAAGCAGAGGTCAAAATGACAGCTCAGTGCTAATGGGTAAAATCCCATGCATTTCATACAGTGTTTCCATATTTTTGTCCACCCCTGTATGTGTAGCTTTAAATATTTCTCTGCATAGAACGATATATGACTGATTTCTGCTGATTTGTGCTTTGTAGGTGCAGCCTTCATGCTGATGAATATACTCACAGAAACGACAGCCTGTAACGAAGCAACTCCTACTGGTAAGTATTATACATCATAACCGTCCGTCTATTAACGCTTTATACTTTTATGCTCTGACTATTAATGCTGCTCAGTGAACACATCCCAGTAAGCTCTGCTCTCCCCATTACCCAGTAATTACTTGCATGGAAAAATTTAAGGGTGTGTACATTTTTGCAACCAATTCTGTAGTGCTCCAAAGCCTCTAATTTAAAAAAAAACCCATGAAGTAACTTTGGAAAAAGTATTATGAAAAATCTCATGTGTCTGCATGGTAACATTGTGCACCCCCTTACTACTAGGAGTGGTTCAGCAGCTCATTTCCATGTGACCTGAGTGCTGAGCATTAGCCCTGCCCACCACCCAGTACCCAGCATAGACCGAGAACCCACAGGCACACCGAGATGCCTTTAGTATTCTGTGAAGTACCCCCAGCGCCGACCCTGTGATACAGCCAGGGTGGGGGAAAAGCAGGAAAGTGCATGCAAGTATCAGAAGGGGGCCATTCTCCCCACCAGTGCAGCGGCAGGGTGAGAAAGGGGGTTAAAGAGAAGAGTGCTGCCAGGAGGAGGTTCTGCCCCTTTTGTGATGCAGACAGTGGCATTTTAGTATTTTGTCGCCTAGAAACAGTCCATTGGCAAGGCTGGTGGTGTGAGGGAGGTTTCATATCGCCCTTTAGAAAGAGCCAGAAGGCTCAGGAAAGTTCTGGGTACAGGGACGCACCCTACATAAAAGGTTTGCCGCAAAAGGGCCTTGAGGCCAGGGGCCAAAATTTATATGCTGCACAAGCAAGAGGTGTCAATGCTGTGGCTGTGATGGCACGGTGAAATCTGGAATATGGAGGACTCACGATACAGACCAGAAGTGAGGAGAAGCTTTGTTAAAACTGGTCTGCACATCATAGAATTACATGGATGCGGGGGGGGGGGGGGGGGGGTAGTTAGCAGGCCTGCTGACAAGGGTGTCCTTATGGACAGTGACCAGATACTGTGAGATATGGAGGACTATAGAATGCTGCAGTGTGTTCATGGAAAATTGTATTTCCAGTTTGAGTGTGATGCTTTGAATTGTTGGTACGTGTGATATATATGATGTAAGGACGTAACAAGCCACCTGGAGTATGGAGAGCAATGTGACATAGTTTTCCTACTTTCCTACTAAGGCTGTCCCGGCTGGCTGACAGTTTACCTTAGCCACACTGTGCTGGTCCTCGCTGTCTTCAGATACTCATTTCACACTCTCCATCTGGCAATGGTTTCTCTGTGATGCCCTGCAGACTCCATCCCCCTCCCTCCTCCTTGGACTAGCGGGAGACAAAGGTCCAAAACGAGGATTGTGAAAAGATGGCATTAACCAAAAAAAGCTCTCCAACGGCTCCTGGCCTTTCTCCCCACAACAGGACGCCCTAGGCGCTTGACCTCCAGTGCCTAGCTGCAAATACAGCCATGAGTTGCACTACTAAAGATTGCTGTGTAGCCCTGCGACCTGGAAGTCAATGGGGGCCACAGAACAAAAAAAGCAACCAGTGAATTTTTGCAATCTGCACCTTGCGGCCATGGCTGCCTGCGATTCAGGTGATATAAAATGGTAGTGCAGAACTACACAGCAATCTTTGGTCATGCAACCCCTGTCACAGCCAAAAGTCTCTGTATAGCCCGAGCCTAATTGTTTCTGCCCGCCTTTGTGCCACTTATTCTGTGGCAAGTTGGTATTAATTTAATGTAATTTATTAATTTGGCGCACGTCATCAAAGGGATATTCTGGGACTTTTTTATGTTTTCTATTGATGACCAACAGGTCAGCAGTAGATGATTAGCGGGTGCAGCTTGCATTGAATTCAATGGGAACTGCGGCACAAATGTCTGATGTGTATGGCAAAAGGCAAAAACAAGGCAAAGCTACTGTCAAAAACAGCTGCTAACATAATAATTCCCCTGACCCTCGGATGTGCAAGGGCACCTGCACCATGAGGCAACCTGACTCTGCCGCCTCAGGCGGCAGGCTTCAGGACCTTAAAGGGGCAGCAGTGGCTGGCCAGTATTTATTTTTTACTGGCCATATTAATGGCCGGTAAAAAACAATTGCCAGCTGCGGGCCAGCCAGGCAACAACCCAACAAGCTTTTCACTCACTGCATCAGTAGCTCCACTCTGATCGCCGCTGCCGTCATCAGTCTGTGACCCCTGGCTTCTCCCCCCTTGGCGTCTGAATGCCTGGTAGGGAGAGGTCAGAGGTCACAGACTGACGGCAGTAGCAGCCATCGAAGTAGGCCACTAATGGGGTCATTATTACTAGTGGTGACACTTACTTTTGGGGCCAGTAAGGCGAGCACTATTACTACTGGGGCCACTATTGGGGCAACTAAGGGGGTTACTATTGGAACACTTACTTTTGGGGCCACTATGCGGGCGTACTATTATTACTGGGGCCACTAATGGGGTAACTATTACTATTGGGGCCCCTAAGGGGGTCACTATTGCTCTGTCACTTCAGATAAGTCTCATTGGTTCAAATATGTGTTGGGTATCTTGTGTGGGGGTTTTTTTTTGCATGTGGAGTGGGGGTTGGGGTGCCATTTCACACTTTGCCTCTGGCATAATAAAGGCATGAAGCAACCCGGCCCGTGTGTAACCATGAGGACACATAGGCGCGATTTAGGCATCGGCAGCCCAATTCTTGTGGAACAATCTTGCACATTATGAAGCATGCTACATTTGCAACTTTTTATTTTTACACTTTTTTTTCCCCCAGTTTTATAGAAATTTGATTTATTGAAAGGGGGTGTGGTCTTCCATGATCCCAGACAGTTATTATAGTTTATGCCAGAAACTGTTGTAAAGACATGCATATTGACTCTTTTTCACACTGACCAATAGTCCATAAGTTTTTTCATACGGACCATTGGTCAGTGTGAAAAAGAGCCAATGTACATGTCCTCATAGGCTTATAATGGGGCCGCGTGCTGACAAGTGGCCAGCAAATGTTCCAAAATATGCTAGTGTGCGGGGAACCATCCCCTGTCTCAGGTGCCCCATGTTCAGGCCTATGACTGGTTCACAGCGTCATTTTGGCTACAGTGATGTAATTACATGTGACTATGATGTCACACACGCCATACGGCACATCATCCTTCGGCTCCCACAGGACAGTTCAATGAAAGTAGAAAAAAGTTTTATGCTCTAAGCCCGCTTTCACACGGGCGAGAAAATCGCATTACGAGACGCACAAATCTCGCACGTATGTGAACCCATTTCTTTTGAACGGGGTCATACACATGAGAGTTTGCAGAGTAGATAAAATAAACTATCCGCGCTCCAAGGGAATAAAACGGCTTCAAAGTAGGGAACCAATGTCCTTCTTTATTAATATTCTGAGAGAGTTTATTTTTCTGCAATGCGGTGCGAGAAAATAGCGCAGCATATCCTATCTTTGGCCGTTCCCTCAGAACGCCTCGCATCGTATCACCCATTGTTTTCAATGGGGCCGGCACAGTAGCGCATGGCATGTGAGGTGCATGCGAGTACAATGCAATGGGGAACATGATCCATGATCACTGGATAGCAGACTGTATATACGTGGTAAAAGTAGTATGAAGAAGTGGAGGGAAAGAGAAGGGAAGGACAAGGGGACACAGGTAGGGTGGCTTCACATCCACGTTGGAACCTCAGGTGGGAGATTCCGACACAGCTCCGTTACAAAATACCGGATGAACAAGCACTGCATGCAGCAGCTGAGCAAAAAGGAAATGGAACCTATTATAGTCATTGGGGCCCATTTGGCGCTGTTTGGGTTCGTCCTAAGACATAGCCATTCGGCCATAGGGATTCCCCTTTCCTGCTTTCCGAATGGGGTAGGAAACCAGAACCTCCGACGCAGGCGTGAAACCACCCATATATAGCCAAAATCAGTGAATACGGTCATCAATTAAGGTCAACACACAAAATCAAATACAATGTAAGGTGAGTAATAATGCAACAATGTAGAAAATAGCTGAAATATGTCATAAATAAGAAAGGTTGGGTGCGTAACTACACATAGCGGGGGCAACAGACAGGGGTGTATGAGAGAAAAGGGGACTCGGCGGAACAATGCGGGTAATATGGTAAAATAGGATAAAACACTGTGATGGAATTAGATAGGATGTGCAGTAGTGGTTCACATATAGATTCTGATTGGGTGTGTAGGTCTAGGGGAAAATAGGAAGTATAGACAATAAGTATAGGTGGGTCAGGGTTTACGTCCCTCTGCTCCCTTTTTTGGAGGAGAAAAACTGAAATAATGAAAAAAAAGCTTCCATTTTTTTCCCCATTGATTTTAATGGGTTTGAAAAAAAAAAACCGAAAAGGCTTCAGTTCGCGTCTGTTCCGTTAGGCTTCAGTTTTTTGGGGACAGCGAAATAGCGCAGTCTGCAGTATTATTTTTTCCATCTAAAAAAATGGAAAATTGATGGAACGGAAACCGAAAGCTTTTCCATTTGTCTTCTATTTTCTTTTTTGTTTTTTTTTTTTTAACACCATTGAGTTTATTTCTGTTTTTTATTTCATTTTCTCTACTTCAAAAAGGAGCGTAAACCCTGACCTGACATCATAAACATAGGTTTGGGGTGTGGAATCGTGTAGTATTGAAAGCAAAGATCGATCTGTTTCACATTCATTAATCATGAATATAGTACTTATAATGCAAGTCATAGTACAGACAGTGGAGTGTAATAACACCAATAGATGCAGAAATAGAGACATGAATAGATTAAATGGATAAATAAATGCACAAGTAAGTAACTATCACTGAGCCACTATGTCTTACTCACTGAGCCACTATGGCTTACTCACTGAGCCACTATGGCTTACTCACTGAGCCACTATGTCTTACTCACTGAGCCACTATGTCTTACTCACTGAGCCACTATGTCTTACTCACTGAGCCACTATGTCTTAAGGCATGATGTATGGTGAATGGAGGCAATGAAAGTAATTGGACTTTCATTGTTCCATGCACACCAGCGTGAGAACACAGCGTATCTATTATGCAAAAGAAATGAATCGCAGCATGCTCTACTTCTCTGCGTATGATACAGAGCCCTTCCATGGTCTGCGTATGATACGCTGCCCGTATGCAAAACATTGTGTAGGGCAGTGCTTCAATATGCATCCCTGCTCTGAATTAAAAAAATAAATAAATCACACTGCGCATGCCCATGGCGTCAGATTCCCGGGCATGCACAGTGCATACTCAGCCCATACATGGTCTCTGCCAAGTCCTTGCCAGCAACTCATGGTGTTTTAGGCATACGCTCATGGGCATGAGCCCTTACTCACTGAGCCACCATATCTTACTCACTGAGCCACTATATCTTACTCTCTAAGCCACTGTCATCCACATGATTACAGTATATGCTTCTGTTTTTTATTTTATGCAGCCCCTCCCCCACTAACATTATTATTATTTGCAGAATCGTGTCTCAAGAACCAGACATACACATACTGCGGCACCATGTGCCCCAAAGTCTGCAACGTGCCGCCACGTGACGTATGCAGCAAGGGTTATTTCATAGGCTGCAAATGTGATGACGGATATGAGTTTGTGAATAAAAGCCAGTTAAGTTGTGTCCTACCTGCGGACTGTCCCTAATCATAGGAGCCCGGGACCCTGCAACCCAGCGAGGCGGCCAAATGTGTATCCTCCGTCTTCTCTTATCGCGGTCTGCGGACGCATTCTGTGTTTCTTACAAACTATAATAAAGGATTCGCAGTCATCTTGTGTCTGTCTTGTGTCATCTGATAACTAAGGGTCAGACGTCCTGCATTGTGACAGGATCTAGTTTTCTGCGTATTTGCGCACCAAAGGTCCCCATAGGAGTCAGTGGGGAGTGCGCGAACGTGTGCGCGATACGCAAGGATACGCGGGAAACACTGCGTAATTCCGCTAGAAAAAAAAAAAAAAAAAAAAAACACATTTGGAACGTGTTAGCCATTTCAATCGCTGTGTTTGTGACCCACGCACAAAAAAGTCTTAGTTCATTGCACAAAAGAGTTGCACTAAGACATGCGCAATTGCGCATGCGTGCATGTGCAGCCAGCCTAAGGGCTCCCACACACTTGCATTTTTTTTAACGCAAATGTCAATGGGACTTTCTAATGTTAAAAACGCATCGCACAAAAATCGCTGAGCACAAACTCGCGATGCGTTTTTAACATTAGAAAGTCCCATTGACAATCGCGTGAAAAAACACAGCGATATCGCGTGAAAAAATAATGCAAGTGTGTGCGAGCCCTAACTGTGTTTGCTTCTCCCCTGAGTATTAGGGCTTGTTCCCACAAGTGTATTTGCGCTCGTGATACGCGGGGCATAGAACCCATTGATTGCAATGCGCATTTTAGTCACCAAAAAAATACACATCTTCTGCGCAGTGCAAGAGCCCATTGACATCATTAGGGTCACGTAAAAGCGCTGTGAATAAACAGGAAATCAGTGAGATTTAGTGCCTATATATTTGTGTCCGCAAACGCGCAGTGCTTTTGCGCAAGTATATAAACCCCGAAGATTAAATCTGTACACGTAAACTCATTTTGGCTGCAAAGATACGCCACAGATGTGTCATACAATTGTGCTTATGCCTGTATGAATCCGGCCTTAGGGCTCATTCACATGGGTGTATTTGCAGTCCGTACTATGTGCATATTTTTACATATTACGGACAGCATAAATCCTACTGATTTGCATCCCAATGTCCAGCCGTTCGTTTTTCACGCGCAAGGAAAAAACATTATAGCTAGAGATGAGCGAGCACGCTCGTTTAAGGCTGATGCTCGATCGAGCATCGGTTTTGTCGAGTAACTGATTACTCGACCGAGCAACATGTGGGGGGGGGGGGGGGGCGGCGGGAGGAGCGGGGGAAAAGGGGGAGTGAGAGAGATCTTGCATGGTGCTCGATCGAGTAATCAGTTACTCGACAAGACCGATGCACGATCGAGCATCAGCCTTAAAAGAGCGTCCTCGCTCATCTCTAATTTTAACATGTCTTAATTTTGTCGGTATTAGTGACCAAAATTAGCCCCTAAAGTCTATGGGATTGTGTTAATACGCATTAAACACACATGATACATGCGTATTTATCTATGAAGGCAGGAGAAATCAATGAGACCGTCTATTTTTTTTTTTTGCAAGAACAATGAAATACCTTGAGTTTTGGTGCATGAAAACACTTTGTATTTCACACAACAGAACTGCATATACTCATGTGCAAGAGCACTTACAGGTGGTTATCTGGTTTTCAAGATCCAAAGGCGACGAGGACTGGAGGGAGCCATCCAGATTGCTGGGCGAACGGAGCTTTCAAGGGTAAAGTACTCAGAAAGGAAAACTAAGGGAAGAGAAGAATAAATAGTGAATTTAGCGGCTCCCCCTGCCCCGTAGACGAGGCTCCCCCTGCCCCGTAGACGAGGCTCCCCCTGCCCCGTAGACGAGGCTCCCCCTGCCCCGTAGACGAGGCTCCCCCTGCCCCGTAGACGAGGCTCCCCCTGCCCCGTAGACGAGGCTCCCCCTGCCCCGTAGACGAGGCTCCCCCTGCCCCGTAGACGAGGCTCCCCCTGCCCCGTAGACGAGGCTCCTCCTGCCCCGTAGACGAGGCTCCTCCTGCCCCGTAGACGAGGCTCCTCCTGCCCCGTAGACGAGGCTCCTCCTGCCCCGTAGACGAGGCTCCTCCTGCCCCGTAGACGAGGCTCCTCCTGCCCCGTAGACGAGGCTCCTCCTGCCCCGTAGACGAGGCTCCCCCTGCCCCGTAGACGAGGCTCCTCCTGCCCCATAGACGAGGCTCCTCCTGCCCCATAGACGAGGCTCCTCCTGCCCCATAGACGAGGCTCCTCCTGCCCCATAGACGAGGCTCCTCCTGCCCCATAGACGAGGCTCCTCCTGCCCCATAGATGAGGCTCCTCCTGCCCCATAGATGAGGCTCCTCCTGCCCCATAGATGAGGCTCCTCCTGCCCCATAGATGAGGCTCCTCCTACTCTAGTAGATAAAGGTGGGAAATCTGTAGCAGATAGAAGGGGAAATGAGTGTGAGATGTATATAGATGGAGAGAAATGTGCAAACTTAAAACTAAACTATCTGTGTCCTATCCTCAGTAAGGGTCATCAATAGTAGATTGACGTAGGTCTGCTGCCTGGGACACACGGTGATCAGCAGTTTGCCGGTTCGCCCTGTAGCGGTCTGACTTAGTATTGCATGCAAAGTTTAAATTGAATTGAATGGCATGTAATCTGAAGCCAGACCACTGCAGGGCAAATTGGGAAGACCAGCAAACTGCTGATAACCGGCTTTCTACTTCCTGCACAAATACATAGTAACATAGTATGTTAGGCTGAAAGGAGACAATGTCCATCTAGTTCAGCCTGTTTCCCCACACCCCTGTTTCCATCCAATGTCTGATCAGTAGTGCACCAGAATGGCAAACAGCTGGTCGGAGTGGGTCCAAGGCCTTTGGACCCCCCAATCTACTATAAATGGCCTGTCATGAGGATAGGTAAGGTGACCAGATGACCCAATATAGGTGGGACAGTCCCACTTTGGGACCCTGCATCTTGCTTTCCCTGGGGCCCCAAGCAGGACAGCCATTTGTCCCGCTTGCGGGATGTTTGTCCCACTTTCGGCATGCGAGGTCACCATGAAGATGATTACCAGCCATGGCTGGTAATTGCTCACTGGCGCTGCTGCAGGAAGTACACACTGACAGCAGTGTGTGCACCCGTAATCCTCTTCCTCTGACCTATCCTTGCTGGTTCCGCAGGAGGAGAGGAGAAGGGAGGAGGCGTCCAGAGTTGCACACACATCCGCCCACAGCAGCCCCGAGCGAAGGAGCAGGAGAAGGGTGAGTATATCAGTTTCAGGGGAGGAGTTTTATTACTACTGGGGCTACTGTTGGGGTCGCTGTTACTACTACGGTCGATATAGGGGACACTATTAGTAATAGTGTCCCCTATATCAGCTCCAGTAGTAATAGTATTACTATTGAGGCCACTGTGGGAGTCACTATTATTACTGTGGCTAGTATAAGGGACACTGGTTACAGTATCCTATCCGATGATACACCAGCCCGGGTTGCCCTAGAACTTACCCGCAACCCCTGTCCCTGTCTACTTGCCACCACTCCTGGCTAACCCCAGGCGGGCAACTGGGCGGCGGTCCCTACACTTGCTAGGGACCGAGGAGGGACGCTGGCGTACCAAGATGGAACAGGGTAGAATACCGACAGGAAGGGCAGATGAAAAAACCAACAAGAAATAAAGCAGACCGAGGCAGATGGATAACCTGGCAGATAAAGCACACAAGCTGAAACACAGGAGACTGCCAGAGGCAGGAAGCTAGCACACTGAACAGAAACCAATAACTGGCAGTGAATGCACAGAGCTGCACTCAGACGCCCGCGCATGCTGCCCGGACCCATGAGCACGCGCACCACGCCGACTAACCACCCGCGGCCCCGGCATCACCGAAAGGACAGAAGGTTTCAATAAAGACTTATGGAACACCCTGTGAACTCTCCATGTAGCTGGCAAACCCAGTTCGTAGGCGAGCGGGTTCACCACACGTGTGATGACAAAGGCACCCACGTAACGCGGCGCCAGCTTCAAGGATGGGACCCTTAATTTGAGATTTTTAGAAGACAGGTATACCTTCTGTCCCACCCTGTAAGGTTCAGATACAGACAGACTCTTCCCACTACGCAACTGCATACGAGCCTCCCTGCAGTGTATCTGTAGCGACATCAGCTGCAGGACAGACAGATGGAGTAGGGATCGCTGTAAGGAAGCGAGGATGCTGACCGTATACATAAAAGAATGGAGATACCCCAGTGGAAGAACAAGTGCGGTTGTTTAGTGCAAACTCTGCCAACGGCAGGAACTCTGCCCACTGATGAGCCTTTTCACCAGCAAACAACCGTAAATATTGCACTAAATCTTAGTTCTTCTGCTCAGTCTGACCATTAGTTTGCGGGTGGGATGCTGAGGAGAAGGAAAGTGTCGTTCCCAGGTTTCTGCAGAAGGCACGCCAAAACTGCGACACAAACTGAACCCCGCGATCAGATACAATGTTTTGGGGAACCCCATGTAATCGAATTATTTCTTTTACAAAAATCTTGGCAAATTCATTTGCCGAAGGTAGCTTCTTTAACGCCACAAAATGTGCCATCTTTGAGAACCGGTCGACAACCACTAAGATCGTGGTGCACTTCTGGGATTCCGGTAGATCAGTGATAAAATCTATCGATAACTGCGACCACGGACTAGAAGGTACCGTTAACGGTCTCAGAGGACCCTCCGGAGGACGCCGCTGACTCTTATTGCGTGCATAGAGCATCCCTTAACAAAGTTGCAGATCTCCTGAGACATGCCTGGCCACCAGAAGTGTCTAGAACAAAGATCAAGGGTTCCCTGAAACCCCGGATGATCTTGGAGAACCGACGAGTGAGATTCATCCATGACTCTAAGACATAAGGTCTCTGGCACAAACCATCTGCCCTCCGGCACCCCGAAGGAGCGTCCTGCTGAGCATTCTGTAGCTGAGGGACGAAGTTAGATTCTATAGCTGCCACCACCACGCCAGGTGCCAAGATATTCTTGGGAGTCATGGTCTCACTTTCCGGCGACCCGAAACTCCGTGACAGGCGCTTCCGCCTTTACGTTTTTCTCTCCTGGGATATACGTCACGATGAAATTAAACCTGGCGAAAAACAACGCCCACCTGGCTTGACGAGCTGTGAGTCTTTTAGCATTGGCGAGATATACCAAATTCTTGTGATCAGTAGACACGGTAATAGGGTGTCTAGCACCCTCAAGATGGTGTCGCCACTCTTCTAAAGCACATTTGATCGCCAGTAACTCACGATTACCCACGTCGTAGTTGCGTTCTGCTGAACTAAACTTCCACGAAAAGAACACACATGGGCTATACCCAGATCTCCCACTGACTTCCTGCGACAATACTGCTCCTGTCCCCACCTCAGATGCATCTTCCTCAATGAAAAAGGGTAGTCGTGCGTCCGGCTGTATTAGCAACGGGGCAGTCGTAAATGCCCTTTTTAGATGACTAAAGGCCTCTAGGGCTGCAGGCGACCATTTTACCAAGTCGGCCCCCTTTTTAGTCAGAGCGGTCAAGGGTTCAGCAATAACCGAATAATTCTTAATGAATTTGCGGTAAAAATTTGCGAATACCAAGAACCGCTGGAGAGCCTTAAGGTTGTCTGGTCTGACCCATTGGGAGATTGCTGCAACTTTATCAGACTCCATCCGAATCTCCGTGAGTGAGACCACATAACCAAGGAAAGATACTTGTTTAGAACCAAATGTACATTTCTCCAACTTGACAAAAAGTTGATACTCGCGCAAACAGGTCAGAACCAACCTCAGGTGCCGCACATGTGAATCCCAGTCAGGAGCATACACCAGAATGTCATCAAGATATATGACCAGAAATACCCCCAGGAAGTCGTGAAAGACCGCATTCATAAAACCCTGAAACACAGCGGGGCGTTACAGAGTCCGAAAGGCATGACCAGACATTCAAAATGTCCTAACGGGGTGTTGAATGCCGTCTTCCATTCATCTCCCTCTCGAATGCGAATTAAATTGTAAGCCCCCCTTAAATCCAGTTTGGAGAACCAGTGGGCCCCTACCACCTGATTCAACAAGTCTGGAATTAGGGGCAAGGAGCACTGGTTCTTCACTGTGATTTTATTCAAGGCCCGATAATCCACACAAGGCCTCAATGTCCCATCCTTCTTCTCAACAAAGAAGAGACCTGCTCCGGCAGGGGACCTGGACGTCCGGATATGTCGTTTGGCCAGAGACTCCGAGATATAGGACTTAAGGGCTTCGTGTTCACGCCCTGACAAATTGAAAATGGCTCCCTTAGGGATGGGACTATCGGGAATCAGATCAATACCACAGTCCCACTCCCTATGGGAAGGCAAAGCCTTAGAATGTTTTTTGGAGAATACGTCCTGAAAATCCGACAAATACTCCGGAATAAGCACAGTATCCGCGGAGCACATGGCTATAGTATGACAGGATGACCCCCAATGAGTCAATTCCAGGGTGGACCAATCAAATTGTGACAACCAGGGCATACCAAGCACCACATCAACAGACATCTTTTCCATAACCAGGAAAGACAGATTCTCAGAATGGAGAACACCCACAGTGAACTGCAGAATGGGAGTCCTCCATTTAACAACACCTGCGGAGAGAGGGGTTGAATCAATACCAATGAAGCGCATGGGGGGCTTCAGCATGGAAAATTCAGTTATTAGAGGTCTGACAAAATTTAAATTAATTAGATTGACGGCAGCACCCGAATCAATATAGGCTTGACCGGACCGAATAAAATTCCGGAAGCCAATCTGTCAAGGCACCAACAACCTAGGGAGTACCTGTGATCCTAGGCGACCTTTCCGAGAATCGCCTAGGATCGGTAGTTTTTCCGCCGTTTCAGACTGATGTTGCCGTTGCGTCTATGGACCACGTGCTACTCGATGTCCGGCTTCCCCACAGTAGAGGCAAAAATGGTGAGTCATCTGGAACTGTCGCCGTTCCCCGGGACTTAGCTGGTCCACTTCCATAGGCTCGGCCCCAGGAGCTGGCATGGGAGAAATGGGAACGGATCTACAGGACTCCCTAGTTTTACAGGCCTGGCATTCCTTTTCTCTAGATCTCAGTCTCCTGTCAGCCTTTACTGCCAATACCATCGCCTCATTAAGTGTTATGGGAGCGGGATGGGAAATAATTGGATCCTTGACAGCATCAGAAAGGCCCAACAAAAACACATCTTTGAGGGCGCCATCATTCAAGGAGGTTTCACCGACATACTGTATAAACCTAGAGCAATAGTCTTCAGCACACTGCTGCCCCTGACGCAAAGCCATGAGGTGAGATACGGCTAACCCCACCCGGTCCGGCTCATCAAAAATACCACCTAGTTCCTGGAAAAAAAAATTCAACAGACTGCAGACAAGCCAAGCTCTCGGGTAAGGAGTGGGACCATGTCTGGGGGGGACCCCGCAGCAAGGACAGAATCAATCTCACCTTCTGGGACTCAAAGCCAGAGGATCCAGGCCGTATCCGGAAATATAGTCTACATGCCAGCTGAAAAACAAAATACTTGCTTCTCTCCCCAAAAAACACCTCAGGGAGAGGAAACTTGGGCTCAGGAATAGATGGGGCGGCAGGAACCTGCACCAACATCCGCTGCTCCTGGGCCACCATACGACCGGACAGGTCTTGGATCACGCCCACTAGCTCCTGCAACTGATTAGCAAGGACGCTCAAAGTCTCCATTGGAGAGCAGACAAAAACCCGCAGGGTAATTTTAAGGGCCAGTTATTATGTTACGGTATCCTACCCGATGATACGCCAGCCCGGGTTGCCCTAGAACTTACCCGCAACCCCTGTCCCTGCCTACTTGCCTCCACTGCTGGCTAACCCCAGGCGGGCAACTGGGCAGCGGTCCCTAAACTCGCTAGGGACCGAGGAGGGACGCTGGCGTACCAAGATGGAACAGGGTAGAATACCGACAGGAAGGGCAGATGAATAAACCAACAGGAAATAAAGCAGACCGAGGCAGATGGATAACCTGGCAGATAAAGCACACACGCTGAAACACAGGAGACTGACAGAGGCAGGAAGCTAGCACACTGAACAGAAACCAATAACTGGCAGTGAATGGACCTCACTGCCAGCCTTATAAACAGAAGCCTCCGCCCAGGGGCGGAGAGGGGGAGGCGACACCTCCCAGCAGAATCCCATAACAGGGACTCGTGCATAGAGCTGCACTCACGGACGCCCGCGCGCATGCCGCCCAGACCCACGAGCACGCGCACCGCGACGACCAACTACCCGCGGCCCCGGCAGCCGCCGCAAGGTAACAACACTATTACTACTGGGGCTATTATATGGGTCACTATTACTACTGGGGCCACTGTGAGCATCACTATTACTACTGAGGGTACTGTGGGGGTCAGTATTACTACTAGGGCCACTGTGAGGGTCACTTTTAATAGTGGGGCTGATATAAGGGACACTATTACTACTGAGGGTCAATATAGCAGACACTATTACTACTGGGGCCAATATAAGTAACACTATTACTACTGGGGCTAATATAGGGGGTGGGGGGCACTATTACTGCGCAGGCCACTGTAGACTCACTATTACTATTGAGACCACTGTGGGGATCACTATTACTACTAGGGCCACTGTGGGGGTCACTATTTCTACTAGGGCTTATATAGGGGACACTATTACTACTGAGAGCCAATATAGCAGACACTATTACTACTGAGGCCACTTTGCACGTGGCAGCGTATCTCAAGCTGACTAAGGCCTCGGTCACACGGACGTTTTTTTGTCCGATTTGCAGACGCGCTTGCGATCTGCAGATATATAGACCCAATGCATTCCAATGGGAGCGGGCACATGTCCGTTTTTTATGCAGATGTGCGATAAATTATAGGACACAACAATTCGCAGAATGCGCCTACCTGCGTTCTGTGCAAATTGGTGTTCTATATATGCGCTCAATGGGGACGGCGGCAGCAGCACCGACCCTATTGAGAACATATACTAAAGATCTATCTCCTCTGCCACAGCTGTAACAGCTGTGGCAGAGAAGAACGATGTTCGCCCATTGAATTCAATGGAGCCGGCAATACAGCCATGGGCTGCCGGCAAGCGCCATATTAATTTTTGGGGCGGGGCTTAAAATATAAGCCCTTCCCTGAAAACCATCCTAAAATGTGTAAAAATAAAAAAAAAAATGTATACTCACCTTTTTGCTGCAGCTGGAGTTCAGCCGCGTCCGGCCGGCCGTTCTCCTGAACTGCTTTTTGTAGTATTCAGCAGGTGGGGATTTAAAATCCCCGCCTGCTGAATGGGCTGCCTCTGATTGGTCACAGCCCTCAGCCAATCAGAGGCAGCTCTCACTCACCCATTCATGAATTCATGCAGAATTGAATTGAATTGATTTGTGCGCCTGCTGGGTGGATCTTCATCAAACTTAGAAATTATGTTGCTCATTAATAGCAGACCAGTAGACCTGAAAAAAAAAAAAACAGAAAGGCTTCCGTTTGCTTCCAGTGCGTCAGGTTTCAGTTTTTTCGCACAGAAAGATTACTGTAGACTGCGCTATTCTCCCGTCCAAAAAAAACAGTAACGGAACGGAAACAAACTGAAGTCGTTCCGCTTGCTTTCTGTTTTTTTTTTTTAACTCCTTGGAAATCAATGGGGAGAAAAAACGAATCTTTTTTTAAATTTTATTTCAGTTTTTCTCTTTCAATAACAGAGCAGACAAACCCTGAACTGACCCTAACGCGGGTGTGGAAGCAGCCTTACACAACTGTAGTACCTAAACTGATGCATGAGTTTGTAGGTTACCCAATGCAGCAGTTGGGATCGGTGAGAAAACTGATCCCCGCTGTTAACCTCCTACATGCCATGGTCAATGTAGAGAGAGCCATGTAAAGGATTCACGTAGAGAGTGCACATCCTCTGTGTTACAATGACATAGCAGAGGGCCAATGACAAGTAAGTTGTAGGACCTGTGAGCTGTGGGTGGAGCTACAATGCTGGCCCATTAACAAGCCCCATGCATGCTGGAAGGTAACAGTCTGTTGTTGTGTTTACTGGAAAAGGGATGCATGTAAACACAGTGGCAGATTGGCGGGTGCAGTGGACGAAGAAGAGGGTCCAGAGCGGCAGATAAAGGGTATATTTTGCTGCTACTTAGCCGTACCTCCTAGATTTACTGCTAGGGGAGTTTCACAGACTAGGCTCCCTCTTGCTTGCAAGACTGACTAAATTTTGCCAGAAGACCCTTAGCAAAACTTAATCTGACTTGCAGGCTAACCTTTGCAAGAAGACCCTTGCACCACACCTTGCATACAAATATATAAAACATGCTCACGTGACACACAACAAGATACATTTTCCATACATAACCCAGACGTTAACCCATTCAGTGCTGCAGAGGTGCAATACACATCAAATTCATGCACATAGAAGACAATGACAACACAAATGCACAAGACAAACACATTCATACTTATGGAGGGACCCGTTAACTCTGGGCCACTACAGAGCTGCGGCAGAGGAGCCGGTTTCTGGTTTGCATTTCCGTTGAAATCAATGTTTTGTATTCATTCCGTATTACGTGCACAAATTCTGCGCATGTAATACGCAGCACAAATACGCCCATGTGAACCTAACCTTAGAAAGAGATAATGATATCAGAGATCAACAAATGTAATCACTAGTTTTACACGTTGTCTATTGTTGAGTCAAGTTGCATTTCCTCCACTAATAACTCGTTAAACTGGTTTTCCCACAATCCAATATTTTTGTCAAGAGCCCAGAAGCTTGCTGATATACTTACAAGACCGTACGGCGTTATTAGCACGGAGCGTGGGAAACATTAAATTTGTCTTTGACGGGGTTTGCTGGCTTTGTTCATTGTAAGACCTTTCACACGGGACTGAATAGGCCGCACGACGCACCACAAGCCATTCGCCATGAGCGATTCTCAGCCCGTGTAAGGAAAAAGTAAACAAGCGCCGACTGACATGCTTATCAAGTGGCGCTCCTTTTAACAGACTGAGAATTTTTGGCATGTTAAAGTGCCCTTAGGGCCCATTCAGATGGGCGTATACCCTGTCCGTATATTTCATGGACTGCACACGGACTCACTATGGTCTATTAGGCTATTCATGAGGACTGAAAAAACAAAGTCACGACATTTCCTATTCTGGTTCATATCACAGACATGCAGCATCCTCTGTCCGTGGGTATCGGGCTGCACACAAACGCATGACTGTGTGCGTTCTGATTCCAGTTGTTCCAGATGATCTCGGATGCCCCTCACATACTCCCGTGTGAATGGGTTCTTACACTGACAAACAACTTTTGAGGCAAGTAACCCATTAACACCCCATAGAGGTGTTGTGCGTTAGCGGTGGTCTGGCAGAGGGCGATCCTCCCTCCGTTCAACACCTTTGATGCTGCGGTCGCTAATTACAGTGTTATCAAACGAGTAAATTGGCCGGGATTAGAGACTTTCCTGATTTAAACTACCTTCACACAGGTAAGCGCGATATCAGGTTGAGAAACTCGGCCAACGTGCATTTTTCACACCCATACGAGGCGTTGTTTATTTAAAATCACCTGGCATCACTTCTGCAAATGGCATGCAATGTCTTTTAAGCTCCTATTGGAAACAAGGGAGGAAGCGATCAGAGAGAACGCCAAAAGATAGAACATGTAGCATCGCTGTAAGAGAAAAAAAATCGCTCATGTGAATAAGTCCATTCAAAAGAACTGGCAAAGATGATATGATAAAAATGCGATTTTCACTTTGCTATGCAATTTGCGAGAAAATTGCATGGCTGAATGAGCAATACTAATGGATGGGATGATCAAGCAGTTCCGCGATGCTGCAACGGGTCAGGGCACCGCATGGTTGCAGAATATGATAGCGGAATCCTGGGTTCGTCCCAAAATACAGCCCTCACACTAAGAGCCTGGGAGAGGCTACTGAGAAAAGTCCTGAGCAGTTACCAAGGGTTTGCCACCGCCTAAGGAGCCCTTCCCAGGACCCTTTAGGTCAGGGCTCATCCGCACTAAACACTAGGGGTGAGTCTTGGCCTGGGAAGAATCCCGTGAGGCGGTGGGACTTTGTTCCGGGATCTAGGCCCCAATGCAGCAAGGGGGCAGAGCCTAGGCTGCAGCTGACTACAGGGAGCAGAGGAAGCACAGTGGGATGCTTGCCTGGCAATGAACCCATCAGGGAGCGTGCCCATCACAATCCAGCAGCTGTCTATGAGGAGCATGATGCCAGGAGTTCATATTTAGAGGGGCTACGAGGCCAATCGGTGGCAGCAGGCAAGCGGCTTGTGGTCGGTTCAGCTAGGTAGAGGAGGGATCTGTGGGGCATGTAGAGGTGCAGAAACATCACAGAAATTTTAGCCAAGTGTGAGAGGGAGCTGGATTAGGGTTGTGGAGAGACCCATCTCTGGTGAAGGCATGGACACAGTCACCGCCAAATATCAGCGAGGGTACACCAGGGGGGAGTTCAATGGCATGGATGGAGGGCTCACAAAAAACTGGGGTGACGATTGCCATTCAATGGATGGTGAAGGGATTCAGTTGGATGATAGGGCAAAGGGGGAGGTGTATGTGTGTTGTGAGGGCCCGCTGGAAGCGCATTTGAAGAAGGAGGTTAGGGAGAAAATATGGAGCGATGAGTATGTGGAGATGTTCTCGCTCCTCCCATTGGAGAAATTTAATTTGGAAAAAGAAAAGAGAAAGGAATATAAAAAGGAGAAGGAGGAGGAGAGAAGATGGCGCCTCATTCCTCAGATTTTTTCCAACTGGTTACAGGCTTTTGCTATTTTAGCTGCAGTGATCAAGGGAAATTGTCCCGTGCTTTTTTGCTACTTGGATTCTAGTCGGCATATAGGATGCATGGAGGACAGACGTGGCTGCGCTATGATGAACAGTTACGGCAGAGAAAAGCAGTGCGGTCTAGTATAAGATGGGACCATGAGGACATTGGCCTTTGGTTGAGGGTGATGGCGCCAGTGAGGTACGGGCATCGCTTTCAGGGGGGCTAGGGGAGTGAGCACCAGTGGAAATTTGCTGTTTGGGAGCCAGCATGGGTGAACGGGGAATAATAAGTTTGGAGTCTGCTGGCAGTTTAATGAGGGCCAGTTCAAATTTTAGGTAAATTGTAGGTTTTAACACGTTTGTTCATCGCACGGAGCGGCCCGCTGCATTATGAGAGGTAAGAGAGGGTTTTAAAATTCCTTACCCAGTTCATTGTTTTCCATTTTCTAGAAATAACTTGCAGGCCGCAGGCTGTTATGTGAAAATCATATGGTGGGGCCATTTGAGGAACCGTCTTGTACAGATTTTATCATTTCACTGTTGGGAGTAGTGCCCAAAAAGGAACAAAGCAAATTTCAGTTGATTCATCATTTATCGTACCCGAAATGGGGCGTTGGTCAATGATGGCATTGATCCTGAATTATGTTTGGTGGTTTATACATCTTTTGATGAGGCCGTGAGGTGAGTGAGGAAGTATGAAAAAGGGACGCTGTTAGCAAAAACAGATATTGAATCGGCGTTTCGCCATTTACCAGCACACCCTAAGAGCAGTTGTTTGTTGGGTTGCTACTGAGAAGGGAATTTTTTTGCTGACAGGTATTTGCCCATGAGATGTACATCTCATGTGCCTATTTTGATCACCTTTTTAGAATGGGTGATCAAGGATGTGACGGGTATCGGTTCAGTGATCCATAACTTGGATGACTTTTTTGTGTATTGGGCCAGCAATTTCACCAATATGTTCGACGCTTCTTGCCATGGTACAATGGGTGGCAGCATTGTACGCAGGGTAACTGCCCCCCTCTCCCTTTTTTCCAGCTGCCATAGAAGTCTATGGGGGCTTGCTGCGTATCACAGCAAACACATAGAGCAAGACCTATCTTTTCACACACTATATAAAACATCAGGTTATCACAGGAGGTGGTGAGTTCTCCTTTAATGGAAGTCTTCAAACAAAGGCTGGACAAATATCCATCTGGGATGATTTAGTGAATCCTGCACCGAGCAGGGAGTTGGAACCGATGACCCTGAAGGACCTTCCAACTCTACCAGTCTATGAGTCTATGAACACCAAAAAGATCATAACTGCTGTTGGAGGAGCCATTGTGCAGTTTGGTAGAAAGTACTGTATACTGGATGAGCCAACAGCAGCTACTAGGACCTGTGATGATGTCACCATCATATGATCACCTGTGTGGGTGGAAATTGGGATCACATGACCAGGGGCTGATCACTGTATCCAGGAGTCAGCTGAGCTGCTGATGTCTGGAAATCAGCATGGATGTACCACAGCTGTGTGCGTGTGATGTGTGTCCATCAGGATGCATGTAATAGAGCTGTGTGTGATGTGTGGGGATCATAATGGTTGTATCATGTAGCACAGCTGTGTGGCGCATTGCACCAACAGAAGCACTGGTACTATAATTTCTTAATAATTACTAGTAGGACATATAATGTGAAGTAGCTCACATTGCATGGATGGGGCTCGTTGATGCTGCACGATGCAAGTTGCACCCATAAATACGACCTAAAGATGACAATGTAGAGCTCACCGGTAACCGCTGCAGTGTAAGAGTGCAGCTATCACATGGTAAAGGGGTATTCCCATCTCGGCTTCTCATAGCAAGATGGGAAATCGCAGTCATGGCTACCGGCCACCTGGCCAGAGCTGGTAAAGAGAGCCGAGCACTGAGCGCAGAGCAGGTTCCAAAGCTCTCACTGAAGTGAATGAGAGATATAGAAACAGTGTTGCACAGCGTGACACTCTGTTTCTGTAAGTCCCTGAAACAGCTGATCAGAACAGAGTTTCTAGGTTTGTCCATTTTGGCCATGAAAAGTCAAGATGAGAATACCATTTTAGGGCTGTATGTGTATAAGGAAGGATCTGTCCTCATATGACCTGCACAAAAGGAAACAACCTGGCACAGCACTAACTCTTTCGTCAGGTAAAGGTTATTAAGATCTTCATCTCATCGTGATTGTTCCAATGTAAAACTCCTTACTTCTGGTTGTGATGAGAGGGAGAGAGGGCAGTACATGGAGGCTGTGATGAGGGGGAGAGAGGACAGTATATGGGGGAGCAGTGATGAGGGAGAGAGAGGACGGTATATGGGGGAGCGGTGATGAGGGGGAGAGGACAGAACATGGGGTTTGTGATGAGGTGGAGAGAGGACAGTACATGTGGGCTGTGATGAGGAGGAGAAAGGACAGTACATGGGGCTGTGATGAAAGGGAGAGAAGACAATATATGGGGGGCAGTGATGAGGGAGAGAGAGGAAAGTATATGCGGGGCTGTGATGAATGGGCGAGAGGGCAGTACATTGGGGCTGTGATGAGGGGGAGAGAGTGCAGTACATGGGGGGTGAAGAGGGGGAGTGGGGGCAGTACATGAGGGCTGCGATGAGGGGTAGAGAGGGCAGTACCTCGGGGGGCAGTGATGAGGGGGAGAGAGTGCAGCACATGGTGGCTGTAATGAGGGAGAGAGAGGACAGTGCATGGGAGACTGTGATGAGTGGGAGAGAGGACAGCACATGAGAGCAGTGATGAAGGAGAGAGAGGGCAGTAATTGGGGGGATGTGATGAATGGGAGAGAGTGCAGTACATAGGGGGCTGTGGTGAGGCAGCGAGAGGGCAGTACATCGGGCTGTGATGAGGGGGTGAAAGTGCAATACATGGGGGGCTGTGATTAGGGGGAGAGAGGGTAGTACATGAGGGCTGTGATGAGGGTGAGAGAGAGGACAGTACATGGTGCTGTGATGAGGGAGAGAGAGGACAGTGCATAGGGGGTTGTGATGATGAGGAGAGAGGGCAGTACATGGGGGTGGTGATGAGAGGGAGAGAGGGCAGTACATGGGGGTGGTGATGAGGGAGAGAGGGCTGTACATGGGGGGCTGTGATGAGGGGGAGAGAACTGTACATGGGGTTTGTGATGAGGGGGAGAGAGGACAGTTTATGGGGGGGAAGTGATGAGGGAGAGAGGGGACAGTATATGGGGGGGCTGTGATGAATGGTCGAGAGGGCAGTACATTGGGGCTGTGATGAAGGGGAGAGAGTGCATGGGGGGCTGTGATGAGGGGGGGGGAGACGGCAGTACATGGGGCTGTGATGAGGGGGAGAGAGTGCAGTATATGGGGGCTGTGATGAGGGAGAGAGAGGACAGTACATGGGAGGTTGTGATGAGAGGGAGAGAGGACAGTACATGGGAGCTGTGATGAGGAAGAGAGAGGACAGAACATGGGGGCTGTGATGAGGGGGAAAGAGGACAGTATATGGTGGCTGTGATGAGGGGGAAAGAGGACAGTATATTGGGGAGCAGTGATGAGAGGGAGAGGACAGTACATGGGGGCTATGATGAGGAGAGAGGAAAGTACATGGGAGGCAGTGATGAGGGGGAAAGAGGGCAGTACATGGGGCTGTGATGAGAGGGTGAGAGGGCAGTACATGGGGGCAGTGATGAGGGGGAGAGAGGGCAGTACATGTGGGGCTGTGATTAGGGAGAGAGAGGACAGTGCATGGCGGCTGTGATGAGGGGGAAAGAGGGCAGTACAGGGGTGCTAAGATTATGCGGAGAGAGGGCAGTACATGGGGGGCTGTGATGAGGGAGAGAGAGGACAGTGCATGGGGGGCTGTGATGAGGGGGAGAGAACTGTACATGGGGTTTGTGATGAGGGGGAGAGAGGACAGTTTATGGGGGGGCAGTGATGAGGGAGAGAGAGGACAGTATATGGGGGGCTGTGATGAATGGTCGAGAGGGCAGTACATTGGGGCTGTGATGAAGGGGAGAGAGTGCATGGGGGCTGTGATGAGGGGGGGAGATGGCAGTACATGGGGCTGTGATGAGGGGGAGAGAGTGCAGTATATGGGGGCTGTGATGAGGGAGAGAGAGGACAGTGCATGGGGGCAGTGATGAGGGGGAGAGAGGACAGTACATGGCGGCTGTGATGAGGGGGAAAGAGGGTAGTACAGGGGTGCTAAGATTATGCGGAGAGAGGGCAGTACATGGGGGGCTGTGATGAGGGAGAGAGAGGACCGTACATGGGGGTCTGTGATGAGGGGGAAAGAGGGCAGTACATGTGGGACAGTGATGAGGGGGAAAGAGGGCAGTACATGTGGGGCTGTGATTATGGAGAGAAAGGACAGTGCATGGGGGCTGTGATGAGGGGCAGAGAGGACAGTACATGGCGGCTGTGACGAGGGGGAGAGAGGGCAGTACATGGTGCTGTGATGAGAAGGAGAAGGGGCAGTACATGGGGGCTGTGATGAGGGGGAGAGAGGGCAGTACATGGGGGCTGTGATGAGGGGGAGAGAGGGCAGTACATGTGGGGCAGTGATGAGTGGGAGAAAGGGCAGTACATGGCGACTGTGATGAGGGGGTAAGAGGGCAGTACAGGAGTGCTAAGATTATGTGGAGAGAGGGCAGTATATGGGGGCTGTGATGAGGGAGAGAGAGGACAATACATGGGGGGCTGTGATGAGGGGGAGAAAGGACAGTACATTTTTGCACACCACATTGTATTTTCCTATCCTGCCGCCAACTTAGCTTTAGCTGTCGGTTTCCTGACCCCTGCCTACTTGTACATTTGCTGTAAGTTTGACTCCATCTGCAACATATCTAAAAAATTACTTTGTCATTTTTTTCCAGGGCCACTTTGATACAAGAAGGCAGGGGTGGATGGGCACACAATGTCCAACTAATAAGTACCCTCCTGTGGAGTGAACAGACTGCAATCAGATGACAAGTTTTTGTTTGCCTACTCTCCAATGGCCTTTGCCTGCCTATTACCCTTACAACGTTTCCAGCTGCCCTCTACACATCTAGGTTGAAACAGAACAGCCAGCGAATAGTAACAGGCTTGTGGCCGTGTTAACACTATCGCGGAAAATCGCTGTTTCCAGC
This sequence comes from Eleutherodactylus coqui, assembly GCF_035609145.1. Lineage (NCBI taxonomy): Eukaryota > Metazoa > Chordata > Amphibia > Anura > Eleutherodactylidae > Eleutherodactylus > Eleutherodactylus coqui. The sequence goes on along the minus strand of NC_089842.1, from coordinate 24,004,902 downwards.
GATTACTTAGGTAACTTTACCTTAAGCCTGTGTTTAGTTGATGGTTTTATCACATGAGGTGTTGTCTACTATGTAACCTACAAACAATGATGGCATTAACATCAGGCCAAAGCTCATAAAAGTAATTGACGGCTCCTCCTTACCCTCCGGGACGAGGAAATTGTAAGTTGATCTATGCTCCACGGGTAAATAACGCTCTTATTATTTGTATCCTCGCCAACTCTCCAGGAACATCCCGGAGGCACACGGAGAAAGGAGGCAGGAGGCATATGAGATTCTAAAATACATTACAGTTGATTTCAGAGTTAGTTAACCCCTAAGGCCCGGGGTGTTTGGTCCTAAGGACCAGACATGTTTTATGGATTTTACCCATGTGGTGGTTTTACTGCCTTATTTTGTTTCAGCTACCAGAATTATTTTGGCTGCATTTTCTTTTCTGTGACATATAGGACTATTTTAAATACCTTTTTTCGCTGTCTTTTTCCCCTGTTTTTTTAGTTTTATTAGATGTAAAAATCTAGTGAGGCCCCATGTGGCATAGAGTGCTAAGACAGTAGAGTGCAGAGATGAAGCCCTAAGCTCTAACTCACAACCTGAAAGTTGTAAGTACATCCCTGGTCCAGGTAGCCGGCTCAAGGTTGACTCAGCCTTCCATCCTTCCGAGGTTGGTAAAATGAGTACCCAGCTTGCTGCAGGGAGGGGGGGGGGGGGTAATTCATAAATTACTTGAAAGCGCTATACAAATAACAAGATTTTTTTTTTAAAGCCATAAATTTTTTTTTTAAATCGATAGTTGTTAATTTTTAAAATTGGTATATTTATGCTAAAAAAAAAATATGTATTGGACATTTTGATAATATAATTTGTATAGTTTTGTATTTCATTGTGCATATGGCGACTGTTTTGGTTGGCGTTGGTGGTGGGTCATTTTTTTATGCATATATTTCTACTTTATTCTGTACTTTTTTAACCTATTTTAGTAACAGTTTTTTTTCTATGTTCCCCATAACATCCTACAAGACCTCTGGGGTCATTCACATGGTCTTTTTCTTTTTAATCTCACTCTTTGGTACTGAGCTGGGGCATCCATAGGAACCCCAGTTACAGGGAAAACATCCCCTGTAGTGATAGTAGTCACTAACAGAGTTGGTCAGGGTTTGATAGGACCCTGTAGCTTTGCTGTGATAGGGGCACCCAGTGATCAAGTGGTCACCAGGTCGCATAGCGGAACTAACACTTCCACATTCTCGTACATGGTGCTCCTTGAGTGCTATGTAGCCTGTAAAGGAAAAGGCAGAAGCGATTAAAAACCACTTCTACCTTCTTCTCTGTGTCCTCGGCTGTGTCTGAAAGTCAAAGATCAGACCTGCTCCTGCTTTATAGCAGAGGCTTTAATTCCATATATTTGCTAACGGACGAAATTAAAGCCCAGAACCAAGCGCTGTAAATTTACAGTGCTTTGTCCTTAAGGGGTTAATAAACAGTCATTTAACCCCTTAACGACTGCCAATACGCCTTTTGACAGCCTCCCAGGCTGGCTCTCCCCTGAACCCTCTGCCCTACCTCTGAACCCCCTGCCCTTCCCCTGAACCTCAAAGCAAAAAGCTTTAGTGCACCTGACAATATGTAAAGCTGCCAAATCCATATTTTGTAAATAGAAACTACCAGGGACCATTGTGATTGGTCCATAGAGACATGGATGGGTGTGATAGTCATATTACAGCCATACATGGCATGTGTTTTGAGAACTATGCACAAGATTAGAGCTGTATGATGCTCTGCCCTCTCAGAGCGTTTTCTGGGAGGAGAGGGAGAACACGTTCTTCTTGAGCTGTGACTTGCTGTGCTAAGCCAACCCACGAGAAAAGGTTAGAAAGAGAAAGCTTTTTTTTATCCTTGAGGTGCCGCAGCGTTTTGCATCCCAGGACTTGTGAGGATCTGGGTGCACAATTTTCCTGGTTTTGGGGTGTTTTTTTTCTCCTAGCCCAGCTGCCTTTTTCCCCTCTATTTTCACCTTTGCTGGACAGAAATGGCACGCAGGAGGAACAGTGCCGAGCAGACCTGCAGACTGCTTTGCCCCAGCAGCAGTTCTAGCAAAATTGAGACTGCATCAGAGGCGGAGATTAGTTTGTGCAGTAGTGACTCCGCCTCTACCCATAGCTCCATGGAGGTTGCACCAGCTGTACAGTCACCAGGCCCAGGTGCTGCGGTGCCTCCCACAACTTGGGGCTCCAGTGGTAACTTTTGCCCCCGGATACAGCCATTTGTAGCTACGCCAGGGGTTTATGTAAATGTCACTAATTTTGCCCTCATCGATTTTTTTCATTTGCTCATGTCTTGATTCATTTGATCCATGTCTTAGAATTAATTGTCCAGCAGATAAACGACTATGCTGGTCAGTTTATTGCAGAGCACCCCACCTCTGTGCATTCCAGACAATGGATACCCACAACTGTCCCAGAAATTTAAAAAATGCTGGGATTATTTTTAAGGGGTTTAGTTAAAAAGTCCTCCATCCGCTCGTACTGGTCCAGCAGTCCAGTACATGCCACCCCTGTGTTTGCATCAGTTATGCCCTGAGCCTGCTTTGAAAGTCTGCAGCGTTTCTTGCATTTCGCAGGCAATTCCCAAGCCCCCCAAAAGATGACCCTGCCAATGACCGCCTCAATAAACTGAGGCCCCTAATCTCCCTACTCAAAGAGTCTTTCAAAAATTTATATACGCTCGATAAGAGCCTGTCCGTTGACGAGTCCCTAATGAGTTTCAAGGGGCCGTCTTTCCTTCCGGCAATTTATCCCCTCTAAACATGCCAGGTATGGCGTAGAACTATACAAGGTATGCGAGAGCGCTACTGGCTTTACCTGTGATTTCTTCATTTATAAAGGCAGGGTCCACCAACTTAACCCCCCAAATTGCCCAGAGAGAATAGGCACAAGTGGGAAAATTGTATAGGAATAAATGTCCCCATTCCTGCTCAAAGGGTACCATGTCTACACCGACAAATTTTAAACGAGTACCCAATTATATAAAGCCCTACATGATGCAAACACAGGGGCCTGTGGGACAATACGGAAGAACAGAGTGGCATTGCCACAACTGCTGGTGTCCAAGCAAGTGGAAAGAGGGGCGTCATACGCACTCGCGAGTGGCCCACTGCTCGCAGTGAAATGGCGCACATGCAGCATGATATTGCTCGAAATCGGGTGGCTGAAAGCCACTTGTCCCTCTAAGAAGCTGGATGCAGACCGCCAGGGGTCACGTAGCTAGTTAGCATGGCGGAATCTCTCTTGTAATCGGTATTAACTAGACAAATCGCTCCACCAACAAAAAACAGCCATGCACCACCGTTCACAGAATCGAGAAAGAGCCATCAATTTGTCAATCCTTACCTTGTCCGGGCGGGGGTGAGGTTTCCTGTGTTGAGTCAAATTAAGCTGCAAGCTCCACTCCTGGTGGTGCCCTTCTGTCAATTCCTTTAGGTTTCAGCTTTGCAACCATACTCTCCTGGAGCCTGCTCGGCGGGTCAAGGGAATAACACCGCCAGATCACCAGTGGGCATCGTTTACAGTCGGAACTACAACGCTATCGCATCATCTTCAAACCTCCGATTTTTGTTCTTGATTAACGAAAACATTCTTGGCAAATGCTTTCGCTTTGGTTCGTTTTGCGCCGGTCCAACAATTTCACCTCTAGCGACACAATACGAATGCCCCCGGCCGTCCCTCTTAATCATGGCCCCACTTCCGAAAACCAACAAAATAGAATCGGGGTCCTATTCCATTATTCCTATTTGAAGCATTCAGGCGACCGGCCTGCTTTGAACACTTCGGGCCCGCCGGGACACTCAGTCGAGAGAATTGGAGGGGTGCCGAGAGGCAGGGGCTGGGAGAGTCGGTAAGCTTGCTTCGTAGCAGACTGCCAGCTCAAGGCCAAAATCCAACTACGAGCTTTTTAACTGCAGCAACATTAATATAATATGCGCTACTGGAGCTGGAATTCTTTTTTATTTTTTAAATACTGAGCAATATTTGCAACAAATGCATCATCATAGTCAAAAATTCAACATTACAATATACATCATAACAAAATAACCAATATACAATATCCGTCATACTCCCTTGGTTTTTTTTATGGCTCACCTTGGCTTGCCTTATTTGACCATAACAAAAATACCAAAAGATATCACCACAATGCATAAAATGTCCATACTCATAGAATGTCCACAAGGTATCGTCCTTCCTCCTCTCCATACTTTGCTTGATCTTGACTTTTCGTATGCTTGTCATTCCTGCTTGACTTTTGTTTCTTCTCTCTATATTCCTTTGTGTTCCATATGCTCTCAAAAAGTTTCAACCTGCCCAAAAGAAAGAAACCAGTATTAGAGACCAAATATAATGCAAATTGCCATGTATCATACAGTATACAATATCCCATACGTCATACATTATCCCAAACCACCTAACACATGCCCGGTCCATCTTATTCAAAACAAAATTCACATTACTTCCCTGAAAAGAAACACATCAACATACCTAACTAGAATACATAAATCAAAATTTACATAATATCTATTTATAATTTTTTTTCTCTCCCCTCCTCCCACCCATCCCCTCATATCATATTATTACATCATGACCATTTATCAAGTCGTAATATATTACATCACATCATTGTTACATTATGATATTAAACCAATGTCACGGGTTTCGCTCAACCACCCTAAGTTTACCACCTCCTCCTGCATCCAGGTCCCCTCCTCCACCCCACTTCAGAGACTCGGATATGTCCATTCCATCAGTTACCTTTGGACTCATATCTTGAGTACCACTCTGAGACACTTTTTGAGGATCTTCATCTTTGCCAAGAGACCCTGAGCTACCCGGAGGAAGTGCGCCCTGCGGGGGCCGGAGCCACCTGGGACGCGTCCCTGGCTGTACCAGTGCCCATGCCGGCATCCCCCGGCCTCTGTGCGGGAGGCAGGGGGCGCCGGCGTTCTGGGGGAGAGACCGACACCGTGGGACAGCTGGCAATCTTGCCCGCCGGGTTGAATCCTCCGGGCGGACGGAGTTTACCACCTGCTTTGGGCTGCATTCTAAAGCAACCCAAATCCGGGAAAAAACTGGTCCCGCCACGCCGGGGGCTGCTTCCGGCCTACACCGTCCGCGGGCTGGGCCTCGATCAGAAGGACTCGTACACCACATTTCCCGTGCCCGTCGAGCGGGTGGGGATTCGGTGCTAGGCTCTTCACTTGCCGTTACAGAGGGAATACTGGTTATTTTCTTTTCCTCCGCTTAGTAATATGCTTAAATTCAGCGGGTCACCACATCTGATCTGAGGTCTCAGTCGAGGAGAAGGAGTTGGCCGGAGCCACCGTGGCACGGCGTGGCCCAGGGACGGAGAGAGAGGGGGACAGGCCGCGAGCCCCCTTTCTCTGACCCATGGACGCTAGCCATTTTCTCCACCTCTCTCCAGACGCGCACGCCCCGGCCTCGAGAGGCAGCCCTGTGATTACCATGGAGAGACTCTCGTGAAGGCACTACGGGGGCACCAGAGAGGGAGAGCGGGTCTGGCCTTAGGGGGGGGGCGAAAGGGAGCGGCCAGGGAGAGCGAGCGCGGTGGCGCCAGGGAAAGGACCCACACGCGCCTCCTCTCTCCGCTGAAAGCGGTGGACCCTTGCGACGGCCCCAACCGCGCCGCCTGGAGGCGACGATCGAAGGGGGAGTGACCCTCAGACAGGCATAGCCCCAGGAGGAACCCAGGGCCGCAAGGTGTCTTCAAAGTGTCGATGATCAATATGTCCTGCAATCCACACTAATTCTCGCAGCTAGCCGCGTTCTTCATCGACGCACGACCCGAGTGATCCATCGCTAAGAGTCGCGTGTTTTTTGACTCTCAGGGAAGAGGGGAGACGCCCGAGGTGACAACCCTCGACCCCCTGTCCCGCCGTACCGCCCCGCTGAGGCGGACGGAGTTCTGTCATGCAACTTCACCACCTGCATCTTTTTTTCCAGGGCCATGTCTCACTGGGTTCAGGGGGCCCTGTCGTCCTGGCTTTCGGCCCGCCCTACCGACTCCCTCGCCCCGCCGTCACAGAGGGGAGGAGTGATGGCAGGCAGGGCAACGGTACTTTAACCCGCCCTACCGAATCCCTCTTACCGGGCCCACCGTGACGACAGACAGGCTGGCCCAGAGAGAAGGCACGGTCCGGGCTAATTGGTACCGGGATCAGCCTTTTTTTGCAGCTGGGAAGGGTGACGGCACCACCGCCGTCCCCCACCATCCCCCCCCCGGCCACGTGTTCATGTCAGAGCGCCCCTGGCTCTCCCTGATGGAGCAGCCTTCCTCCCGGGCGATGCCTGGGGGTAGATTTGGTTGCCAGACAGGACAGGACTTGGTACCGAAGAGATAGTCTGGCTTTGTGGGGCGGACGGGGGCGCCGAAGGGAAGCCATTAGGGGAGAGCGTGTCGACCCGCAGAAAGAGGCAGCCATGTCGGCAGCCAGACCCTGTGGGCACGCGCTCGCCCGCTCTTCCCTGAAACCGGAAGACCCCTTCTTCGGCCGCCGCCACATCCTTTACCCCGCGCAAGAGCAGCCTCTTCCCTCGATGCGCTCTCCTGTCCTGGGATGGCATTTTGTCGGGTGGTTTCAGGCTCGGGCTCCCGTGGGGCCTTTGGTGTTTCCCCGGAAACCTCTCGGCCTCGGTTTCTTCCAGCTCGGTAATGATCCTTCGGCAGGTTCACCTACAGAAACCTTCTTATTGGTAGTAGCGACGGGCAGTGTGTACAAAGGGCAGGGACCTAATCAACGCGAGCTTATGACCCGCACTTACTGGGAATTCCTCGTTCATGGGAAATAATTGCAATCCCCTATCACGAACGGGGTTCAGCGGGTTACCCGCACCAGTCGGCGAAGGGTAGACACATGCTGGTCTGTTCAGTGTAGCGCGCGTGCAGCCCCGGACATCTAAGGGCATCACAGACCTGTTATTGCTCGATATCGGGTGGCTGAAAGCCACTTGTCCCTCTAAGAAGCTGGACGCAGACCGCCCGGGGTCACGTAGCTAGTTAGCATGGGGGAGTCTCGTTTGTTATCGGAATGAACCAGACAAATCGCTCCACCAACTAAGAACGGCCATGCACCACCACCCACAGAATCGAGAAAGAGCTATCAATCTGTCAATCCTTTCCGTGTCCAGGCCGGGTGAGGTTTCCTGTGTTGAGTCAAATTAAGCCACAGGATCCACTCCTGGTGGTGCCCTTCCATCAATTCATTTAAGTTTCAGCTTTGCAACCATACTCCCCCCAGAACCCAAAGACTTTGGTTGCCCGGAGGCTGCTTGGCGCGTCATGGGAATAATACCGCCGGATCGCCAGTTGGCATCGTTTATGGTCGGAACTACGACGGTATCTGATCATCTTCGAACCTCCGACCTTCGAATAGCCACGGCCGTCCCTCTTAATCATGGCCCCAGTTCCGAAAACCAACAAAATAGAACGGGGTCCTATTCCATTATTCCTAGCTGAAGCATTCAGGTGACCGGCCTGCTTTGAACACTCAAATTTTTTCAAAGTAAATGCTTTGGGCCCGCCGGGACACTCAGTCAAGAGCATCGGAGGGGCGCAGAGAGGCAGGGGCTGGGACAGGCGGTAACCTTACCTCGCGGTAAGCTCGTAAGATCCAACTACGAGCTTTTTAACTGCAGCAACTTTAATATACGCTATCGGAGTTGGAACTCTTTGTTTATTTATAAAATTGCAACACATAACGAGAAAAGGTCAAATTCATCTTTAATACTCAAAACCATCTTGAACAGAAAACTGGCCAAAAGCATCCACCAAACTATATGCGGAGAAGTTCATTACTCTTCTTAATTCCTTCTTTGCAGATTTTTCTTCCTTAGGTTGTTCGTATCTTGACGTGTCTTTAACTTTGTCTTTTCCCATGCCCGACCCCAGTGCAAGGAATTCATGCGGGGAAAAAAAAGAAACACCAGTCATACCATACATAACCGTAAATAACCCTACATAACCTTTAGGGAGGGAGGAAATAGCCTGCAGCAGCTACCCCCATGCCAGGTCCGCCCCTCACCCCCATAAAGCAGCCTATATTTTCCTAAACAAAAGAATAGAAAAATTATATATATATATATTTTTTTTTCCCCCAACAAAATACAGATACTACCTGTTGCACATAGGACATACATGACCATACTTTTCCGGTTCCAAGGCAGATGTCTGTAAAAACTCTATATTCTATTACCTGCTATGGAGAAAACAAAAACCTGTTAGGTGCAGAAGGGGGAGCAGCAGCCCTCCACCAGGAGAAGGGAGTCAGAGAACCTAGGGCACGGGTAAGTGGAAACCCCTCCACCTCCCAATGGACGTGTCCTGGTCCCCCAAGTCCCTGGAGCGCAACTTCACCATTTCACCCAGAATGTCCCTACAGACAGTATCTGCTGGGAGGACTTTCTGTCGCGTCGAAACTAGACATCTCGCGTGCCACGTGAAATACCTAATCACTAGGCTAGGTATAACGTGCAGCGATCCTTGCCCTCCTGAAATCTAAATGCACCCTACGCCCACTCAGAGTCGGAGAGGACAGCTAGCCGAGGCCAACCAATGGAAGCCCTCACGTGTTTATAGACCTCTGTATTAAAAGGACAATCAAGCAGAAAATGCTCCATGGTTTTCACTAGGGAGGCGCATTGCTCGCAGGGACAGAATCTGTGTCGTCCGCGTTCCTGTACTTCAGATTGTCCCTCATATACAGTTTCCCATGGAAGGAGCGCCAGGCCAGATCCCAAAACTTCTGCGGGACTCTTGCTGAGTTCAACAACAGCAGCCCCCCCCCCCTGGTCCTACCCGGGCAGTCCCTGAGGGCCAGTGGTTTTTGAAAGTGAGCGATCAAGACACACTGATCGAGACACTGCCTTGTCAGGGATCTGATCTCCCCCACACCCAAAACCTACCAACCTATCAGTTTCAGAGCCGGAGCAATGTAAGACGGGAGATGTCCGTGTGGCGTGCGGAAATCCTTCACAACCCCTCCAGTCTCCCATTCCTGGAAGAAAGGCCTAAACCACCCTTTAGCAGAGACTACCCACAAAGGAGCCCTTCCTGGACACCAGAAGTTGGCCACATCGCTCTTAAAAAAGGTGTTTACAAGAAATACCACCGGGTTTACCATAGCCAAACCTCCTAGTCTCCTTAGCCGGTATGTGACCTCGCGTTTGACTTTGCCCCATAATAGCTGGAAAAACAGGCTGTAGACCCGCGTCCAGAGAGGTTCTGGCAAGATACAGACACTGCCCAGATAAATTAAAAAGGGGAGAAAAAAGGTTTTGACAAGGCTCACCCTTTTTCTCAGGGACAAAGACCATCCCTTCCATTGGTCGACCCTCTGGCTGACATCCTTCAGTCTGCTCTCCCAATTTTTGGTGGGATATTCACCGTGGTCGAAATGGATGCCCAAAATGTTAGCATTCTCCTGGGCAGCTAGGAGGGTGTCTGGGAACCTGAAATCAGGAGTTCCCTCCACCAGCCAGAGACTCTCACACTTTTCCCAGTTGACTTGGGATCCGGAAGCTTCCGACCTTACAACCTCCGACACCACACACCCCGTTCCTGCTGCAGCAATATAATAAAAGGTGACACTTTTCACCATCCTTTTACAGGTGAAAAATGTACTATTCGAAAACGTTACTCATGCACTTCTTCATTCGTAATTTACTTGATTACCTTTCCATACGGGCTCGCGTACGTTGGCGAGATGACAATGGAAGTTCGTTCTCGTATCACGAAGCATAAAAGTACGATTCGAACTAAGTGTAAAGATTTGCCGATTCCCAAGCACTTTCTAGATTCAAAGCGTATAATTAGTCAACTACGCTTTAGAGTGATTGATGACGTATAGGCTTGAAAAAGACTGAGTGTCGGTCGAAACGTTGCAAGCGTTTTTTATGCAAAGAGATGGAAGAATAAAGAATGGATTTTTATCTTTAACAGCAACTTGGGTATGCTTTAATAACCACCCCATATGCTGCTTACTCTTTGCAAATATTAAGCTGATGTTTAATTGGATTCCTGGTCCTGGATCCAGGTAAGCTGGCAAAAGTGTATGTGTGTGCATCTCCCACCTCATTGAGAGGATTAATGTGTGCGGCATCCATATTGACTACAATTAGAAGCATAAAAGTATGATTCGAACTAAGTGTAAAGATTTGCCGATTCCCAAGCACTTTCTAGATTCAAAGCATACAATTAGTCAACTACGCTTTAGAGTGATTGATGACGTACCACCACCACCACCACCTAGAGGTGCTGATCGAATTGCTATGCTAAAAAAGAAAGAACTTAGGTGGATATATATGTTGAATACACTAGCACCTAAAGGCTTGATTATCGATTATCATTATATGCCATTTATTTGATTATTTGCTGATGCTCCTCTCCTGTTATATATTTTTTGATATGTAGTTTGTTTTCTGATTTTAATTATGTGTTTTCTGTTTATTTACAGGTGTCTCTGTCCTCCATGGTCTGTGACCGCCCTCTCACGAACCTTCTGTTAAAATAGAAATAATAATCACGATTGTATTACTTTTTCTATACAATTGGTTTTGTATGTGATATTGATAATAAAACTTAATGTGCACTAATTTATTTGTCTAATTAATAAATTATCATATTGCTAATTGATCATTGATTTGGTATTATGTCGCACATTATTTCTACGTTTTTTTTTTTTTATTTTAAAATTTTTGATACCATGATTCTAAAATTATGAAATTAATATATTATCCTAATTAATTGAGTTGTGGAATTATTTATAGTAATTTATTCTAATTGAGTTCCGATATATGGTCCATTTATTGATGTACTATATATCTGCGATGTATTTACATTGCATATATATTACTTTAGTAGTAAGGGCCTACTGAAAGGATATATATGACACTTTGTACTATGTGTCTTATAAAATATTTTTCAATAGATGTCAATTTCAATATTAGTCTCTATATAACATATTCTACATTATCTAAATGCTGCTATTTTAAAACGCAGGGCTCCGTACTCCTATGCATTGATATATGACGTCATTTCTTTTGGGCACTGTGCATGTGATAGCCACCAGGTACGTTGCCCTTTTTTATTATGCGTGTATTCTCACGAGATCTAATACTCTTGCGCATGCGCATATCGGTATAAGCTACCCGATGTGTAGACTCTACTGCGCTTGCCTGGTTGACATGGCTGTGCGCTCCACCGGATGCTCGCGAGACTTATTGTCATCTTGCGCATGTACAGTGGATCTAATTGAACGCCGCGGGAAGCAGGGAGTCATCCGGAACATGGAGGCTGACACTCTAGTATGGAGGGATCATGAATCACACCTGTTTATTGTATGTATATAGTTTTGTTGTGGGTGGTTTCTTGATGCTCATTTGTTGGATGTTGTAAGTGTCTATTTAAAAGGGTAAGTTGTATGGTTGATCAGGCTTAACAAAGACCTTTTTAGGTTGAAATGTTGGCAGATCTTTTAAAAAATGGAACAATAAAAGTTGGACTTTTACTTTTAAAATCACCTTTTGAATGCCGCCGGATTTTCTTCGTATTGTTATTTTTCGTCACTACCTCCCCAAGTCGGGATTGGATAATTTGTTCCTTGGATGTGGTAGCCGTTTCTCAGGCTCCCTCTCCGGCATCGAACCCTGATTCCCCGTGCTCACCATGGTAGGTGCAGAAAGTACATCGAAAGTTGATAGGGCGGCCTCCGAATGGATCGTCGCAGCCACGGGGGGGGGGGGGGGGGGAGGCCGCATTGGTCTTGGTTTGATAAATGCACGCATCCCTGGTGGTCAGCGCTCGTCGGCATGTATTAACTCTAGAATTACCACAGTTATCTGAGTAACTGGTTAGGAGCGATCATAGGAACTATTCAATGAGCCATTCGCAGTTTCACTGTACCGGCCGTGTGTACTTAGATGTGCATGGCTTAATCTTTGAGACAAGCATATGCTACTGGCAGGATCAACCAGTTAGGCTCCAGGGAGGGCTCCACCCCACGGGCAGGGGACGCGCACGCTCGGACGGGGAAACTCCCGCATGGGGAGTGTTAACCCAAGGCTGCCCACGCCAAGACCGGCTGCTCTGCTAGACTTGGAAAGCGGGGTGTGAAGCACCGTAGACTCGCAGGAACCGCGGGCACTGAAACAGCTGTAGCACACGCGGGGGTGACACTCGACCACCAGGCTCCTTCACTGGATTCTCCACCCTCCAAGCCCCAGGAAGGCGTGTGGTGGGAAAAGGGGTCGCGCTGAGAAATGGGCCACTACAGCTGACTGAGAGGGCTTCACCGCCGGACCAGGACTCCCGGTCGCCGGCCCTTGCCCGCCGCCCCCTCATGGAGGCGCCGGTTGTCGGAAGCAGGAAGGACCGGCTTTTAGACGGAGGAGCCTTCTCATGGCCCAGGGGCCACCAGCCGCCCTGCAGCCCTCAGGAGAGGGAACACGGAATTGCGGGAGACTTCCCACCGGGCACTCTCGGAGGGGGCTTCCCGCCGCCGGACCAGGACTCCGGTTGCAGGCCCCAGATGGAGACCCAAACCCTGTCGAAGGGGTTGGGTGTGTACGTCGGTCGCCAGGGAACGGTACGACCAACTTTGGAAAAGGAGCCTCATCAAAGGCCGCGGTGGCCGTTGCCGCTGTTGCGCAGCAGCCTTGGTTAACCTGGGCAGGGTAAGGGCAGGCAGTTGCCTTTATCCCCTCAGGTCTCACCCTTCTTGGAAAACAACCGCGGAATCGCCCAGAGATGTCCCAGCATAGCCTCCACCCACGGAGAGCTACTTCCACCACATCCAAAGGGTGCCCGTCAGCCCCACGGCCGGACAGGCAGACTGGGGACTTGGCGAAGGGGGGTTTACTCAGTGGCTCTGCCCCAAGGGAGGTGGCAGAGAGGAGGCTGTGGTGCGTTGACAGAGTCCGTCCCCACTACATCTCAGCACTTTGAGAAAATGTGTGAAAGACCACAGCTCTTTCCCATTAGCCCTGACAAGGTGTTTGTCGTGACGTTTTGCGAGACCTTATTTTACCACCGTCGGCGCTATCATGGGGAACCACCAGACTCGTTCCGCCTTCCTGGAACTGCGGCTCGGCCTGAACTGCCCAGGATTTCCCTCATCCTGGTTCTCTGGCACCCACTTCTCCTCACCTTGTGGTCGGGGGCGCTCCATCAAAATCGGCCTTGGGCACAGCGTTTGGCCGGGTCCCCAGCCCCGGGGCACTTAGGTTCATAGCTTACAGTGGGGTGCTAGGCGGGCTTTGTCCACCTCCTGAACAGCCAGAGAAGGGGGTGCCCAGGCAGGCCGCCTGTCGGCCCGACGGCCGAACAGGCAGAGCGGGGACTCCGCTTCCCCACTCCTCAGCATTTTGAGAAAATGTGTCAAAGGCCACAGCCCTACCGTGGAGTCTTAGGCTGGCTTTGTCCACCTCCACACCCCAGCACAGCCGCCTCGTCCTTGCACCACTGAATGGGAGAGGGCCCCCCGGGGGTTTTTGGGTGGAGGCAGGGCTAGGGCACCTAGCGGGGGGGGGGCTGCCGCGGGGTCTCCCCGGCCTCCTGGAGGTCCGGCCCTGCACCCCACAGACAGACAGATCTAATCATTAACCCTTTTGGGACCCACCAGTTGCTTGTATGTTTTAAACACCAGCTGAACTTGTCGTAGAATTCCTTTGCGGAATCACGGCTTACTCAATTTGGAATGTTTACAGCCCTCCATATTAATTCTGAATTGATAATGCGCATAAGAAGTTTTTCACACTGACACGGGGTTCAGCATGCCTAGCTTCCTCAATTCTAACTTTAATGATCGGCGTGTAGCCTATTTTAAGAGTTTAACAAATCCGCCCATCTGGGCAGTTCAAAGATTACATGCATACAACGTATTGTTTAATTATTGGATAAGCATCTTGCAATTCTTCCATCCTCCGGTCATCTGTGATTGGCCATCAGGTGGTGGATGAAATGAGTGGGTTGTCTTGGAGCCACGTGGGGTTCCTTCGATATGATTGGATGTTACATCATGAACTATAAATTGCACAAACCTCCCATGTTATTTGCATACGTTTCCAGTAAAATTGCTTGGGTAATTTCTGCGGTTGTCCATGTCTGATTCCTAGTTCCGTATTAGTGCATGCAGCTGGACAGTCAAATATATTTATACATGTTGGTTACGGGCTAAATTCCATCTTTGTCAGCAGAGTTATGAAAAACAGATACTTTCATATGTAGGAAGTACTTATTGCACAACTGTCATGAACTATATTTGTAGCAAGATAGAAGTATGTATACAGAATGTTAAATTGATAACTGTCTACTGCCAAGGCCCAAAATATAGGAATACTGGACTTCCACCACAGACCCCCCTTGAAACTATCTGTTTCACTAAACTCGCCCTGCTCCGTCCCACCCCAATCCCCCACCGCTGACCCTAGATTCGCATTGTTTTGTAGACGACTGGGCCTACTACTGCCATGGGGGTATAGGATGGTTCGACATCATCACATTCTGGATCCATGATGACGACGGTTGCGCTGACAGTGGGCTTTTTGTTGGACGTCGTAGTGGGACAGGTGGACCAGGCAGTCATCAGGGTCGGAATACACTGTATGCAACGACAAACAGAAATTAGAATGACTATAAAGGTGACAACCATAATTAGGTTAGGAGAGGTGCGACTTTTACTATCTCAGGTAAACACTGCATAACTTGTATAGAACCCCGCCTTCTTGACGTTACCTCGATTCATCAACAAGAGTGCAAAATCAGGACTATCTAATTACTGATCAACATGACTGAACCCCTGTCTCATTAGTAAGTGCATGATCATATATATTAGTCTGGAAGAAAAGAGCTACAAGCTGATTATTCCCACTTCCCGTTTCCAGAGGCGGCAAGGTAACAGGACCAGGGGCGTTGTAACACCGGCATGTTGCGTGGACATAAGCAGAGTGCACTGCAGATAAAATAAAGCAAAATCTTAGCGAAAACCTATCACAGTGTTCTAAATACACAATGTTTCAAAGCTTATTTTTCTATATTTTTCCCTTCTCCTGTTAGGTACCTAACTGAGGAAAACAGACTAAGGTTAGCTCTTTTTAGTTAGTGCGGTCAGCTTCTTAATGGCAACTGCGTTTTTACCTGCGGGTCACGTTTTGTCTGGAATGTAGGTACAAGTCTCCCCTATCATTTTACAGGCACTCCCTTTTTTGGCTAAAATCGTACCTAGTGCCATTCTATTTTGGAAAGTCATAGACGAGGTAGGTCCTATTGGTCGACTAGTCCCTATAAGGCATCTCTAGTATAATTTATAAACCGCTGTTAATTATAATAAACATAATTAATCCAGTCAACATTTATTTACCCTAATGATCGGGAAAATGGACTCGAATCTAGTTTTAACTTGGTCTCTAATTTTTAAAACTTGTCAGGTACCCCCCTTGGCTATCCTATGATGTCAATGTATACGTGTAGATCAAAACTATCACCAGGAGCCTCTCTTCTCACTCTAATGTGTTGTACTAGAAGTACATACTAGTAGTGTGCACAGGTACGCACGGCGTGGGACTCCCTAATCTTCACCCACACCATTGTCCCTCCTGGAGATAGTCCTAATGGTGAACACGTCCAGGTCGCCTCACCCTTGCATCAGGGTTTCCCCACTGCCCGTAAGTCCCTACTCCTAGGGGGGGGGGGGGGATCCCTACCTCACCTCAGAGGGAGGCCATGGATTCCCTGGGCTCATTTCCGGGCATCCATACCCTCTATCTGTACAAGTTAACACCCCACAGGGTGTGCCCTCGCCGGAACCTAAGGTCTTCTGCACTTTCCCTAGGCAACTGGGAAGTCCACTGACAGTCCATCTTATGAGACTGAGGCAGGCGCAGTACTGGTACATTTCTCCATTCTTCTGGTAACGTACCTGGTTGGCATTATCGGAACTGGCTCTTCATCTTTTTCAAACAAGGGAAACATTGGTCACATTAAAGGGAGAATACACGTACAGGAAATTACATACCCCACCTCTTTCTGCGGAAATCATATCCACGGCCACTCTATTTTGGAACGCCATGGATGCAGTGGGCCCTAACTGGTTAGCTAACCCTTGCAAAGCATCTCTGGTGTAGTTTACAAACCTCTGCTGATTGTAAGAGATATAATTCATCCAATCTACATTATTATTAACAGTGACAAAAGCAAATGAGGAATCAAAACCTGCTTTAACCTGATCTCTAGAATTAAATTAATCTCGCTCCCCCCTTGGCACTCCTATTACATCTATGTGTACATGTGGATCAAAGTTACCACCTGGAGCGTCAACGTCTCTCTTAGCACGATGCAGTGTTAGATTCTCACCCTCAGTGTAGTCTACATATTGCACATTTGATTGTATTAATTTGTTCTGAAACAGGGAGCTAGTGTACAGTAGTCAAGCGTGTGTGTTAGAGGAATTGTACCACATTATAGCATGTAAGGATCATTAGTTTTTTCAGTGCGAAGTGTGGATCCAAGTGGGTTTTCCTTTGAGCTTGACTGCAGTTGGGGTGGTGAACAACATCTGGTAGGGACATTCAAACAGGGTTTCTCTCTTAAACTTTTCCACATAGACCCTGTCACCTGGTTTCAGATTGTGACACTCATCTGTAGGACCTGGGGAAAAGCAGAGACTGCAGAATGCATTACTAACAATTCCTTGGAGAGGCCTATGACAAAATTAACAAGAAAATCATTCCCCAAATTCAGCTACTGTGGCATGTATCCTCCTAAGAAAAAGAAAAACTAATGAAAGACACTCAATTCAAAATTTACCCATTTTCTCTATTGCCTTTCGTATCTACTTTCCCCCTACTCCGTGGATGGTAGGGTGTGTGAAAAGCCTGAAATATACCCAAAACAGACATGATGTGTTGCATTATTTCACCTGTGAAGTGTGTACCTTTGTTCGACTCAATTACTTCTGGTACCCCATATCTGCAGATTACCTCATTCATGAATTTCTGTGTGGTTATCTGCTCATTTACCTTAGTATCCGGGTGGGCCTCCAACCTGAAAAAGACTCGAGCAACAACAAGCACATGTTCATACTCCCCAACAGGTGTGAGCTGAATGTGGTCAAATTGGCAATCTCTGAAATGGGTAGAGTGGTCAAGGCAAGTGTTATATGGCCACCTTACTTCTGTCCGGACTCGCATATGGCAAAGATCATGCTAACTGGACAAATGATGCAGCAGCTACAGAGAACCCAGGTGTCACCCATTCTTGTTCAGTGTCGCCGTCATCGCTGCTTTCGATTCTGTATACCAGCTGGGCCATCATGGGGAACAGGGACCTCTGTAGGCAAGTTCTGTTGATTGTTCGCCATACGCCGTCCTGTGCTGTCGCTCCCGTATTTTAGCCCATCTGCTTTCTTTCCTCGTTGACTTGTAACTGTAAAGTCCTTGACATATCAAAGTCCAAAGTCTTATCAAAGTCCAAAGGTTTTATCAAAGTCCAAAGGTTTTATCAAAGTCCAAAGGTTTTATCAAAGTCCAAAGTCTTATCACTGACTCATGCTGTCAGTATCTATTCTTCTTTCTTCCACGGCTTGAGGGCCGCTGCCTTTGCTGTGTTGTCGGCGAGGGTGTTGCCTCTCGCTTCTCCGTTGTAGAAATCGGTGTGGATTCTCCATTGCCAGGTAGTAGTAGTAGGGTTTCCATGAGACTCTGCACCGCTGCACCATTCTTAATTGGCTGTCCTACTGAGATAACAAGCTGTCTGGCCTTCCATATTGGGCCATAATCATGAGCTATGCCAAATGCATTCCAGGAGTCAGTGTAAAAAGTTGCCGACTTACCTTCTACCACTCCACACGCCCCAGTGAGGGCCTCCGGTTCCGCTTCTTGCCCTGAGACATGCGGAGGCAGAGCTTCTGCGTTTAGGACATCTTGTTGTGTGACCTCTGCATATCTGGTTCGGAATCATCAATCCTCACCCTGATACCATCTACAAAAGAAAACTCAAAATATGCATCATTAACAGTGTGTACATCACTACAATAATGCTATTTAAAAAATAGCTGATCCGCCATACTCAAATCACCTATGCCTCCCCTCCCCCCAGGAATACCTGATTAAAAGAAGAGTAGCCGGATTCAAGGTATTACAACATTGGGAAGCTCAGAGCAATATTGGGGGAGGCATGGAAAGAGCACATTGTAGCCGGATCTAATAGGCCAGAGCTAAGTGCTTGGGTTGCACTTGCATGAGTATGTTCTGGGTGTCATTTGGCGTGTGGACCACTAGGGGGTAGTCCAATACCAACTTAGAAGATTTGTCAACCATTGCCTGTACTGCTGCCATCGCAAAAGCAGGTGAGGGAGCTCCTCAAGTCACTGGATCCACCCTCATGGCTGTGGTTGTCCTCCGTGCTTTTGTGTCAATACTGTCGTATGGCCGGCAGTATGAAACAAGGCCCAGAAAGGTGCGGAATTTGGCAACGGGTGTATGTACAGGTATGGCCTGCAGAACTTGGTTAGTCTTTGGAGGCCTTACAGCCTTCTGCAAGAGAAATTAACAGTGAAATTGTGGCCGGTTGGCAGTTTTTTCCAAAGCATCAGCACACAGCACCTAACATGTGTGGCTGACCCTTCACCCTTCCTTTTTTTTTTTTTTTTATCTAGGGGGATACTGTTTGACCCAGGGGTGTGTATCTGGGTCTCGTATATATTATCATGGTCGATACATTCAATTTCCCTATGCCTGTCTTGCAGGTGTCCCATAATTTGTCAGGAACCGTGGAAAGCTGAGTTTGAGACAGGAGGGAAAACAAAACTTTTTCTTCTGGCTATCTATGATTCTTACCCCCTCCTTGGATAAGAGACGTGTTCTTGCATCATCTAGCTCCACCCCTCTGAGTGTGGCTAATCACTTACTTCCTTATTCCCTCATTCAATGTTTGACAGTCCATGGGTACACATCACAACTCAATAAAGATAAAGTCTTATGCACCACACAATTTACATTTTACAAATTACGGGTCAATCCTGTGGATACCTGGCCTTATCGTTACCTGCTTGTTTCCTATTCCTTGGCTTCTCTACTGTAGTTTATTTATCTATTTTATATTGTCTGTGAATATACGTTACTTGTGCTGGGACTACAGGGCAAGTAACTTCCTCTTTTTAGGTCTCTTACTCATGTGACAGCCCAGCGACAGGATTATAAGGGAGATAACGGGAGTACGTGGCTAATTTTCACTTTTACAACAATTTTTGTCAGACTTCCGGCGACCGGGCAGATGCAGTCTTAGATGCCGGGCATCTCCATCTGATTGGTAATGTACTGCAATTCTCTCTATTCACTAAGCTGGTGTCTTTGTATATTAATACAGACGCCATTGCAGCCCACCTTCACTTCCTCTTTTCTGACACTTAGAGAAATTCTAACGTCTAATGCATAAATCACATAGATTATGTTGTAACTTCTGTCACAGCGGTGGTTACAATTGAATTGGGGACTAAACACCTATTGGGGACTTGGCAAACATAGACGTATTTTCTTGTGGGCACGGTGTATTGGGATTTGGTGGGCTACGCAGTCTGTATTCTTAAGAGCCCCCTCAGGATGTGAGTGGCATACAACTTTTTACATTTGTATGACGGATGTATTTGTCTGAAGGATTAGGTTACATAACAAGCCATCCGCAGTAGTTTTAACATCCAACAGTAGTTATTTATTACAGCACAGGAATTGCTCCGCTTCTATTAAGAGTTCCACTTCCTCTTTTTAAATGTAGTTAGCAGCTTTTTTTTCTTTCTCCAAACACACTTACGGGCATAAGCCTATGCTTCTATGCTATTATTAACGTTTAACAATTCAAAGACAACACAGTTTAGTAGTCTGTCTTTTACTAGAAGGGATCCAATAACGCAACCTAACCTATAAAGTCCAAACCCACAGCGCGCCGCTGTGTACGGTGCATTATCTTGGCTATAACCCAGCCAATGCATTCTCATTGCTAACACTCCCTTCTTACAGTTTAGCAGGACTGATACTAATTCTATATGACCAACAAACAAACTATTCCTATATAACAACTCAGCAGGATTAGCTCTACACAACAAACAAGCACACTAACTTTATATAGGTAGGACACACAGAAAGATTGCTTGATTAATCAATGATAACTTGACTCTCCACCCCTTCCACACTTTTCTGGAGGGTGTAAGAATTAACCTTGGCTCATTGTTTGCTGCCTTGCAATTTCAATCATGGCTGCCAAATTCATGATTATAGAAGTCTCCTCAGACGCCGGACACAGTATGCCCCGCCCTAGAGTCTCTAGCATTTCTGTCGCTACACAGTTTATCAATCTACCCTCAGACGGAGGGATCTACTTGTGGACATTTAAACAATAAACAAATATTTGTGGACACACACAAATAGACAGAGCACCAGTACGGCTGGCTTTAGTCTTACTGCCCCTCGGGATCCGGTCTGTCAGTTCCCTTTCTTCGGAAGCCTTTTACCAGACTTTACCGAAGTAGCGATACCTGCCCAGACGTTTGACGGCTTCCTTACTCTTAGGCTTTGTAACCAAACCAGACCAGAGCAGGACAGCCTTTCCGTCAAACTACCCTCACAGGTCCCTTACTCTTAGGTTTTGTAACCAAACCTGGACCGAGTAATCGGGACACCTGCGCAGGGTCAACCCCCCCCCCTTAAGGCAGCTACTGACCTCGCCACTCGACCAGTACTCTCAAAACAACAGGCATGCAAACATTCCATTTTATCATATGACAGGTTCTTATCATGTGATCGAGACTTAAAGAAGTACCTGTCGATCGGGTCCAAATCATTCGGCCTGGCACAGCACATGGGCGAGCCTGAACTTAGCCACACAGGTATAGATAATTAATTTATCTCACCGTGTTCTGATGATATTTTGGGCCCACCAAGTCCAAGGTCGCATATGTCCGTGTCTTCTGTCCGAATTCTATGGAACCTGTCGATCACAGTCCCATCTGGGGTGCCACTGTCGTAGAATTCCTTTGCGGAATCACGGCTTACTCAATTTGGAATGTTTACAGCCCTCCATATTAATTCTGAATTGATAATGCGCATAAGAAGTTTTTCACACTGACACGGGGTTCAGCATGCCTAGCTTCCTCAATTCTAACTTTAATGATCGGCGTGTAGCCTATTTTAAGAGTTTAACAAATCCGCCCATCTGGGCAGTTCAAAGATTACATGCATACAACGTATTGTTTAATTATTGGATAAGCATCTTGCAATTCTTCCATCCTCCGGTCATCTGTGATTGGCCATCAGGTGGTGGATGAAATGAGTGGGTTGTCTTGGAGCCACGTGGGGTTCCTTCGATATGATTGGATGTTACATCATGAACTATAAATTGCACAAACCTCCCATGTTATTTGCATACGTTTCCAGTAAAATTGCTTGGGTAATTTCTGCGGTTGTCCATGTCTGATTCCTAGTTCCGTATTAGTGCATGCAGCTGGACAGTCAAATATATTTATACATGTTGGTTACGGGCTAAATTCCATCTTTGTCAGCAGAGTTATGAAAAACAGATACTTTCATATGTAGGAAGTACTTATTGCACAACTGTCATGAACTATATTTGTAGCAAGATAGAAGTATGTATACAGAATGTTAAATTGATAACTGTCTACTGCCAAGGCCCAAAATATAGGAATACTGGACTTCCACCACAAACTGACGAAAGGGATATCCCCGAAACGCGTTTTCATAAGCTGATCACGTACTTTATTAAATAAAGAAGGAGAAGTTTCCCAGACCTTTGGTTACTTCCTATTTGCTTTAACCTGGAGTGTTGCGCCTTCTCCACTGCCAGTTTTTTAGTTCTATTATCTTACATCAGCGGCTCTCCCTGTTAGGACTTTGAAACTTTTCTCCCCCTGCAAACCTCAGGGGACAACAGGGGGAGCAACTTGCTGGTTTTGCCCGGCCTCCTGGAGGTCGCCTCCTGCCGCATTAAAGGCTCAGACAGGGTTTTGACCAACTACTGAGAGGCACTCTTTGGAGGTCCCTTTGCTCCCCCAGGGCGACCTCCAGGGGCTCCCATTGGCCACTGTGGCAGCCAACACCGCGTTGCCATCACTGGTCCCTCTGCCTGTTGGGGCTTTGAAACTTTTCTCCCCCTGCAAACCTCAGGGGACGACAGGGGGAGCAACCTGCTGGCTGTGTCCAGCCTCCTGGAGGTCCCCCCCCCCTGCCGCATCAGAGGCTCAGACAGCGTTTTGACCAACTACCAGAGGCACTCCTAGGGGGCCCTCCACACCCCCAGGGCGACCTCTCGGGGCTCCCCCCGGCCACTGGGGCAGCCAGCACCCCGTTGCCAGTCACTCACTCTTTTTCACCCAGCCAGCCCGCCCTGCATACATCTGCAGGAGGTGCTTTTTTGACTTCCCCCATTTTGGCATATAGACACATGCTAAGGGGGAAACCATCAGAGTCGTGCTGACCTCCTGGCACTCCAGCCCGGCTTGGAGGCACTGGATTTCCCCATCCCGATTTTTTTTTATCAGACTTGATTTTTCGAGACTTGCCCTGGGCATGATTCAAGACTTGTCTCTGCAAGCTTCTGAGAATAACAGCAAGGTCTGCTGCAGGCTTTGCCCACCCTCCTGGAAGTCCCACCAGGCCACATAGTCAGCTTGGACAGGGTTTTGACCAAATACTGAAAGACACTCAGGGACACACAGGGGCTGTTCCAGCTGCCCCGGGCCAACCTCCTAGAGCACCCAGCCGGCCACATTGATGGCTAAGACCCCCTTTTGACCAAACCCTGGAGGACGCTCAGGGACACACAGGGGCTTTCCAGCTGCCCCGGGCCGACCACCTAGGGCACCTAACCGGCCCCATTGGTGGCTAAGACCCCATTTTCACCAAACCCTGGGGGGGAGGTGCTCAGGGACACACAGGGGCTGTTGCAGCTGCCCCAGGCTGACCTCCTAGGGCACCCAACCGGACCCATTGGCGGCTAAGACCCCCTTTTGACCAAACCCAGGGGGACGCTCAGGGACACACAGGGGCTGTTCCAGCTGCCCCAAAGCAACCTCCTAGGGCACCCAACCAGCCCCATTCGCAGCTTAGACCCCATTTTCACCAAACCCTGGGGGGAGGGGGCGCTCAGGGACACACAGGGGCTGTTCCAGCTGCCCCAGGCCAACCTCCTAGGGTACCCAGCCGGCCACATTGATGGCTAAGACCCCCTTTTGATCAAACAATGTGAGACACTCAGGGACACAGAGGGGCTGTTCCAGCTGCCCAAGGCTGACCTCCTAGGGCACCCAGCTGACCACATTGATGGCTAAGACCCCATTTTGACCAAACCCTGGAGGATGCTCAGGGACACACAGGGGCTGTTCCAGCTGCCCCAGGCCGACCTCCTAGGACACCTAACAGGCCTCATTGGCGGCTAAGACCCCCCCTTTGACCAAACCCAGGGGGACGCTCAGGGACACACAGGGACTGTTCTAGTAAAAATGCTAGCAAATCTTTATCCCTCATACAGTAGAATGTTATTTTTGTTCCACGTTCAAGTACATTCTTGTCATTCAATCGAGAAGCAAGTAATTCAGCAGCTTCTTTTAACCCCTTGAGTGGCACGCCCCGAAAATTTCCGGGGACGAGCTCCACTGCTCATAGCAACATAGCCCGGAAGATTTCCGGGCTATGTATCACTATGGGAGCTGCAGAGCACAATGCCACAAGCTGTGACAGTGTGCTCTGCCTGCACAGTCCCACAGAGAACAAAGCAAGGGCTTTGAAAAACCAGCAGAAGATATTGCCGACATGTCGGCAATGTCCTGCTTTGTTTACAGGTTGCCATAGAGACCATCGGCTTGTCAGAAGCAAGCCGATGGTCTCTTTGGCAGGGAGAGCTGGTTGTTAGCTGTCAGAGGACAGCTAGGTACCAGCTCTTACAGCAGAGATCAGAGAAAACCTCTGATCTCTGCTGTGTTAACCCTTTACATGCTGCAGTCTATGTGACTGCAGCATGTAAAGGGTTGTCACTGCAGCATGTAAAGGGCTGTCACCATCGGACCCCCGGAATGTGATCAGGGGTCCTGATGGGTCCCTGTGGAAGTCCCCTAAAGGGACAAAAAGAAAAAAAATTAAAAAAAAAATAAATAAAAAAAAAGTAAAAAAATAATAAAAAAAATAAAAAAAACACTTGTCTCCCTTTACTTTGTAAAAAATCAAAAATACAATCACACATGTGGTATCCGTGTGCGTCGTAATGACCCAGAGAAGGAAGTTAATACATTATTTAACCCCTTAATGACATGGCCCCTTTTTTTCTTTTTTCCCCATTTCTTTTTTTCCTCCCCCCTGTTTAAAAAATCACAACTTGTCCCGCAAAAAACAAGCCCTCATATGGCCATGTCAATGGAAAAATGAAAAAGTTATGGCTCTTGAGACGCAACTGCAAAACTAGTTGAAATTCAATGATTAGACCATTTTAAAAAACCTGCCCTGGTGGGCACGACAGGGTGGTAGGAAACCCGCCACTCAAGGGGTTAAAAGACTAAGGTTTCTAAATAAGTCACTCAACTCACTTTGATTAAAAAGTTGGGGACATGCTGAAAGTTTGACATAGTCACTGTCACTGCCACTGTTCTGTATCGTAATGAACATCTGAAGTAGTCAGTTCCTCCTCTGAAAGATCTGGTAACTCATGAAAAGTAGGAATTGGTACGTCATCTGAGTGTGGGAGAGGGCGTCTTGCAGAGGGTAAA
This sequence comes from Eleutherodactylus coqui, assembly GCF_035609145.1. NCBI lineage: Eukaryota > Metazoa > Chordata > Amphibia > Anura > Eleutherodactylidae > Eleutherodactylus > Eleutherodactylus coqui. The sequence goes on along the minus strand of NC_089842.1, from coordinate 23,980,079 downwards.
TCAGGATATGTCCACTTGCTACGACTCCTTTGATTCAGTCCGGTAATACTCACTTTACAAAAATAACAGTCATCAATGTGGTTTGCTTGTTCCCTCCACACCATCGGCACACCGAATTTTAAGCTGCTTCTTTTCCCATTACTCCACAGTCTTAAGTGTTCAACACAGAGGTTGCATACAACATGTGGAGCCCAACTTTTGTCCTGATCACCAAGCTTTACGCCAAAGTATGCATGGTAGACCTGTTTCACGAAGTCTGATATAGGTTTTCTATTTTCTTGTAGGGTATATTCTCCACAGATGTAGCAAAATACATTTGGGTGATTTAAACAACTTCTCAGACTAGAGGAGGCCATCCTGTGTATAAACGTTCAAACAACACAACCACAGGCGTACCGCTAGGTGGAGCAGGGGTCACGATTCCTACCCAACCCTTGCGGTCAGGGGGCTCAGCGGCCCCTGCAATATAGAGATTGCACACTGAGTGCTTGGCTGGCTGGTCACCAGCAGTGTGTAGCTGTTGTGGGAGAGGAGGAAGGGATGCCGGCAGAAGATCACCTCAGTCGTCCTGGAGAGGAGAGGACAACCATTGCTATCACTCACCTCACAGCCGTCTCACACAGACCCCCACTGGCAGAGCCGACAGCAGCTTCCAGGACCAGTGATGATGTCACCAGTGTGGGAGGAGTCAGTGATCACATAGTACCCTAGTGTGTGTGTACTCTAGTATTCTAGTGTGTGTGCGTGTGAGTGAGAGTGTAAGGGGGCTATAAACAAATTTTCATGTAGCGCAGAAAATGTGTCATATTTGGAAAGATTACACCAAGGGGCTAGATCAGGAGCGTAACTATAGGGGATGCAGGGGATGTGGTTGCACCCGGGCCCAGGAGCCTTAGGGGGCCCATAAGGCCTCTCTTCTCCATATAGAGAGCCCAGTACTATGAATAAAGCATTTTAGTTGAGGGTCCTGTTACAGGTTTTGCATCGGGGCCCAGAAGTTTCAAGTTTTGGCTTTAGGCTAGACTATGTATGGAAATTTGTTTTGAAGCTGTATGCAGCACAATTTAGGAAGGAGGAAGGGGGGGCAAGCTGAACTTTTGCACCTGGGCCCCTGAGCCTTTAGGTACGCCCCTAAACACAACGATTGCATAGCTACAACACCCCAAAACAGCTTGGGTGACAAATGTACACAACTGTTTCTCACTACCGGTCGGGACAAACTAAATATACAAATAAGATTGGTGATGTGACGCAGCGTGGCTGGCCATGCACATGTGCCGAAACTATAGCTGATGGAGAGAAACTGTTTGCATGTACGTAAACAATAGGCCATATATACACTAAATCAGTTGTAACATTCCCTGCACCAAATATTTTTTTCAATTTTGTTGGCCAGTGCTATATTTGCTTTTAAATCAAGTTAAGCCACTTTAATTTTCCCAGGGTACGTATGTCCAAAATACTCAAGAACAAATATGCCTCTAGGCATCCACAAAATCACAATTCCCAGCTGCGGGGTATAGATGTACACAAAGCAATGTGAGAGTTGCACAACAGCGGTGAGTCGGAGCTGAACTTTGTGTCTCACACAAGCTATAGGCGGCATTCAAAGTCATTCTCCCCACAGACTAACCAACTAGATCCTCAATAATGATCTGGCCATTACATTGTACCTGACTTTTTTTCTAAACTAACTTGGATGTAGACGGCTCAATAGATGATATACTATAGAAATGTGGGGGATACTGATATTTTTTTTCTCTAGTCTCAAGGCGAGTTTCCCTATAAAATTTCCAGAATTATTACATAACATTTCTATGCAAAGAGAAAAAATAGGAGTTGCAATGGCATGAAGGCCCTGAGGTACAATACTAATACTAGAAGTCACTAAGTTCAGCATATGCATTTTCTTTGCACAGTGTTGTGCAAATCCTTGTCTCCTTCAACAAGAAGGGGCGCAATAAAACAAAATTTAAAACAATGGTTTTCAGTTTAGACGTTCAGGGTCCAGCCTGTAAAAGGTAGTCATATTCACAAGTTTTTAGATAGTGGTGAGTCTTTTTCTCACTAGGCCAGAGGATATGTAGGGCATGAAGCTAAAAGTGGTGGTCCACATGTAATGGTACCCCCAAAAGTTATAGGAGATTTATTCTTGTCTGTCCCCTCCTCCCCCCACCCCCCTCCTCCTTCTCTTCATACCACCCTTTAACACCCTCCACATTGGCCCAGATATTCATATGTGACAAAATCCAACCCATACAGCGGTGTACATAGTAAACGCCCAAATGCTGTCCAAATAGTCATATATCTAGGGAAGCGCAGCCACAAAGCCGAAGAGCTGATGCCGTGTCTGCAGGCCCAGGCTCACATGTCGCTGGCCTTACACAATCTGAATCCAGGCATGGTTGTGTGTGACAATGGGGCCAACCTGCTGGCAGCCCTTTCACCTCGGCAAGCTCACACACATACATAGCCTGGCCCAGCGATGAAGCTGAAAGTGCAGCGCTTTCTATACAATTACCACATTTATATCCAGCCCTAGAAAAGGCCAGAAAGCTGTGCTCAAATTGTTAGTGTTCATACCCAGCTGCCTTTGTTCTGGCAGAAGTGCAGCGACAGTTTGGGGTACGACGCAACCATCTTATCTGTGATGTGCCTACACGGAATTCCACGTTGCATATGTTGCAGAGGCTAAGCCAGCAGCAGAGAGCAATCATGGAGTATCAGATGGTGTATGCCATTAGCAGGCGCTGTATAGAGGTTGGTTATTTGGAGTAGCTGCAGATCTAAGCAAGTGTGCCATTTTAGCCTTCTTTCAGGAAGCGACCAAAATGGTGAGTCATGATGACACGCCGATCAGTACGATCATCCCTGTTGTCTGCCTGCTGGAACAGACACTACAGGGTCTCAGAGACAATGACGAGTTGTTGTCACAGGAGGAGGAGGAAGGAATACCAATCTCCCAACTGTCAGGCCAGCTTGCAATTACCCAACATCACAGGGAGTGTGGCTTTGGCCACAAAATGGGGCTGTCTTCTCCAATACATTGCTCCACACATGGGCGAAGTTTAGAGGAGGGGGATAATATAGGCCAAGACACAAAGGAGGGGGCTACACAAAATTCCTTCCATCCATCACTAACCCCAGCTATTCTATTTGGATGGCAGGACTACCTAGAGGACACTCTTAGGCCTGACTGAGGAATGTGAGCCATCATTCTTAGGCATGAGTGTTTTTATGCTGCAGTGCTTGCAGAAGGACAGACGTATAGCCAACATAAAAACATCAGATCATTACTGGGTGGCCACCATCCTTGATCCCTACTGCAAGGCCAAAATGACAAATCTCTTTCCAGCAGTGGAAAGGGTCTTCAAAATGTGGCACTATCAGGACAGACTGTTAAGGAACTTTAATGCAGCATTTACCCCCATGGCCTCAGGCATGCATGTGCAATGGAACGCAGCTGTGCGACTCATATCTGACTAGCAGAAAGCCACAGCAGCAGCACCAACACTGGTGGGAGGGCAAGTTTAACCCTTTGCAATCCAATTTTGGATTCCGGGTTTCCTAGGGGGCTCTCTCTTTCTGCCATTATACAATAGCGTCATTTGCTGGCTAGAGCCAGTACTACAGTATGTGACATGCCAGAGAGGCCCCCCGACAGCAGAGCGACCGGCAATATACTGTTATACCACCCTGCTGGACGTCTTCCGACATCAGGCTTCAATCTGAATGTAGTAAGACGTCAGACAGTGGATTGGAAAAGGTTAACAGAAGTGTGACATAGATTTTTTTATCCCATAGCAGCCTGCAGCAAAAGCATGAAGCAGGACTGACAGTCACAGGCAGCAGTCATTCATGATGGTCCAAGAGTCTGTCAGCTCCCACCTTGATGTACTTAGACATGGCGTTGGCCCTACTGGCTTCAGGTTGTCTAAGCTGGACAAGAGGCCAGAGCTTGCACAACATGCTTTAGAGGTGCTTGCATGCTCCGCTGCTGGCGTGCTATCAGATATGGTGCTCAGCGCAGCTGGGAGTGTGATAACTGACAGATGTATCCGTCTGTCTACGATGTGGATCGCCTGATATTTATAAAAATGAACCAGGCGTGGATCTCACCTGACTTCTGTACCCCCATGGCAGATTCCACTAATTAGTTAGCATGTTGGTAATTTTTATACACATATAACTGAGCATAGATTTATATCAAAGACCACACTGTGCCCTCAAGGGGCTGTTGGTGCTTCTGCTGCTGCCCTCCTACTTCCAGCATGTTTCCTCTTCCTACTTCCCCCCATAAAATGAAAAATATGTATGGTGGTGGCAGAAATGCTGCAGCTCTACTTCTGTTTCTGCCATCCTTCCTCTTCCTCCATCTCGTAAAATGAAAATTTTCTAAAGTACAAGAAACATCTGCAGCTCTACAGCTTTTCCTTGGAGAAGGGCCGTGTGATAGTTATGAGATAGATAGATAGATAGATAGATAGATAGATAGATAGATAGATAATGAGATAGATAGATATGAGATAGATAGATATGAGAAAGATAGATAGATAGATAGATAGATAGATAGATAGATAGATAGATAGATAGATAGATAGATAGATAGATAGATAGATATAGATATATATGATATAGATAGATAGATAATGAGAGAGAGAGAGATAGATAGATAGATATGAGATAGATAGATAGATAGATAGATAGATAGATAGATAGATATGTGATAGATAGATAGATAGATAGATAGATAGATAGATAGGAGATAGATAGATATGTGATAGATAGATAGATAGATAGATAGATAGATAGATAGATAGATAGATAGATAGATAGGAGATAGATAGATAGATAGATAGATGTGAGATAGATAGGTAGATAGATAGATAGATAGATAGATAGATAGATAGATAGATAGGTGATAGATAGATAGATAGATAGATAGATATGGGATAGATAGATAGATAGATGACAGATAGATAGATAGATAGATAGATAGATAGATAGATAGATAGATAGATAGATAGATAGATAGATAGATAGATATGAGATAGATATGGGATAGATAGATAGATAGATAGATAGATAGATAGATAGATAGATATGAGATACGCCCGACACTCGTCCCTGTTTCCTCGCTCCCGTGCTCCTGCATGGGAGCTAGCAGAGCTGGCTGGGTCACGGAGCGGCCAGCAGGGGGCGGGACAGTGCAGGAGATTTCTCTCTTCTCGCTCCCCCGCCCCCCTCCATTGAGATAACACAGCGGCCGTTTACTACTGAACGGCCGCTGTGTAAACTGAACGATGAGCAATGAGCTGTGTTACCTCAATGGAGGGAGTTAAAAATACACCTTTTTTTGTTTGTATTTCCCGCTGTATTACTTAGCGATGACACGCATACCCACAGTCCACACACAATGCAGTTACATATGGGCTGCGGGTATATCCATGACCATGTAGCGAATATCCGCAGTAAAATAGAACCTGCTGTGCTCTGTTTTCTGTGAGTGGATTGCGTAGTTCTGACCATGTGAGCGGAATTGTGTAATCCAATGCTTTTGATTGTTCCGTGTATTACCCCGGGTAAAACGCATGCGGAATCTGCAATTTCTACCGAGCCACGTGAGACCGGCCTAAAGAAGATCGCTACCTTTTTATCACGTGACCGGGGACTGCTGAGCGAAGTCACCGGTTACTGCTCCAGGCTCTCAGCGACCTTTGGTTGCCGAGAGCAAGGAGATTTTAAATTTCCTGGACTCCCTGGCTCCTGCGCATGTGTCCGGCATTCTGCAAGCGGGCACAGGCGTAGAAGCCGGGGAAGGTCCACGTAGGATGATCGCATGTGGAGGCCTCCGGTAAGACGTTTCATCTCCTCTCACTGATCGCATCGGTGAGGAAAGATGAAACTTCAACTTTTATCTTTGCTTTTACGTGATAGCCATTATCCATTGCACAATGGCGATCACGTGAACTGCATATCGCGGCCCACCGTGACAGCGCCAGGCTCCCGGCTATGTTTGGTAGCCAGGAGCAGGGAGATTTTAAATTTCCCAGGCAATCCTTAACATTTTGCGCATGCGTCCACCATTATGCTGACGGCACATGCAGCAAAGCTAGTAAAGGTCTGCAGATAAAGATTCCATCAGGGGACAAACCTGGGAACCTTGGGTATGTAATTTTATCCCCTCCTTTCACGGAAACGATCCATAAGAGGAGATGGAACTTTAACTTTCTAACTTTACATGATCACTGTTATCAGATGGATAACAATGATCATGTGACTGAGAACCGCGTACAACAGTCCTTGTGACATCCCCCTGCACTCTTTGACAAATGGGTGCAGGGAGATTTTAAATTTACCGGGCTCTCCAGCCTTCTGCGCATGGGCACATCAGAGCATACGCAGAAGCCCACGGCAGGTGCAGATTGCCAAAGGACATCACGGAGGATGAGGGTGAGTATTTTCAGCTTCCCTTAGGGAACTGACTTCTGCCCTCAACAGCTTATTACACTCCCACTGATTACAGTTGTTAACCCTTTAAATGCTGCAATTCTGACAATAGTATTTAAGTGCCTACGATCAGATTTCAGAGGTCCCGAACAGCCGCCTGCAGGAATCACTAAGGATGCTTTTAGACAGAACTATTTATTGTTCAAACAAGCAAATAATGTCAGAGTTCGCTCCATGCAGCCTGTTTATACAGGACCTCCAGGGTTCAAGCCTTCACAGTAGCCCCATCCTTCTAGGATAGCCTCCAGACATCCTAGTGGCTGGTTTTCATGAGCATGGACATTGTAGTCCGGCTCCCACTTTCCTCCAGTTCATATCTCTTCCATAGCACCAGGCTACTGTCATTTCCCTCTGCATTTATACCTTGTCAGGTATAAATTCTTCTTCCCCTTGTTCTTTTACTGGTGGAGGAGGTGACTGACTTCTTCCAGCAAAAGTGTTCTCTCTGACTGGCTTGAGCAGCGACACATGGAATACTGAGTGAATTTTCAGTCTGTCAGGGAGTTACAAGCAAAATGCAACCTGGTCAATCTTCGCAGCAATCCAAAAGGGTCCTATAGACTTTGACCCAATTTGGAATCGGGTACATGCGGTTTGAAATTCTTCATAGATAACCAAACTTTGTCACCAATCTAAAAGAAAGGAGTAGCTTTGTGATGTTTATCCACTGCCTGCTTATGGTTTTCTTGGGCTTCTTGAAACTTATCTATTAGATTTTTCTGTTTTTTCCTGCAACGTAGTTAGTCTGTGATTAACTGTAGGAGTATTAAATGGAAGATCATGAATAAATACTGGATGTATGCCACAGTGAGCATAAAGTGGACTTTGAGATGTAGAGTTATGTTTGGAATTGTTATATGCGAATTCTTCTGTTGGTAAGTAGTCCACCAAATCATCCTGGAGGTAGGAATTAAAACAGCAGAGTTATTGCTCAAGAGTCTGATTAGTCCTTTGTCTAGCCATGGGACTGCAGATGGAAGGCAGAAGACAAATTAATAGTAATTCCTAAGGCTGTACAGAAGCTTTTCCAAAATCTAGATGTAAACTGAACACCTCTATCAGAAACTACATTATCAGGAATTCCGTGCAGCCTAAAAACCTCCTTGATCATTAATTCAGCAGTTTGTGCTGCTGTGGGAATCTTCCTAGTGGGAATGAAATGGGCTATTTTTGTGAGTCAGTCCACCACAACAAAGATGAGAGCAATTTCTTTAGAAGGGAAGAGATCCACAATAAAATCCATTGATATTGATACCGATGGCCTGGATGGAACTGGAAGTAGTTGAAGAAGTCCTAAAGGAGGAGTCTTGTTTCGCACACACATTACACAAGAGGCAAAATCATTTCTCACTTCGTTCCTATAATTAGGCCACCAAAATGAACAAAGCAGTTATTCCAGAGTTTTTCTGACTCCAAGATGGCCTGAAAGTTTAGAATCATGGAGCCTTTTAAGGACTTCAAGTTGAACAGGATTTGGAACATACAGTCTGTTTCTTGCATTCAAAACACCTTCTTAAAAGAGAAGTCCACATCCTTAGAAGAATAATTGAGAAAGGGTCAAGTATTTTAAAAGAATTTTGGGGGGACAAAATTATACTGTCTGTATTAGACTCCTCCTCCGATTCAGCAAGGATCCTGGACAAGGCATCAGCCTTGCCATTTCTAATCTCCACGGAGATGAGAAATGATAAAATTAAACCTGGAGAAAAACAAGGCCCAACTTGTTTGTCTTTTAGCTGCTCAGATAAATTCTAGATTATTGTGGTCAGTAAGGACTACTGCAGGATGGTTGGAATCTTCCAAAAGATGCGTCCATATGGAGAGGGTGAAATGTCTGTTTCACCTCCTGTGCCAGCAGAACAGAATTTGCCGGCCATATCCTGTTCTGCTAAGCGTTATCAGAATATGCAGCTTGATAGAAACACACGCTCATAACCTCGGGGAAGATTTTTTACTCGCACAAAACCCTCAGGCGTCATTTGACAACACATTGCTCATTCCCGCCCCTGCCCCCTCCATTGAACACCAAAAGATGGCGCACCTGAAACCACGTGATGTCGGACGTCTATGATGACAGAAACTCACGCAGGACCGGATGTAAAAAGACCATAATTGGACTACCCAATCCCATGCTTTGCTTCCCAATCCCGTATTGCTTCCTGCTGCCCATAAAGGGCAATTAACACATAATGCTCTAAAAGATGCTTTACACCTACTAATAAGCAGAGCCCAGGAAGACTTTCTACACTGACAGTCTGTCTCTGTGTGATCTCTTCCATTGTGCACACAATCTCTGAACATGAATCTGGTAGGGTGCAAACATTCCTATTGATTACGCCGTGGACCACAAATAAATCCACGACAGTTCTTTATTTTCAATGTCATAATTTCTTTCAGCAGGTGATATGGTTTAAGACAGAAATGCTAATGGCTCCCACAACGGAATCAGAGGGGTCCACTTCCACAATAAAAGGAAGTTCGGGATTTGGATGGACAAGTACTGGTGCAGAAGTGAACAGAGCTTTTAGTTTTTCAAACGTGTCCTGTGCCACTGAAGACCATGAATATGTTTTAGCTTTTTTTGAGTGAAGTGATTGGTAAGATGATTTTTAAGTCTTTTATGAAACGTCGATAGAAATTCTGAAACCCAGTAAAGTGTTGAAAGTCTTTTAGATTTCTCGGAGTGGGCCAATCAACCACAGCTTTTACTTTTGCTATGGTCTATACTCTGACCATCTGAGAAGATGATATATCCAAGAAACTGAATTGTGGTTTGCTCAAACTCACATGAGAGATGATTCCTTTGGAGACATTACAAGATTAGCCGGACATGCCTGCAATGATTCTCCAAGCTGTCAGAAAATATAAGAATGTCATTGAGGTAAGCAACAACAAATTAATACAAAAAAATATCAAAAAACATCATTCATAAAATGCTGAAAGGTGGCATGGGCATTAAAAAGGCCAAAACACATAACCAAGGATTCAAAATGTCCATATCTAGTTCTAAAAGCAGTCTTACACTCATCCCTTGGGTGGATCCATATGAGGTTATAGGCCCCTCTCAGGTCGAGTTTAGGAAAAACTATTTTCTTTAGATTTTCATTCAGGTATTGTCTGAGTACCTTTAACTCTGGTTCGGAAAGATTGTAAATTCACTTGAAAGGAATAGTTGTTCCAGGGAGCAATTCTATTAAACAATCATGTGGCCGATGAGGGGATAGTTGGTCGGATTTCTTCATACTGCTGACATCATTGAAACAGTGGTACTGAGGTGGGAACTTATCAGAATTCTGCTGGCTATCCTCAGAGGTTTGGGTATGTTCGAGGGTAATGACATTCGACATCTTTCTTTGCAGTACTCAGAGGGGAAGGTAATGGTCCTTGAGCCCCAGTTGATAGAAGGATTGTGGGTAGAAAACCAAGCTATTCCTAGAATTACTGGAAACTTGGAAGACGAGATAAGATAGAAACTAATTGTTTCATGGTGATCAGGTTCAATAACGATTTCAAGTTCGATTGTCTCATGAGTTACATATATTTCACAGGCGCAGGTAAGTCTATAGTATATACAATTGGGCCCTTCACAGTTATAGACTAAAACGATAATTTTTATTAAGATCCTTTAAAAACACAAATAGGGTTATAGAAACTCACAAAACATAGACACAAAGGGGTGTAACGATACCCCTTCCACACAACAATTTAGTATAGTCAAGAGATCCCAATGAATTGTAGACAAATGGGAATGTCCGGTAGACTTAGTATATAGTAAAAGTGATCGAGTGTATGTGATCACAGTATAGATAGACCCATATAATTAGGACTAGATCCCCTTAATATGGTCCAGGAAAGACAGATTCATCTATCAGTCCGAGCTTGTATTCAAGCTAAATTTGGGTTCTCTTGGTAGATTATACATCTGATCTGGTAGATAGAGTCAAAAAATTAGATAGACCCATATAGTAAGGCCCAGACATATATGATATTGTCTGAGAGATAGATATAGGACTATCAGTACGAGCTCAAAATCTGGCTCAATTCGGGCTCGACGCGTTTCCCCACAAGTACGTGGTTCATCAGGAGCAGAGCCTATATTGGGCTAATAGTTTATGTGCAGATATTCATCAGAGCCTGTATTAGGCTATTAGCTTATGTACAGATATACACTTCTTTGTTGTGTGACCAATAGGAGTCGATTTTCTCATACTCTGATCATTTTTCAACCACTGATAGTAAACAGTTTCTGCATATAATGTGCAAAAAGTGTTTTGGCGTTATATGTTATTACTCTAGTAAAGCTATAGAGAATAGAGACAGACAAGATATCCTCTCTTGTTTCTTAGGTCAGACCTTGTTAGTCTTAGATTTAGGTAGGATATCTTTAGTTTTTTGAGCAGAGAACTAGTGGCTGAGCGCGTGATAGCGATCACCTACATGAGGTTCCATGAGGTGCCCAGACTAGCAATTGTGTCTCTATAGCTCGTGGCAAATCCAAAATATATTGAGGACTGCAGATCCCCAATAATGGCTATTATGACCAATATATGCGCCCCCTAAAGACCAGATTCTTATAGGGTAACAGTCTCTAGTAGACGCAAAGCATCCATAACCCCATAGGGTATAAGTTTAAATTGGATGCAGGGTCAATAGTAGCATAGGTAAAAGTCAGCCTAAATGAGATTGAATAAAGCTGATCTTTTTTGCCAATGCTAGAGAAACTTATGCCAAAAATTCTGATGCCTAAGTATAGCTTTCTAAAGTATCAGGGTTTGAAAAAAAGATAGATAGATAATGAATAAAATAAAAAAGATGCAGCGCCTGTAGTTCTGATGGTGAGCTAGAGGCATATGAGGCTATCTCAGTTGAACTGCATTATATAGCCAGTTGAGGGTACAGCCCTTAAGGAGGGGTCTATGCGTTTAGACCTATCCTGGTTCAGTGCCAGTTATCTGGGGGAGTGTTCTTGAGAAGGTATATGCAATTAGTGCTATACTAGATGGTTATGAACTTTGAGAGAGATAGAAGAACGAATACACATATATCTCTATCTTAGCAGCAGCCTGGTATGGTTTGATCGCTGTATGTTCGCGCCGATTGCCTAATATAGATCGTTACTTGCCGGAGAGCCGAAGATAAACACTATCGGGTCTTCCTGCGCATGCGCGAACAGCGTCATGACGTCACTGCGTTAGTCACGTGTCACGTGCGTTCCACAGTGCCGTTGTGCGTTCCAGAGTGCCGTGATGAAGAAGATGTCATCAGTGCCTTGTTGCTAGGCATCGTAAGCTCCTTATTTATATCGGTAACAGAAGCGATAGCGATGACAATCTCTTCAGGAGACTTAGGCATTGCTGCAGTATATTAGAAGTAGAAGATATATGTAGTAACATTATATTGAGCCTGGATACTAAATGCTCACGCTTGGCATAAAGAATATATATCTCATAGTTTGTTATAGTTTAACCCTTTCCAATCCAATTTGTATCCTGGTTTTCCTAGGGGGCTTACTCTTTTTCTGCTGTTATACAACAACGCTATCTGCTGGCTAAAGCCAGTACTGCATGAGGTGACACGTTGGATAGGCTCCGACATCAGAGAGGCTGGCAATATACAGTAAGAGAACCCCGACGGACGTCTTCCATCATCGGAGCTGTACAGCCTTAAATCATAATGTCTTTAGATGTCAGACAGTGGATTGGAAAGGGTTAATATTGTACCATCAGTATAGATTTCTTTAGATAAATGTTAGATGATAATCTGCATATTAGCAGTGATTTTGTGAATCACAGTAAGGATACTTATATACGTTCTCACCCAGAGCATTACTGATAACAGAGATAAGGATCGCATTTAAATGGAAATCAGAGGTTTTTATGCATGATGCATGTAAATGAGGATAATATTGTTCCCTTAAGGTACAATGGAACTAGAGCGGTGTTCACTGAGGCGACAAAGAAAGTTTCATACATATGATGTTTCAGTCAGGGCTTATAGGAAGCAATTGAAGCATAAGTTCACATTTAGACCAGATGGACTAAGTGACTCCATGCGATATATCCAAGCGGATTCCTTCTGTAAGAGGCGTTTGTCTAAATTACCTCTGCGTCCGTACGATTTTAGTATCTCTATGCCTTGGAATTTTAAAGATGATGGATCACCATTATGTTCTAGCCAAACGTGATCTGCCAGTGGCGTTGATTCATGGCGTTCAATGTTACCAATATGGCCCTGAATTCTCCGGCGAAGTTGCTGTATAGTTTTGCCAAAATAATTTTTTGGACAGGGGCACGTTGCCATGTATACCACGTATTTAGATCTACAGTTAATAAATTCCCGGCATTGGTACGTTTTGTGAGTTACGGCGCTGGTAAAGGTATTCCCTTTTAGAATTAGGGGACAAACCGAGCACCCCTGACAGGGAAATGTCCCGCATGGTTTATTAGTTTCCAACCAGGTTTTTCTCCTCTCATCTATATGAAGGTGGCTTTTAACAAGATGGTCTTTTAGGTTTCGTCCCCTTCGAAACGTGATGAGAGGTGATGGTGGTATGTATTCACCTATGTCTGGGTCATTTTTCAGTATATCCCAGTAGTGTGTTAGAATGTCCCGTACTTTGGCGGATGCTGTATCGAAAGTACCGATTACTCTGATGTGTTGGTCAGTGTTGCGTTCTCTAGGTGTCAGGAGGGTAGATCTATTTTGTTGTGATGCAAAACTAAAGGCTTCCTGTACCACATTGTCCGGATAGTCCCTATCCCTGAAACGTTTGGTCAATTTGCTTGCTTCTTCCTTAAAAGATGTATCATCGGAACAGTTGCGTCTAATGCGCAGAAATTGGCCTTTTGGTATTCCTCTTTTGAGAGGAATTGGATGAAAGCTTTGCCAACCCAAGAGACTGTTTGTGGCAGTCTCTTTTCGATATAATGTGGTTGAGATAAGGCTGTTTTCTTCTTTTCGGATAAGTAAATCCAGGAAAGGAAGCATGGTGGTATTTGTTTCATAAGTGACATGAAGGTTCAGGGTATTGACATTAAGTGTGTCCACAAAATTGGAGAAGGATTCACTTGAGCCATTCCAGAATATCAGAATATCATCGATATACCTGAGCCACATGATGATGTTGTCTGACCAGGTGATGTTATTTAGGACAAACCTTTCCTCCCACCAGCCCAGGTACAGGTTGGCATAGGATGGGGCACAGGGCGTCCCTATCGCTGTACCCCTGAGCTGGTGGAAGTACTTGGTGTCGAACATGAAGTAATTGTGGCTCAATGTAAATTCTAGGTATCTCAGAACGCATTGGTTGTGGTTTGAAAAGTGAACCCCTCGTTGTTCCAGGAAAAATTTAGTTGCATTTAAACCCCCCTCGTGTGGAATGGAGCTGTATAGCGATTCAACATCAAGTGATGCTATAATAGTGTTGGGGTCGACTGAAACTCCGTCTAAAAGACGTAACACGTCCATCGTATCTCTCACATAGGAGCGTAAAGATGTCACATATGGCCGTAGAATTTTGTCAATATAGATACTAAGGTTCTGTGTTAAATTGTCGACCCCCGACACAATCGGTCTCCCTTTGATAGGACTAGTGCCCTTATGCACTTTTGGTAGGGCATAAAAAGTTGCTATTGTTGGATTTGAGGGGTATATGAATTGATATTCCTTATCGCTAATACAGCCCATTCTAAGTTCATGTAGCAACATGGTTTTCAATTCTGACAGAAAAGAGATTGTGGGATCTCCTGACAATACACCATATGTTGATGTATCATTCAAGAGTCTCTGGCACATTTCGGTGTATTGGCATCTGTCCATCAGGACGACATTACCGCCCTTATCAGCAGGCTTAAGGATTAACTGAGAATTAGTTTCCAAGTTTTTCAAAGCACGGAGTTCGCCCTGAGTCAGATTTTGATGTCTTGGTTTACTTTGGTATAGAGCTTTCAAATCGCTCCTAACCAGTTTCTCAAAGATGTCGATTTCTGCACTCCTTAGGGAAGGTGGGTTGGAGGTATTAGGGGGTTTCAATGACGTGAAGGGCCCCTGCCCTTGGGGACTAGAGTTCTCCTCTTCAAGATCTTGAAGAGCTTGAAGACCAGGTAGGTCTGATAATTCAAGACCTAGTTCGCTCATCTTTTCTTTATTTTTGATGGCAAAATATTTCTTCCACCTTAGTTTCCTTGTGAAGAGGGAGATGTCCTTCGTCCACACGAACGGGTCATACCGGGTCGTGGGGACGAAGGACAGCCCCCTCTCCAACTCTCATGAGTTACAGGCCCTGAAGACAACAGTAATCAATCCATGGTTTCCATATCAATTGGTATGGGTTTGGTCCTACTTCAGATATTGTTGTCACGAGTGTATTTAAAGTCCATGAAATTCCCTCCAGCTCCAGAATCTAACAGAAGCCACAGTTTACCTAGGAATTAACTCGGAGATAGGTAAATACCAACCTGCCCCCTACTGCCACCACAGATAGGCTCCATCACCCCATGTGAGCAAAGCTGCGAAGTGCCCCGTTGGCCATACATTGTTTGTCACGCACTCTGTCCTCCCATCCAGCTTTGCTACAACTGCTGATCAACTTTTAATAGAACAGAATAGAAAATAAAAGCTGTGATTGGTAGCTATGGTAGCAAGGAAGCTTTTCTCTCACACGGATGAAACGAGGGCACTATAGTTGAGGCCTCCATCCAGGATTGGGATTGGCTGACTGGTGTTGCAGTGTCTGGGAGGTTAGCGGCCCACCTGGATCTCGGGACTGGGTGTCCTACATGGGGAACCTGGCATCAACGTATCCGCCCAGCTTACAAACCGTTTCTAAGCCACCGTTTTTTCTACCGCTCTAGGTAACCGATTCTCCTGCCTGTTCCCATTCCTGTGAGAAACCCAAAAACTCACATCCATCGTTAAATTTAACGGAATTTATTGCAGTACTGGTTTCCGTCTAAGCATAGGTGTGGCATACTCTGTGGAGCCCAGTAGATAGCCCCCGCCTCACTTAATGCTCAGCCTTAGGCTTTTGCGCACTCCATAGACTCACACTAACTCAGGACTGCCTTACTCTCTCTCTGCCAGGGAACAGGCACCATCTTACAATTTATACTATTCCCTAGTTCCCAGTTACTACGTGTTTCCTGATGCAGAGGGTACAGTTCTTAAAATGGAATGTTTCCAATTAACAGTATTTAAAATGACAGTACAAACAATATACACACAGCTTCAAGGGGTTATAAGCCATGTGCTCACAGTTTCACAAATCTCCCCATGTATTTTGGATGAGTGGCTGATGTCAATAGCAGCTCACAATAGGGGACAAGGAGAAATGAGGAAAAGTAAGGTGCTTGTGGGAAATGTAGTCATATGGGCAGGGCTGAAGGACCGCCCACTTCCCACTGAGAAGAGAGACAGTCATTGGAGACCAGGGGCCAAAAAGAGGAGCAGAAATGTAGGTAGTGAGTTTCTGAGAGCTTCGGAGAGCATCTTTGGATTACTTTTCCTATGCTATTAGGCTGCAGAGCTTTGGGGGAAAAAATATTAGATTCTGGAAAAACCCCTTTAAGTCGGTTACCGTATATACCGGTGTATAAGACGACTTTTGAACCCCGAAAAATCTGCTCTGCAGTCGGGGGTCGTCTTATGCGCCGGTAATACAAAAAAAAAAAAAGTGTAAAAAAAAAAAAATTCATTACTCACCTCCCACGGCGTTCTGTCGCGCTCCGGCAGGATGTCGCTCGCTCCGGCAGGCTGTCGCTCGCTCCTCGTCCCCGCCGCAGCATAGCTTTCTGAATGCGGGGCTTGAAATCCCCGCTTCCAGAAAGCTAATACACACGCCGGCAGCCATGACAGCATTGAATGGCTGTGATTGGCTGAAGGCGCACGTGTTAGCAATCACACCCATTCAATGATGTCATTGAATAGTGTGATTGGCTGAAGCCACGTGCGCTTTAGCCAATCACAGCCATTCAATGATGTCATGGCTGCCGGCGTGTGTATTAGCTTTCTGGAAGCGGGGATTTCAAGCCCCGCATTCAGAAAGCTATGCTGCGGCGGGGACGAGGAGCGAGCGACAGCCTGCCGGAGCGAGCGACATCCTGTCGGAGCGCGACAGAACGCCGGGGGAGGTGAGTAATTATTTTTTTTTTTTTTCACCACTGTATACCGGCGTATAAGGTGACAGTTGGGGGGTCGTCTTATACGCCCCGTCGCCTTATACGCCGGTATATACGGTACTTTCTCATCGGCCTCCTAAACAATCACATCTCCCACCTGGTGGTGGAACCGGCTCTGCCCAGGAGACTTTTCATCTCTCCTGGGAGTGTGAGAGGTCTTTCTTTATTCCGTGGGAATCCAGGATGCTCTGGGAGAGATGGTGAATATGTACATAATACACAGGTGCAGCTTTATGTCATCTGTAAAGGGTCACATTGTTATTGCCCCTGTCCTGAAGGTGACCAAGAGCCATTCATTACTTTTATGATTTTTGGCATGATATCAACATCAGCATTGTCTACAAGATATACTATAACACATAACGCCTGACATGATGTAACTGGGAACTAAATGGTGATTTACTGCAAGGAAGAAGTCCAGCCTGCTGACACCACAGAGCCCTATATAATCCTGCACATCCCTGCACCAGAAGAAGACCACAGCCGACATCACACAGGTAGGTACCTGCTTCTACTCACCTACAGCGCCTCTAATCCAGACATAGATAATCCCTGCACTGTATTTTGTATCCATCAGTTGTCATATTAGGGACCTTTCACATGGGATAGAACGGACCGCATGATGCACAGCAAGCCGCTGTCAATTCTGCACCAAAATTCGCAGGCTACCTGTGGATTTTGATGCGGAACTGTAAATTATTTAAAACCAGCCTGCAATTCTGTATCAACATCTGTAGTTAGACCTGCGGATTTTGGTGTGGAGTTCCACAGCTGTGGATTATGTCCTGCAGCATAATTCCTTCCCGCGTGAAAGGTCCCTTAGAGTTCTGATCCACTGTGGCAAACCCTGCACATATATCAAGATCAAGACCGATCATCAGTTCACTGACAACAAGCAGAGGTCTAGCTAATGCTGGATTCTCTAATTGTATTTTGTCTTTTACAGGACGAAGGTGAAATCCCAGAACTGACCATGAGACCGGTCTCTGTGCTGCTGCTGGTGTCGCTGAGTGAGTATTTCTCCGTGTTTTGAGCGGATTCCCACTTTCCAGAACATTTAAATTTTGTATAGATTTTTAGGTATTTTCTTCTGTTTTCACCAGTTACGCTACTTACACGCTTACAGTAGATTATTTTGCAGTGTATGGTGGTGACAACAATTTGGAAATCTTATTTGGGCATCATAATAAATGGGGCTTACAATAAGACCCTGAATGTTATGGTTATGACCGTACACCATATGGAAAGGTCGCCAACCGAAGGCACCGCACAGGGCACCTACCCATAGAAGGGCTTTTTCGTATTGGCATTGGGCTCAGTAACCATTTCCGTTACTCTTTCGCATTTGAGCTGAAAAACGGAAATAAAAAAGGAATGAAATATTTCCATGTAATTCCCTTCTGTTTCTTGCCGTTTATCACATGGAACGAGCGGCGCAGCTGACCGCACTATTTGTCCCTTTTGAAAAACTGAATTATTTTTGTTTTTAATAAAAACCCATTGAAATCAACAGGCAACAAAACGGCCCCCTTTCATTCCATTTTTATTTCTGTTTTTCTGCTCTGGCAGTGGAATAAAAAAATGGAAATGCTTACTGAGCCCACCGCCAACATGGAGGCGCCCTCAGACCGTCCTGAGCTGTAGTTTCCCTCGAGCTGCTAATGTGAACGATTCTGAAAATCTGTATACGCTGTATACAGAGATCGTTATTTAGGCGATTCCCTCTTGTAACATAGTATTCAAGGCTGAAAAAAAACAAACGTCCATCTAGTTCAGCCTGCCTCCACCCACCCTTGTTGATCCAGAGGAAGGCAAAAATAAACAATATGCCTGATTCCAATTTATTCCACTTTGAGGAAAAAATTCCTTCCCAACTCCATAATCCCTGGATCAATGTTTTAAATGTTCCTACCTGACTCAAAGACCCTCATCAACAACCCCTCTGGTTATTTAATGTGTATATCCTGCAATGTTGTAGCGCTTTAAAAAGACGTATAGTCTCCCCTTAAACTCGTCCATCTATTTTGCCATCACCACATCCTCATGCAGAGAGTTCCACAGTCTCACTGCTCTTACAGTAAGGAACCCCCTTCTATGTTGGCAATGAAATCTTCTTTCCTCTAAGCATAGAGGATGTCCTCTTGTTACCGTCACAGTCCTGGGTATAAACAGATCATGGGAGAGATCCTTGTAATGTCCCCTAATGTATTTATACATTGTTTTTTTGTTCGCCCCTTAACCAACTTTTTTCCAGAGTGAATAGTCCTAATTTTGATATCCTCTCTGAGTATTCCAGTCCTCTCATTCCATTTATTAAATTTAGTTGCTCTTCTTTGAACCCCCTCCAGCACTGTAACATCTTTCCTGAGCAGCGGTGTCCAGAACTGTGCGCAGTATTCCATGTGAGGCCTGACAAGTGCCTTCTATAGTGGAAGAATAATGTTCTTGTCCTTCCCCCCTATACCTCTTTTAATGCACCGTGAACTGTCTCATTTTACATATTAACCTGTAATGTTGTACTGTGCCAAATGCTTTAGAAAAATCCAGATATACGAGATCAATAGACTCTCTCAGGTCCAACATAGAACTTACTTCATTGTAGAAGCTGATCAGATTGGTGAAACATGATTGAACCCTCATGAATCCATGCTGATGAGGAGTTATACCGTTGTTTTCCTTGAGGTATTCCAGGATGGAATCTCCCATAAACCCCTCAGATATTTTTCCAATTATTGAAGTATGACTTACTGGCCTGTAGTTACCAGGCCCTCTTCTTAACCCTTTTTGTATATTGCAACCACATTGGCAATGCCCAATCCAGTAATACAACCCCGGTCTTAATAGAGTCCCTAAATATAAGAAATAGCGGTCTGTCTATCACGTCACTTAGTACCCTTAGAACCCTTGTGTGTATTCCATCTGGGCTTGGCAATTTGTCGATTTTAATCTTTTTTAGCCGACTCTGCACTTCCTCCTGTGTTAGGCAGGTAATATTTAGTGGGGGGTTCATTTTATCCCCTTGCATCTCGTGTAACACTTCTTTTGCCTTCGCGAATATACTAGAGAAAAAACTATTTAATAGATTTGCTTTCCCCCATCATCTTCTATGATTTCTCTTGCATTATTTGTTAAAGGGCCAGTCCTTTCAGAGCAAATACTTTTACTGTTTATACAATTGAAAAATAGTTTAGGGTTATTTTTGCTCTCTTTGGCTATCCTCTCTGCCTCCTTCTTGGCAGTTTTTGTCTTTTCCTTGCATATTAGAACCCTATTAGAACCCTTGTGTGTATTCCATCTGGGCTTGGCAATTTGCCGATTTTAATCTTTTTTAGCCGACTCTGCACTTCCTCCTGTGTTAGGCAGGTAATATTTAGTGGGGGGTTCATTTTATCCCCTTGCATCTCGTGTAACACTTCTTTTGCCTTCGCGAATATACTAGAGAAAAAACTATTTAATAGATTTGCTTTCCCCCATCATCTTCTATGATTTCTCTTGCATTATTTGTTAAAGGGCCAGTCCTTTCAGAGCAAATACTTTTACTGTTTATACAATTGAAAAATAGTTTAGGGTTATTTTTGCTCTCTTTGGCTATTCTCTCTGCCTCCTTCTTGGCAGTTTTTGTCTTTTCTTTGCATATTTAGTTATTTTCAGTATATGCTTTGAGCGCTTCTTCGCTGCCTTCTTGTTTTAGTAATTTAAACATTTTTTTTTCATTTATTGCCCCCTTTACAGTCTTTTTGAGCCACATTGGCGTCCCTCTATTTGTACTTTTTTAAATGGGTATGAACTGCTCACATGAGGCATTTAGGATGTTTTTAAACTTCTCCCATTTGTCGACTACACTGTTAGTTTTAAAGAAATTCTGAGCTGATCAAAGTTTGCTTTTACTAAAGATCAGTTGTTTTGTTGCTCCCTAATAAGGCTTTCAATTGAATGATAACTGGAAATGTCTTATATTATGGTCACTATTTCCCAAGTCTCCCTCAACCTGCACCCCCACGATTCTGTCCAGGCTGTTGGTTAATAATAAGGCCAGAATGGCCCTCCCTCTAGTTGGCTTCAACACAAGTTTGGTAAGGTAGTTATCATAAACCCATTAATGCTATAGCACATACATTTATGTCCTGCAGAGTCGGAGTACGTATTAAGGGAGATCACAAGTTGTTGTCCCTTCTGGGGACTAAGAAAAAAGTAAAAATAAGATCAATAAAGTTAAGCTAATTATAAAAAAATAATATTAAAATAATCTAAATAATAAAACAAAAATACATATTTGGTATCGTTGCATCCATCAAAGATGGTGAACATCATCTAAAAAAAAAGAACACCAGAACTGTGTTTTTTTTTTGGTCACCCTGTCTCCAAGAAAAAATGTAATAAAAAGCGATCAAAAAGTCGCATGCATTCAAAAATGATACCTACGGAAACTACAGGAAGTTGCACACATTGAGCCTTTGCACAACTATGTTGACGGAAATTTTTTTAAAAATGTAATATCTTTGAAAAAAAACTACATAGTACAGCAAAAAAAAAAACCTATATAAGTTTGATACTGATCGCCTATGTGAGGTTCTCGGGTTTCATCTTCCTATATTATATCCGGATAATTAAAATCTCCCATAACAATTACTTAATCGCGGTTTGACACTTCTTATTAATAAGTGTTTAGTTTCTTCTGTTATTTTGGTGGCCTATAGAAAACTGCTATCAGGATTTTATTAGTCTTTCCTTCCTGTATTTCTACCCACACAGATTCAATGCATTCATCTCCTACATCTATATCTTCTCGTAGCTTTGGCATTAAAGGGGTTGTCTCGCGGCAGCAAGTGGGGTTATGCACTTCTGTATGGCCGTATTAATGCACTTTGTAATGTACATCGTGGATTAAATATGAGCCATACAGAAGTTATACACTTACCTGCTCCGTTGCTGGCGTCCCCATCTCCATGGTGCCGTCTAACACTGTCTTCTCCTTCCATTTAGACGCGCTTGCGCTGTGCGGTCTTCTGCTGTGTTCAATGGAGCTGCTCCGGCGTGCTCGCGCCGCCGAGGTCTTCTGCGCATGCGCAGGCCAGCTCTCCAGCGCGAGCACGCCGGAGCAGCTCCATTGAACACAGCAGAAGACTGCACAGCGCAAGCGCGTCTAAATGGAAGGAGAAGACAGCGTTAGACGGCACCATGGAGACGGGGACGCCAGCAACGGAGCAGGTAAGTGTATAACTTCTGTATGGCTCATATTTATTGCACGATGTACATTACAAAGTGCATTAATATGGCCATACAGAAGTGCTGAACCCCACTTGCTGCCGCGAGACAACCCCTTTAAGTAGGATTTAACATACAGACATAACCCCCCTTCCTTTCTGGTTCCCATGGTCTCGCCTGAAGAGATTGTAACACTGTAAGTTCACCACCCAATCGCATTTTTCGTCAAGCCATGTTCCAGTTACTCCTACTATATCATAGTTTTCCTCATACATTCTCGCTTCAAGCTCACCCACTTTACTGGCCAGATTTCTTGCATTCGTAGACATCCAATTTATAGTTGTGGATACTATTTGTATTTGCTATGCTACCTACGGTCCTATTTGCTGCTCTGTCAGTTCTATATGTACTAACCCCGCCTTCCCCTCTCGACCCCCATTTCTTAATCCCAGAACTCTGTCTACACTGTATTCCCTCCTATTTCTTTTGTTGCCCTCTGCCCCAGTCCCTAGTTTAAACACTACTCTAGCCTTCTAACTGTCTTCTACTTCAGCACAGCTGCACCTTCCCCATTGAGATGCAGCCCGTCTTGACGGTAGAGCCTTTAGCCAACAGCAAAGTCAGCCCAGTTCTCCATCAGCATGTAAACGTGGAGATACACCAAAGGTGAAACTTTAACATAATATATTAGTGTATGTGTAGCTTTAACCCCTTAGTGACCACCCATACTTGTTTTCACCGATATTAGGACTCCTAGGTGTCTGGAGGGGTTTAAAAACACGCTGGCCCTGTAGAATAAAGCCCCGGGGTCTAGGAGTGTGAAAGCTCCCGGCTATCAGCTACTGGAGGTAGCCATTGGATTACAGCGATCCCATAAAGGTTTTTTAAAAAGGTTAAAAAAGTTAAAGTTTCATCTCCCCTTATGAATCGGATCCTTGAAGGGAGGTGAAACTACCCACCTGAGGCCTCTGCAATGTCCCACAAAGATTGCATCTTGCAAGGACATTTCCCCAGCTTCTGTGCATGCGCCAGCCGGCAAACTGGCCGATGCATGCGCAGAAGCGGGGATTGCCCGGCAAATTTAAAATCTCCCTGCTCCCGGCCACCAAAGTTGGTCCCCGGCCCAATGAATAACAGCGATCACGTAAAAGTTAAAAAAGTTGAAGTTTCATCTCCCCTTACCAATGCGATCGGTGAGGGAAGATAAAACTTCTTACTGGAGGTCCCTGGATTTGTCCCCTGACGCAATCATCCTCCTTTGACTTTCTTCAGATTTCGTGCCTGCGTCTTCCAGCAAGAAGTCGGAAAGTGCCCGGTTATGTGATCGCCATTGTCTAATGGTATAAAAAGGTAGCAATCTACCTTAGGTCCGTTAAAGTGGTCTTATGACTTTTTAAACAATCGGTGGCAGTAGAAAACCAGTAAAATAAAAACCACACATACACACCTCTGGATGCACTCTGCTTGCCGGCAACTCCTGGTAGACCATTTACATAAGTAGCAGCAGTCATGTGGATTGTTTAGTTATGTCACCGCTGCAGCCAATAAAGGATGGACAGGGATGTCATCAGTGATGTTTCTTCAACTTGCCTCGGCCTTCTACATCAGGCTTCCACATGACAAGTTTACGGGACATCACCAGGCCCGCTGGGTGATGTCACCTGTCAGATGTCGGTCCGGCGCTGCCGTGAGTATATTTCTTATATATAGTTTTCAGAAAACTCCTTTAAATACTTATCTGTATAAGATGACATTTTATACGTCTCCAGGGAGGAAACGGGACATCTGATTCCTCCTAGTTTGTGCTTTGTAGATGTGGCCTTTGTGCTGCTCAGCGGAGTAACAAAGCTGCCAACAAGTGAGCCGACAACTACAAGTAAGCCGACAACTACAAGTAAGCCAAAAACTACAAGTGAGCCGACAACTACAACTGAGCCGACAACAACAAGTGAGCCGACAACAACAAGTGAGCCGACAACTATAACTGAGCCGACAACTGCAAGTGAGCCAACAAGTACAAGTGAGCCGACAACTACAAGTGAGCCGACAACAACAAGTGAGCCGACAACTACAAGTGAGCCGACAACTACAAGTGAGCCGACAACTACAAGTGAGCCGACAAGTACAAGTGAGCCGACAAGTACAAGTGAGCCGACAAGTACAAGTGAGCCAACAACTATTGAGCTAACAACTAGTGAGTATTATACATCATATCAATGCCTTCTACTTTTATGTTCTGCATAATCCGTGATGACTATTACCGCTGCTCAGTGAACACATCCCACAAGTCACTTGCATAGAAAAAATAAGGGCCATTAGCCTACAGCAGAAGCCCCCGGGACAGGGTTTGCAAGTCAGAGAAAGGGTAGTTGAAGGTGAAGTTTAGGGCAAGGAGAGGAGTTAGAGGAGAGTAAAACTGCCTCCTAGTGAGCGAGAGCAGCAGTTGTTAGCTGGACAACAGGGAAAGTGAGCGAAAAATCCCAGCAGGGAAAGTGCAGATCAGAGTCCTACACAGCAACAGGCTTACTATGGCAGACCTCTCCGGCATCTTAGAGCTGCCGCTGATGTCCTCAGGACTGACTGGCTGACGGCTTAGATTCAGGGAGCCCTCAACGTACGACCGCGGCAGCCCCATCACCTACACAAGAAAAGCACTGCATCCGCCAGTCTTAGCTTCTTGTTTGGCTTAGCCCCAACGTGGTCTTCTGAACTCAGTGTCATTATTGGTGCCCTCCAGGGTTTCAACCTCCAGGAATCATCCAGGGATTGGCGCACAGCCTACCCCAGCAGGTTGCATAGCTTGGCAAGGGAGGAATCCGTCCACTCGATGCAATATGAGATTTCTCATGGAAAACACTTGCTGTTCCTCTAACATGGCTAAAAGCTGCGCAGAGGATCGTTATTTCACAGAAGGGATTGGAGGCGGTTTTGCTAGAAAAACACCCTGGCAAGTGCAATATCGGGCCAAGTTTCTACCCGTGTGTAGGTAGTCTAAGGGTGGAAACACACTGTGCTCCTAACACCACCAAGCCAAATCATGGCCAGGCGAATTACTAGAAAAATAGTGCAGCCATTGGCCACTGCAGGTAGGGATGGTTTGGATGTTTGTAGAAACCCCCACCATGTCTTCTCGCCCTTCACCTGCTTATAAATACGGCACCATAACTAACCTTAGTACATATCTACACAGCACCAGAATAAAGCTCATAACATAAATACAGCACCAAAACCAGTTTACTACATAAATACAGCATCAGAACAAAGCTCATTACATAAACTAGCATCTGCCAATCCTGCTACTGCAACCCCTCATCAACTTTTCAGTGCCACCCTTAATGGGCCTGCTATGGTTCCACATATTAATAGTGACCCCTTGTGTGGCCCCACTTAGTAATACGACCCCTATGTGTGACCACTTTATAATAAGACCTCTGTGGACTACCTAACCATTGAGTCACTATATCTTATTCACTGAAGCCCTACATAGCCACTGACCCAGCAAATCTTACTGTGTGAGCCCCTATATAACAACCTGTCTTAGTGGTTAGGTTCTCGGACCCACATCGCACTCACCTGTCTAATTACAGTTTATGATTCTATTTTTCTATTTCATTCCACCCCTTTCTCCACTAACATTATTATAATTTTGCAGGACGCTGCCCCACCAACCAGACATACGTATGTCGCCGCCCCAAATGCCCCAAAATCTGCAATCAGCCGCGAGTAAAGTGCTCCGATCCTTGTGAATATGGCTGCTTCTGTAAGATAAAGTATGAGCTTATAAGTAAGAGTAATGACACATGCGTCCTCACTGAGGATTGTCCTAAAAAATAGAAGATAGCTTTTGGGGTGCTATTTGTAGGGCTGTCACTACATGAATTGATGCCTTCCGACGGGGTGTTCGATCTTATGTGCTTATTTTGAAGCCTTCAATTAGTTTTTGGAATGGGTACTCTTTAGAGATGAGCGAGCATACTCGTTCGAGTATTAGGGTGTTCGAGATGCTCGTTACTCGTAACGAGTACCACGTGATGTTCGAGTTACTTTCACTTTCTTCCCTGAGAAATTTGCGCGCTTTTCTGGCGAATAGAAAGACAGGGAAGGCATTACAACTTCCCCCTGCAAAGTTCAAGCCCTATACCACCCCCCTGCAGTGAGTGGCTGGCGAGATTAGGTGTCACCCGAGTATTGAAATCTGCCCCTCCCGCGGCTCGCCTCAGATGCATTCTGAGATTAGTTCAGGGAAAGTGCTATCGTGTTGGAGCTGCTATAGGGAGAGTGTTAGGAGTATTTTAGGTTTCAAGAACCCCAACGGTCATTCTTAAGGCCATAAATCTTCTCTATATGCGCTCAATGGGGCCGGCGGCAGCAGTGCCGACCCCATTGAGAACATATAGAAGACAAATCCTTCTTCTCTGCCACAGCTGTAACAGCTGTGGCAGAGAAGAACGATGTTTGCCCATTGAATTCAATGGAGCCAGCAATACAGCAGGTTCCACTGAAAGCAATGGGCTGCCGGCGTGCGCGGGGATGAATTGTCGGGAAGGGGTTAAATATATAAGCCGTTCCCTGCAATTCATCCAGAAATGTGTTACAATAAAAATATATACCGGCGTATAAGGCGACGGGGCGTATAAGACGACCCCCCAACTGTCACCTTATACGCCGGCAATACAGTGGAGCAAAGAATAAAAATCATTACTTACTTCTTCTGACGTTCTGCGGCGCTCCTGAAGGCTGTCACTCCCTCCTGGTGTTCTGCGGTGCTCCTGCAGGCTGTTGCTCCCTCCTGGTTCCCGGCAGAGCATTGATTTCTCTACGAAGAGCTTTAAATCCCCGCCTCCAGAAACACACGTGCCTTCAGCCAATCGCAGCCAATGACAATGATGTCATTGAATGGCTGTGATTGGCTGTGTTTCTGGAGGCGGGGATTTCAAGCCCTGCGTCCAGAAAGCAATACTCTGCCGGGAACCAGGAGGGAGCAACAGCCTGCAGGAGCGCCGCAGAACGTCAGAAGAAGTAAGTAATGATTTTTATTCTTTGCTCCACTGTATTGCCAGCGTATAAGGTGACAGTTGGGGGGTCGTCTTATACGCCCCGTCGCCTTATACGCCGGTATATATTTTTATTGTAACACATTTCTGGATGAATTGCAGGGAAGGGCTTATATATTTAACCCCTTCCCGACAATTTATCCCCGCGCTCGCCGGCAGCCCATTGCTTTCAGTGGAACCTGCTGCATTGCTGGCCCCATTGAATTCAATGGGCAAACATCGTTCTTCTCTGCCACAGCTGTTACAGCTATGGCAGAGGAGAACGATCTTTACGCTGACAGTGCGGGGGGGGGGCCCACTCTTGCCGCTATTGTGGCTTAATAGTGGGACCTGGGAACTTGAGATGCAGCCCACCATGTAGCCCCTCGCCTGCCCTATCCGTTGCTGTGTCGTTCCCATCACTTTCTTGAATTGCCCAGATTTTCACAAACGAAAACCTTAGCAAGCATCGGCGATATACAAAAATGCTCGGGTCGCCCATTGACTTCAATGGGGTTCGTTACTCGAAACGAACCCTCGAGCATTGCGAAAATTTCGTCCCGAGTAACGAGCACCCGAGCATTTTGGTGCTCGCTCATCTCTAGTACTCTTCAACATAGCTGGGGTCACATTGGTTATCCATTACTTGGATGATTTCTTGTGCCTGGACCCCTCGGGTTCTTCTATTTGTCTTTCCCTACTAATGACCACAAAATGGGTTACTTATTCCTCTGGTGCCTCTAGACACCTTAAAAAGATCCCCTTAAGGGAGTTGCAATACTTGCTAGGCAAGCTTAATTTTTGTGTGCCAGATAATTCCTATGGGAAGGATGTTTAGTCATCGGTTGTCCGCAGCTACGGACAGGACATCTGCGCCTCAGGAAAGTAGATACACAGCAGCAAATGAAGGCAAATATTGTTCTCTGGTGCTCTAAGAGCCTTCTTTAGGGAGAAGGGAAATGCAAAAGCCAGAACCGGTCAGGATCAAGACCCACATCACATCCATCAAAAGTACATGTTCCTGGCAGCGTAAGATGTATTAAAAATTTACTCTTTTTTCCTCCGTAATAAAATAGCTGCCGACGTTTCGACCTATGTAAACAGGTCTTTATCAAGTAACTTTTTAATACAACATATGCTGCCAGGAACATTCATTTTTGCAGGATATCTGCACATCATCATTATGTTTGGTTGACCAAAGAGCATAGGGACAGTTTGGAAGTTTGGGAGGAATTCCTGGTGCAACACAACGGTTGTTCCCTGGTGATAGCGGATATGATTGATCATTTTGATTGTGAGTTGTTTACTGACGCAGCTGGCAGTACTGGTTTGGAGAGTTTTGCCGGGGACAATGGTGCATTGGTCAGTGGCCCAACTGTGACAACCTGGGGGTAGTGCAGGCAATATTCTAACTGCATTCTCTTCCCCTGTAGTGTGGCTTCTTCATTACTTGGTGCTAAATGCGTGTTTTGGGGGATGGGGAATGTTATTGAGGATTCTCTTTCTCAGTTGCAGTGGGCACATTATCATTCACAGGTACCGGAGGTGGAGCCAGAGGGGATTCCTTGCTTTCCCCATCTTTGGAGCTTAGTGGGACATTTCATACAGGAGTCATTATCATCTGCTACATGGGTGGCATATGAGGAGGATTGGAGGGCTTGGCAGAGTTGGATAGAGTCACTGGGTGATGTGGATACAGATGAGGACAGGACCGGGGCTTTGTTACACCTCATGGAGAAAGCATCGGCGGCGGGCTGGTCTGTGGCTTGGTGTCAGCTCTGGTGCTTGGTTTTAAAATTCAGATTCAGGGATGCCACCAAGGATTTCTTCATCCGCCAGGCTCTGAAAGGTTTTAGAAGAGGATGGGTTGTGCGGAATAGGCGTTGGCCGGTTTGCTTTTCTTTACTGCAACGTTCAAATCATGGAGCACGGGGGGTGGAGGGGTCTGTTGTTCTACCTTTGAAGCTTTTTTTTGTTTGATATTTTCATTAGTGTTCTCTCAACTATCTGCTTGGGTGAGCTGGTGTTACCCAGTAGCAGATCTTTGGGTTGTCTTTTGGAGAAGGATGTGAACTGTTTTAAGGATAAAGTCGAACTTTGGCTGTTTTGGTCAAAAACTGATTTTTTGGGGGCGCTGGTCGCCGAGTTCAGCTGAGTAGAGTTACGGGATCAGACGTGTGCCTGGTTATTGTTCAGTGTGAATACAACCCCTCCGACTGAGTGTATTTTTCAAATGACTTACAGTCACAAGAAAAAGAATGCTGCATGTCCTATTTTGGTGCGTACTATGCACAGAAATAGCCCATTGAAGTCAATAGGAGCGCATAAATACCCACAAAGCATGCATATTCACTGCGTATTTACACTGAAATTTGGTGTTTTAGACATTTGAGTGAAAAAAAGCCAAAACAAGTGATATAAACTTTGAATATGGCGCAATCCAGTCCATGAATACGTCGCCCATGTACATGAGCCTTTTATTTGTGAGAAGTTGGTTTTAATTTAGCATTATTTATTACAACCCCAATTCCCAAAAAGTTTGGGCGCTTTGTAAAATGTAAATAAATGTAAAGCAAAAGAAAAAGCAATGATTTGGAAATCTAATGGAACCATATTTCATTCACAATGGAACATATATCAGAAGGGGGATGGGAGACATTTTTCCATTTCATTTAAAAAATTAACTAATTTAGAAATTCATGGCAGCAACACATCTCATGAAAGCTGGGCCGTGGTCATGTCCACCATCGTGTAGCATCCCCTCTCCTTTTTACAACAGTCTGTACATGTCTGGGAAGTGAGCAGATCAATTATAATTATTGGAGTTTTGGGAGAGGAATGTCGGGATTGCAATAATGTTCTAGGTGCAAACGATTTGGAAATAGTTTAGGTTCTATGTGACGCCAGTGCCTTTGAGTATGTTGTGACAATGAAATAAAGACACAAGTCTAATAGAGCTTTAGTAAAACCGAAGGCACACAGTTTACTTGTTCTTGTGGACTGAACACAGATTTCACACTTGACAGTGTAACAGGTAGCCAAATATGTCAACTTCCGAGCAGATGCAATGCCATAACATAAATGATTACCTCAAGTCTCTCCTGACAAATGGGGCTGCTAACCGGAGTTGAGTGGGACTGTCATTCGAGGGTTATTTGTGGAGGAATGGCGGGAGTAGCGCAGACTCTACTGTGAGCAAGCTGACTTCGGACTTTGCAGGGACAAGATAGACACACAGTTGTGAAGGCTGCATTCCTCCCAGCTTGCGTGGGGTCTGCCCTGGCTCAGGTTTCTTCTGGCAGGGATGAGAAAGACTCCCCTGAGTCTCCATATCTTACTCACTGAGCAACTATATAATCACTGACCCACCATATCTTACTAAGTGAGCCATTATATAACCTCTATTAGTGGTTAGGTTCTCGGACCCACATTGCACTCTGCTTCTATTTTGTATTTCATTCTTGCCCTTTCTTCATTATTATAATGTTGCAGGACCCTGCCCCACGGACATGCTATACAGATGTGGCCCCAGATGCCCCAAAATCTGCAATCAGCCACTGGAAAAGTGCCCCGGTCCATGTGTAAAAGGCTGCTTCTGTAAGAAAGGTTATGAGTTTGAGGATAAGAACAAAACAAAATGCGTCCTCACTAAGGATTGTCCTAAAAAGTAGAAGATGGGACCCTGCAGCTCATTGCGGCGGCCATATTTGTAACCCCTTTCTTCTCTAATCACTGTCTGTGGCCGCATTCTGTGTCTCTTACAAATGATAATAAAGATTTGCAATCATCTTCTGTGTTTTCTTCTATTTCTAAGTCCTCATTCAGAAAGCCAAGACACAAGGAACTGGAATGCAACTCACATTGGACAGCACCCCGACACCCACCCATATAATATGGACAGAAATAGGACGTACAGTGATTCTTTTTTTCCACATGGCTCATCAGTCTGTGTGAATAGCCTCATGGATCTGTTTGCTGTTGGAAGCATGGACAGACAGAAAACTCGGTTATGTGAAGAAGACCCAAGATAATCAGTAGAATCCCCTCTCTGGCTTTCCCCGCAATCTTCCCAGTCTGGATCCTCCTCTCTCTGGGTAGAGTGGTCACATGATAAAAGTCACATGACCGCTATGGCGTTTGAGGCCAGGGATTGGAAGGAAGGACCACAGCTGAATATATTAGTGGAGAAGAGAGTGCTGTAGTTAGTTTAAAACATTTTGCAGCAGAAAGGCGCAGAATAACAACTGTGGGCACAAGGGAGCATTATTATAGATGGGGTCATAAGGGGAGATTATTGCAGATAGGACATAAGGGGGGCAATATTACTAATGGGGCATAAGGGGTGCATAGTTACAGATGAGGGTTGTCATAGATAAAAAACAGTGAAGTAGTTCCAAATTAATAAATTTGCTTAAGCAATATGCAGGATACAAATGACATAGACTTATACATAAGCTTATGCATAGCGTTGTACATCGGCTTATACCATTTAGTCATGCAATGCAGAGAGAAAATGTGGCCAAATGTGCTTCAGACAAAAGGTTACATGCATTTTTAAGTTTACTGGATCTAGCATTTGTCTTCCCATAATTACATAATATAATTAGAACATAACCAATAGTTTTAGCTCCTTAATGACCGTCCATACGTTATTTGACAGTGGCCATTTTGGGGGCTTTAATCTGCAGCACCGGCCCCGCATTAGAAGCCCAGCGCGGGTCCCCCTTGCCAGGGGAAGCAGGTGTTCGCTGTTGGATGACGGCGTGGCACTTGTTCTGATGAAGGAGACTGGAGAAAATTCTGATCCCCGGTATTTAACCTTTTACACACCACATTCTGAGGCAACCACAGTATTCAAAAGCCTGACAGAGGGAGGGGGTCCCTCTGTCACCTATTGGACCTATGCGATGTGATCGCGGAGTCCCAATGGGTTGCTATGGCACAACCTCTGGGTCTGCTAGCTATGGTGGCCTTTGTCTGACCTCATAGGCTTCCTCATGCAGTATTATACTAAAGTATAGTAGTGTATCAGAAGAATGATAAAAGATGCTGATATTCATGTGCCCTGGTGGGACAAAAAGAATAGTTTGAAAAGTATTAGAAAAACAGTGCAAAAAATAATAAAAATGAAAACGTCAAAACCGCAGCTTTCCCCATTTCCCCAAAGTGGAAAAGAAAAAAAATTGTATGACCCAGAGAAAAAAATAATACATTATTTCAGCCACACAGTGCACGTAATGAGAAAAAAAAATACAAAAAACATGTCGAAAATAGTTAATTTTGCCTATCTCCTCTTACAAAAAAACAGAATAGAAAGTGATCAAAACATTGCATAGAGCAACAAATGGTGGCATTAAGAAGTACAACTCATCCCGTAAAAAATAACCTTCAAACAGCACCGTTGGCAAAAAAGGAAAAATGTTCAGCTTTGCATAGAATTTGTTGACATTTGACCTATTTGACCTCTGCCATTGCTCAAAACAAAGGATTTTAGTTTCTTTGCCCCTCAGATGTTTAGATTACACATCTCCAAGTGTGGGCGGCTGAACACGGCTGGCCGAGCTGGATTCCGCATGTGGAATTCGGCTGTGACCTTGCCCAGTGATCCCATGTGCCTGCTATTTCTGCATTGCGGATGACCGCAGAGGTTCATAGGCAGTCATGTGCAGTACAGGTTTTTTTGAATCAGCCAACGATGTATCTGCCGGTATAATCAGGCTGCACGAGTGAACTCTGATGTCATTCGCTTGTTCAAATGATAATTGTTTGGTGTCTACAAATTTCTGAAGGGCTGTCACACTGCAGACGGATCAGCCCTATTCTCATCCGCACAAGGAAAGACTAGAAACAATGGGATGAAACTGAGAGGGAGGAGATACAGATTAGATATTAGACAGTGAGGGGGTCAATGAGTGAAACAGGTTACCACAGGAGGTGGAGAATTCTCCTTCAATGGAAGTGTTCAAACTAAGGCTGGACAAATATCTGTCTGCGATGATTTAATGATCCTGCACTGACCTGATGACCCTGGAGGTCCCTTCCAACTCTACCATTCTATGATTCCAGCTTTCTTTTGATATATGTCTAACTTTTTTCTGTAAC
Organism: Eleutherodactylus coqui; assembly: GCF_035609145.1. Classification (NCBI taxonomy): domain Eukaryota; kingdom Metazoa; phylum Chordata; class Amphibia; order Anura; family Eleutherodactylidae; genus Eleutherodactylus; species Eleutherodactylus coqui. Next base: position 23,947,054 of record NC_089842.1, on the reverse strand, counting down.
TCTTTTAGGCTATGCTCACACAGGTGAGCCAACTCGCATTTTCATGGCGAAGCAATGTGTTTTGGCTTAAAAATTGCATTGCTTCTGTGAACTTGCGATTTCACATGTGAAAAGATCGCAAGTAGAGATGAGCGAACGTACTCGTCCGAGCTTGATATTCGTGCGAATATTAGGGTGTTCGGGATGCTCGTTACTCGTAACGAGTACCACGCGGTGTTCCGGTTACTTTCAGTTTCCTCTCTGAGACGTTAGCGCGCTTTTCTGGCCAATTGAAAGACAGGGAAGGCATTACAACTTCCCCCTGTGACGTTCAAGCCCTATACCACCCCCCTGCAGTGAGTGGCTGGGGCGATCAGATGTCACCCGAGTATAAAAGTCGGCCCCTCCCGCGGCTCGCCTCAGATGTCTTGTGAGTTAGCTGAGGGAAAGTGCTGTTCTATTGGAGTTGCTGTAGGGAGAGTATTTGTAGTGAGTGTAGGCTTCAAGAACCCCAACGGTCCTTCTTAGGGCCACATCTACGTGTGTGCAGGCTGCTGTTAGCAGTGGAGAAATTTTTTTTTTTCTCAAAATCGGCAGTGCAGAGCATTGAACCCGGTATTAGGGACAGAAGTGGTGCTTAGGCAGGGAGAGTGTTAGGAGTGAGTGTAGCCTTCAAGAACCTCAACGGTCCTTTCTAGGGCCACATTTAACTGTGTGGAGTACTGTGCAGGCTGCTGTTAGCTGTGTTGCTTTTTTTTTTTTTTTCTCAAAATCGGCGGTGCAGAGCATTGCACCCTCCATTGATACTACAGGCACAGAATTGTGTAGGCAGGGCCACAACACAGTTATTAGTCATTGAATAGACGCAGTGGGCCTTTTCTTTTTTAACAAAAGGGAAAAAAGTATATTTGCCCTGCCTCTGTCAGTCCTAAGGGCTCTGGGTACGTGTGTGCTGCGTGGAGAACGTAAAAAAATCAGACGCAACCAGCTACGGTTGAGTGCAGCCTTGCGCCAATTTCTTTCCTGCCTGGGAAATACCTGCTCTGCCACAGTTAATAACTCTGCAACAGTAAAGTTCTGTGACACTTTTGCAGGGCCGCAACACAGTTATATTAGTTATTGAATAGACGCAGTGGGCCTTTTCTTTTTTAACAAAAGGGGAAAAAGTATATTTGCCCTGCCTCTGTCAGTCCTAAGGGCTCTGGGTACGTGTGTGCTGCGTGGAGAACGTAAAAAAATCAGACGCAACCAGCTACGGTTGAGTGCAGCCTTGCACCAATTTCTTTCCTGCCTGGGAAATACCTGCTCTGCCACAGTTAATAACTCTGCAACAGTAAAGTTCTGTGACACTTTTGCAGGGCCGCAACACAGTTATTAAACTTATTATTCATTCACTAGAGGCAGTGGGCCTTTCCTTTTTAAAAAAAGTTAAAAAATTATATTTGGCCTGCAGGCTTGCGCCAATTTCTTTCCTGCCTGTGAAATCAAATCACTGCTAATACAGCATGCTGAGGGGTAGGGGTAGGCCTAGAGGACGTGGACGCGGCCGAGGACGCGGAGGGCCAAGTGAGGGTGTGGGCACAGGCCGAGCCAGTGCGGTGTCCAGGGGTAGAGGCAGGGCCAGACCGAATAATCCACCAACTGTTTCCCAAAGCGCCCCCTTGCGCCATGCCACCCTGCACAGGTCAAGGTGCTCTACGGTGTGGCAGTTTTTCACAGAGACGCCTGACGACCGACGAACTGTGGTGTGCAACCTTTGTCGCGCCAAGATCAGCTGGGGAGGCACCACCAACAGCATGCGCAGGCATATGATGGCCAAGCACCCCACAAGGTGGGACGAAGGCCGTTCACCGCCTCTGGTTTGCACCACTGCCTCTCCCCCTGTGCCCCAACCTGCCACTGAGATCCAACCCCCCTCTGAGGACACAGGCACTACCGTCTCCTGGCCTGCACCCACACCATCACCTCCGCTGTCCTCGGCCCCATCCAGCAATGTCTCTCAGCGTAGCGTCCAGACGTCGCTAGTGCCACAGTTTGAGCGCAAGCGCAAGTACGACGCCACGCACCCGCACGCTCAAGCGTTAACCGTGCACATTGCAAAATTGATCAGCCTAGAGATGCTGCCGTATAGGCTTGTGGAAGCGGAGGCTTTCAAAAGCATGATGGCGGCGGCTGCCCCGCGCTACTCGGTTCCCAGTTGCCACTACTTTTCCCGATGTGCCGTCCCAGGCCTGCACGACCACGTCTCCCGCAACATTGTACATTGTACGCGCCCTCACCAATGCGATTACTGCCAAGGTCCACTTAACAACGGACACGTGGACAAGCACAGGCGGGCAGGGCCACTATATCTCCCTGACGGCACATTGGGTGAATTTAGTGGAGGCTGGGACAGAGTCAGAGCCTGGGACCGCTCACGTCCTACCCACCCCCAGAATTGCGGGCCACAGCTCTGTGGTGGTATCAGCGGCGGTGTATGCTTCCTCCACTAAAGCACCTTCCTCCTCCTCCTCCTCCAAAGCAACCTCTGTCTCGCAATCAAGATGTGTCAGCAGCACGTCGCCAGCAGTCGGTGTCACGCGGCGTGGCAGCACAGCAGTGGGCAAGCGCCAGCTCTGCGCACATTTCCGCAAATCCCACGCGCACGCTGCCACCCTGCGGACACTGCAACATAGGTTTAATCTGCCAGTGCACCGACTGCTGTGCGACGTGCCCACACAGTGGAACTCTACGCTCCACATGTTGGCCAGACTCTATGAGCAGCGTAGAGCTATAGTGGAATACCAACTCCAACTTGCGCGGTGCAGTGGGAGTCAGCCTCCTCAATTATTTACAGAAGAGTGGCCCTGGTTGGCAGCCATCTGCCAGGTCCTTGGAAAATTTGAGGAGTCTACCCAGGTGGTGAGCGGCGATGCTGCAATCATTAGCGTCACCATTCCTCTGCTATGCATCTTGAGAAGTTCCCTGCAAAGCATAAAGGCAGACGCTTTGCGCTCGGAAACAGAGCCGGGGGAAGACAGTATGTCGCTGGATAGTCAGAGCACCCTCCTGTCTATATCTCAGCGCGGTGAGGAGGAGGAGGAGGAGGAAGAAGATGAGGAGGAGGGGGAAGAGACATCTTGGCCCACTGCTGACGGTACCCATGCTGCTTGCCTGTCATCCTTTCAGCGTGTATGGCCTGAGGAGGAGGAAGAGGAGGAGGAGGAGGATCCTGAAAGTGATCTTCCTAGTGAAGACAGCCATGTGTTGCGTACAGGTACCCTGGCACACATGGCTGACTTCATGTTAGGATGCCTTTCTCGTGACCCTCGCGTTGCACGCATTCTGGCCACTACGGATTACTGGGTGTACACACTGCTCGACCCACGGTATAAGGAGAGCCTTTGCACTCTCATTCCTGAAGAGGAAAGGGGTTTGAGAATGATGCTATACCACAGGGCGCTGGTGGACAAACTGATGGTAAACTTCCCATCCGACAGCGCTAGTGGCAGAAGGCGCAGTTCCGAGGGCCAGGTAGCAGGGGAGGCGCAGAGATCAGGCAGCATGTACAGCGCAGGCAGGGGAACATTCTGCAAGGCCTTTGCCAGCTTTATGGCTCCCCAGCAAGACTGTGTCACCGCTCCCCAGTCAAGGCTGAGTCGGCGGGAGCACTGTAAAAGGATGGTAAGGGAGTACGTAGCCGATCGCACGACCGTCCTCCGTGACGCCTCTGCCACCTACAACTACTGGGTGTCGAAGCTGGACACGTGGCCTGAACTCGCGCTGTATGCCCTGGAGGTGCTTGCTTGTCCTGCGGCTAGCGTCTTGTCAGAGAGTGTGTTTAGTGTGGCTGGGGGAATCATCACGGATAAGCGTACCCACCTGTCAACCGACAGTGCCGACAGGCTTACACTCATCAAGATGAACAAAGCCTGGATTTCGCCAGACTTCTCTTCTCCACCAGCGGACAGCAGCGATACCTAAGCAATACGTAGGCTGCACCCGCGGATGGAAGCATCGTTCTCTCTCACCATCCAAAACGGGGACATTTCTGCTTTATCAATCTGTGTATAATATTCCTCCTCCTCCTCCTCCTGCTCCTCCTCCTGAAACCTCACGTAATCACGCCGAACGGGCAATTTTTCTTAGGGCCACAAGGCTCACTCATATAATTTTTCTAAACAATTTTTATATGTTTCAATGCTCTTAAAAGCGTTGAAACTTTAATTTCAACCAATTTTTCGTTAAACTGGGCTGCCTCCAGGCCTAGTTACCACTTAAGCCACATTAACCAAAGCGATTAATGGGTTTCACCTGCCCTCTTGGTTGGCCATGGCCAATTTTTCTGATGTACATTAGTACTGTTGATACAGCAATTTTTGTGGGCCCTCGCCTACAGTGTAATCAAATGAATTTTTAGCCCACCTGCATTACAGCTGACGTTACATCCGCTGTGTTGGGCAATGCAATGGGATATATTTATGTACCGCCGGTGACTTCCTGGCACCCACCCATGCTGTGGGTCCACAGAGAATTATAAATGCATCTGAAACCACATCTAAAGAACCCCAGTCAGACTGGGGCATGCAGTGTGGGCCGAAGCCCACCTGCATTAAGCACGACATTACTACCTCAGCTGTGTTGGGCAATGCAATGGGATATTTTTATGCACCGCCGGTGGGTTCCAGGGAGCCACCCATGCTGTGGGTCGACAGGGAATTATAAATGCATCTGTTTCCACATCTAAAGAACCCCAGTCAGACTGGGGCATGCAGTGTGGGCCGAAGCCCACCTGCATTAAGCACGACATTACTATCTCAGCTGTCTTGGGCAATGCAATGGGATATTTTTATGTACCGCCGGTGGGTTCCAGGGAGCCACCCATGCTGTGGGTCCACAGGGAATTATAAATGCATCTGTTTCCACTTCTAAAGAACCCCAGTCTGACTGGGGCATGCAGTGTGGGCCGAAGCCCACCTGCATTAAGCACGACATTACTACCTCAGCTGTGTTGGGCAATGCAATGGGATATTTCTATGCACCGCCGGTGGCTTCCAGGCACCCACCCATGCTGTGGGTCCACAGGGAATTATAAATGCATCTGAAACCACATCTAAAGAACCCCAGTCAGACTGGGGCATGCAGTGTGGGCCGAAGCCCACCTGCATTAAGCACGACATTACTACCTCAGCTGTGTTGGGCAATGCAATGGGATATTTCTATGTACCGCCGGTGGCTTCCTGGCACCCACCCATGCTGTGGGTCCACAGGGAATTATAAATGCATCTGTTTCCACATCTAAAGAACCCCAGTCTGACTGGGGCATGCAGTGTGGGCCGAAGCCCACCTGCATTAAAGGGGTGGTCTCGCGAAACCAAGTGGGGTTATACACTTCCGTATGGCCATATTAATGCACTTTGTAATATACATTGTGCATTAAATATGAGCCATACAGAAGTTATTCCACTTACCTGCTCCGTTGCTAGCGTCCTCGTCTCCATGGTTCCGTCTAAATTCGCTGGCAGCTTGCTTTTTTAGACGCGCTTGCGCAGTCCGGTCTTCTCCTTTCAGCACGAGCCGCTTCAGTGTGCTCCCCGCTACAGCTCTTCTGCGCATGCGCAGACGAGCTGTCACTGCTCGGGAGCGCGCTGGAGCAGCCATTCTGTACCTTCCTCTGTTAGAGGAAGGTGCAGAGCCGCCCAGCTGTCCGGAGAAGCCGCCCAGCTGTCCTGCCGTCCAGGTAAGTGATGGGCCGGGGGGGCTGCCGCTGCGCTGGGGGGGCTGTCGTCGCTGTCGCTGCGCCGGGGGGGGCTGCCGCTGCGATGGGGGGGCTGTCGCTAGGCCGGGGGGGGGCTGCCGCTGCGATGGGGGGGCTGTCGCTAGGCCGGGGGGGGCTGCCGCTGCGATGGGGGGGCTGTCGCTAGGCCGGGGGAACTAGCGCTGGGCTCCGGAACCTAGCGCTGGGCTCCGAAACCTAGCGCTGGGCTCCGAAACCTAGCGCTGGGCTCCGGAACCTAGCGCTGGGCTCCGGGGCCTTCACCTGGGCTGAGGGTCTAGCACTGGGGAGCCGAGGGCTAGCGCCGGATACCTGCTGCCTGGCGGTGGGCGACTGGTCGGCGGCTGCGGGGCGTCTGGTCGGCGGCTGCGGGGCGTCTGGTCGGCGGCTGCGGGGCGTCCGGTTGCCATGGAGACACAGCTGGCGGCGTCTCGGGAGCGCGCACGTCGGGCTGCAGCGAGCGACGGGGAAAGAGCCGGCGGCCATCTTGAGGAAACTTTTATAAGTTGCTGAAACGCTGGAACGGTAAGTACAAACCAGCTAGGAAAGTAATTTACAGGGGTAATTAGTAATGTATGTTTAATTAGGGGGACTGGGCAAAAAAAAAAAATAACTGCTTCCTCGAGACATCTCCTTTAAGCACGACATTACTACCTCAGCTGTGTTGGGCAATGCAATGGGATATTTTTATGTACCGCCGGTGGGTTCCAGGGAGCCACCCATGCTGTGGGTCCACAGGGAGTTGTAAATGCATCTGTGTCCACTTCTAAAGAACCCCAGTCTGACTGGGGCATGCAGTGTGGGCCGAAGCCCACCTGCATTAAGCACGACATTACTACCTCAGCTGTGTTGGGCAATGCAATGGGATATTTCTGTGTATCGCCGGTGGGTTCCAGGGAGCCACCCATGCTGTCGGTCGACAGGGACTTCACAATAGGGAGTTGTACCTGCCTGTGTCTATGAATTAAAAAGCCCGGTCTGACTGGGGCATGCAGAGACACCTTGACAGAATGAATAGTGTGTGGCACATAGGTTCCCCATTGCTATGCCCACGTGTGCAGCTCCAGATGGAGGTGGTACAGGATTGGATTTCTCATTGCTTCTGTACAGCATTGTGGGCTATCGCCCCGCCCCTTTTAAAGAGGGTCGCTGCCTAGCCGTGCCAACCCTCTGCAGTGTGTGCCTGCGGTTCCTCGTCATGGCAGACGCACTTCTAAATAGACATGAGGGTGGTGTGGCATGAGGGCAGCTGAAGGCTGCGCAGGGACACTTTGGTGTGCGCTGTGGGGGGGAGGGGGGGCGGTTGGGCAGCATGTAACCCAGGAGAAGTGGCAGTGGAGTGTCATGCAGGCAGTGATTGTCCTTTGTTGGAGGTAGTGTGGTGCTTAGCAAAGGTATGCCATGCTAATGAGGGCTTTTCAGAAGTAAAAGTTTTTGGGAGGGGGGGGCCCACTCTTGCCGCTATTGTGGCTTAATAGTGGGACCTGTGAACTTGAGATGCAGCCCAACATGTAGCCCCTCGCCTGCCCTATCCGTTGCTGTGTCGTTCCCTCGCCTGCCCTATCCGTTGCTGTGTCGTTCACTTTCTTGAATTGCCCAGATTTTCACACAAGGAAACCTTAGCGAGCATCGGCGAAATACAAAAATGCTCGGGTCGCCCATTGACTTCAATGGGGTTCGTTACTCGAAACGAACCCTCGAGCATCGCGAAAAGTTCGTCCCGAGTAACGAGCACCCGAGCATTTTGGTGCTCGCTCATCTCTAATCGCAAGTCCTTCCCATAGACTTTAATGGGAAAAATTCCATCACACTTGAATGCACGTCACATGACCTGCGAGTGCCATGCAAATTTTCAAGGAATGAATGAGCGGTGCCTCCGCGGGAATGCCCCAAAATAGAACACTTCCCCAAGTGAGGACAAGACTGAATGAAGCATATTAGGGCATGTATGGCGTCACTTGATTTCAAGGGGGCTGCAGAAATAATTGACTACAACTGTGGAAGGGCGGTCGGTTACGGTGACTGGGGTCTGCTTCCTTCTTCCTATACTGGCAGCTTGCCACTGGCATCTGCCCAGAAGACCCCGCACCAACAGCCTCCACCTGGCGTGACAAATGGGTGTTGAGCATAGGACGCATAGGTCTTGTCTAACTTTTGGTTTAGACTTGATGCTCCTCCAGTCACCAACTCCATTCTAGTACTTTTATTAACATATTAACCATATTATAAACTATGTACGATATTTTTGTATTAAGAACTTTGAGTCACTGCAATTCTTCCTTTTTTTAACCTAAGACATAGTTGGTGTTTGGTTATATTTGCTTTTAAATCAAGTTAGGCCACTTTAATTTTCCCAGGGGACGTATGTCCAAAATACTCAAGAACAAATATGCCTCTAGGCATCCACAAAATCTCAATTCCCAGCTGCGGGGTATAGATGTACACAAAGCAATGTGAGAGTTGCACAACAGCGGTGAGTCGGAGCGGAACTCTGTGTCTCATACAAGCTATAGGCGGTATTCAAAGTCATTCTACCCACAGACTAACCAACTAGATCCTCATTAATGACCCAGCCATTAATTAACCTGGACAGAGATGATGAGCTCAATAGATGGACTACAAAAAAAGAGGAAAACCAACAACTGTTTTTCTTTTGTCTCAAGACGAGTTTACCTATAACATTTCAAGAATTATTACATCACTTTTCTATGCAAATAGAAAAAATATGAGTTAGAATGGCACGAAGACCCTGAATAGTAATTGGGTTTACAGTGGCACTTAGGCCCGAAAATACAATATTAATTCAAAATATAAACTGTAGAAAAAGACGCCTTTCCTCTGAGGTAGGCAGCTGTTATTGTGGGTACTTCGTTACTCCGTCTCCTACAGTTCACGGCACACAGACTACAATAAATATTCTGCACCAGGCTGTTAAGGGCAAATGAACAATGTATACAGAGTCCTTGCTATACAATATAGCATGTCGGCATGGCTCCTTTAAATTTTTAAAGTGCACCCTCAGTTCAGCAGCTGCATTTTCTTTGCACGGTGTTCCTGCCTTTTCAACAAGGAGGGACACAATAAAACAGGGGTTTTCAGTTTAGAAGCTCAGGGTCCAGCCCGTAAAGGGTAATAGTATTCACAAGTTTTTAGATAGAGGTGAGTCTTTTTCTCACTAGGCCGCAGGCCATTTATTTTCATCTTCATGGTCCTAGGCGAAATACCTCTGGAAATTAACAGTGGCCCTAATGGCTCTAGCCCTTTATCTTCTGTGAGTCTCTGTAGACTCTTCGGGTATAGTGGCCATGGGAAGGGTAGGAAGTGGGTTTGTCTCAGAAGGAGGTGTGATATTCCTCACTAATTCTCTCTCTTCTGGTTCAGTGTCCGCAACTGATTGTATGCTTTGTGGTGCTCCCCCTCACCTCCTCTGAAGTCTTCCCGCTGTCAGCAGTCCCCAGCTTCCGAGGCCCAGTGGCCTGTAGTGGCCTCACCTGACCAGGCCGCTGGGAGCTGGAAGCTGGGGAGTGCATACAACAGGAAGTCTTCGGAGGAGGTGAGAGGGAGTACTGAATAGCATGAAATCAGCTCAGGATACACGACTGACTTCCAGTCAAAATCCACACCAATGGTATGGGTTTTGTATGTTTTTTAGATGCAGAAATGCTGCGAAATTTGCCACAGAAAACCCCACAATGGCCCCAGTAGTAATAGTGACCCCCACAGTGGCCCCAGTAGTAATAGTGACCTCCACAGTGGCCCCAGTAGTAATAGTGACCCTCACAGTGGCCCCAGTAGTAATAGTGACCCCCACAGCAGTATCCCGGCTAGTAATTACCTTCGTGGCAAACCCGCGTCCGGAAAGCGAGACTGAATTGTGTGACATAGCTTTTTCAGTCCGTCCCAGCCTGCAGCAACAGTACAGAGTATGACTGACAGTCACAGGCAGCACTTATCCTTGATGGCCTAAGAGTATGTCAGCTTACACATGGATGTATTCAGACATGGCGTTGGCCCCTTTCACTTCTGGGTGTCTAAGCTGGAAGAGTAGCCAGAGCTTGCACAACATTCTTTAACGGTGCTTACCCGCACCGCTGCCAGTGTGTTATTGTAGTACCCCAGAGTTCTGGGTCCCACATTGCTGCTATTGTTACTTAATGTAAACGTATGTGTATAAATTTGTGAAAGTGTGTAGTAATGATAAATTATTTGTATGTGGTCCTAAATGGTCACTAAAGTGTTAATTTTTGGTGTTCCTACTACCTAGTACTGTATGCCTGTGCAGAATACCCCCTAACCTACTCTTACACTTGTCAGTCACCTCAAACTAGTACTGAGATTGGATTGTAAGATTTCCTCTAGCTCAGGGTTGGTTAGCAGGAAGACTATAAATGATAGAGAGTGGGCATGGTTAGGGAATTTAGTCCTGGAGATAGCGGAGAGAAGATCCAGAGATAGAGACAGGGGAGTTACAAGGCAAACATCTTAACAAAGTCTTTTAAGGAGAATATTTACCAGAGTCAGTGTGATGGGAAGCTAGAACATCTAAGTGTGAGTACTAGAAACTAAGTTATGCTGGAGAGTTAGAAGAGAGACATAGAGGGAGAGAGGAGAAGCAGATGAGAAAAGGAGAAAGAAGCAAGTCAGTAATCTATCTGCAAAGCATTAGTCAAAGCCAGGGCAAAAAGCTGGAAGTGGTTTCTTACAGCCCCTGAGAAAGTGTTTCCATGCAATATCTACGAATGTCATTTCAAGTCATCAACCACTTCAAGTCGATGCGATTCAACAGTTACTGCAAGTGAATTTGAACTGTGTTTATCTACTGCAATATCCAGTCTCCTCTCTCCCTGCAATAAAGAGTTAAAAGTTGGTTTACCTTCTAAAGTCTGCTTCCTGGAGTTCCTTCTCATCATTGTTCTACTGCACTGATGTACCACACAACACTGCAATTGGCTACATTTGGTGCGGCCAAGTAAAGGACAAATCTTTTAAAAGTTGATTTCATAATACAATGAGATCTCTTGGGTGAAGAAATACCTGTTATTCTAATGGTATACCCGTTATTCTGGTGCAATCTTCTATAGTATGGGCTGCTTTGAATGTATCTAAGAACCTTTGTGATGCTCAGAAATTCATTATCAGTTCTGTGTATGGAGAGTAATGGGGACGCCTGCACATGCACAGTAGCCCTAGAAAGGTGGTTTAGTGCATGGAAATAAAGATCTGAAGTTATGAGTGCCATTGAGGTAACAATGCTAGACAGAGTGTTTGGTGCGTGCGCAGGAGCGCATGGAGATTCTGTTGTCTTTCCCTTTGACAAGGGCCAGATATATCGCTAAGGATGCTCGCACAGGCGCAGTAACCCCTATGAGAGTGAGTTGGAGCAGGCGCGATATGAGCAGAGCTCAGTAAGATCTCGCGAGAAGATGACGTAGGAGTGCAGGAGGGGAGTTTTGACGCATGCATAATGGGTATACAGAGACGCCAGTGCTATGAGAGACTTTAGACACTAGCGGTGCCGGCACCTGGGATCCGGATGGAGGTGTGGTTTCTTCCAGCAAGATGAGTAAGTACTATGTATATTGTACAGCTGTATTAACCTTAATGAGTGGGAGGAGTGTTAAAGTGCTCAGTGGATTGGCCAACATGACTTATGTTTTGGTATTTAAGGGGGTTGGTTGTAATAGGTTGCATGCTTGATAAAGACCGTTCTACGGTCGAAACGCCGCGTGTACTTTTATCTGAGATGGAATAAAAGCCTGGTTTTATGCACCACGAGTCGTCTGCTGCCGTTCATATACTTTTGGATACTGCAGTGATTGGGAAATTGGAGTCCAGTCCCTTGGATCGGCTTTGCAGACATTCAGCCTCCCCCGAGAAGGGTGAATTTCTATTGTGCTGTTGGTGGACTTTTCTATTCTGGTTATCTGATAAACTGACCCTCTCTTCAGCCTGTTCCTTAACTGGCACTTTCAGGTATTCTTCTGTAACAGCTATGCTAGTCATAGCTTCTATATCTTTACCAGCTATGATTTCTTTTTGTTTAAGATCATCTTTAGGATCCTTCAATAAGGTCTTCTTTTCTGTTATTTGCAAATCTCCTGACATAGCATCAGGTCTTCAGTGCCCACCATCTCTATCACAACAGTAATTCCTTCAGTCTTTTCTTGCTACACAGCTTGGTCTATAAGTGGTTTATAATTTTCAGCTTTCACACTGGCATCACGCATCTGCTCCATAGTGGCAGGCAGTGTCTGCTCACCTTTTTTAAACTGACCCTTATGTCATCTCTATACACCTTAGTGTCTTCTATCTCTCTTTGGCAACTGAAAGAAGCAGTGCAAAACCAAAAAACATGGAGCAAGCTCACCTTTAGGGTCGCTGAGGGTCGTGAACAACTAAACAGCTAACAACAACATTATATATATTATATTGATTGGTGGAGCAGCTCTCTGCATGGGTTGGTTGGTTAATTCCAGTCAGGAGCAGAGCAATTAGGAGTTGGAGAGCGAGGAGAGAAGACAAGACCAGAGCAGGAGAGAGAAAATACAGTGCAGTGAGAAGGAGGAAGTGTAAGTACAAAGGAGGATTGTATTGAGGAGAGTAAGAAATCAGGAAAAATATTTTATGTAAAAAGGATAGAGACAGAAGAATTGATAGCCAGGAAAGAAGAAAGGAATAGGAGAAAAGAAGGAGATCTATAGATACAAAGCCCGAGAGAAAAGCAGAAAGCCAAAGTAAGAAGTACAGTTGTCTATTTCTGTATTTACCTTAATCAGTCATGAAGTAAAGCATATGGATGTGGGTCCTGTACTTACCTGTAATTACTTATCACAAGAAAAGAAATACAGATGTGTTGCCTGTATATTTTTTGAAAGTTAAAAACGTGCCTACTGTATGAATTTTATTAATTGAAGACCTCTCCAAGAAATAAATTTCTGTTTATTTGTTTAACTGTTTACTTGACTCCTCGAGATCCCTTCTCACCATTTAACATCTGCACTGCGAACTACACCACCTTCCAGGGGAAGGGACTACATCCATTTTTTATTATTTTTTTTTCTTTATTTTTGCCTGGAAGAGGTTTAGGCCTGTGTATGGGGTGGTGTCACTACCAATTATTAATGTTTACCACCATACCCTATTTGAATGGCGGGTAGCCCAAATGCTTTATCCACCAAACATAGAATTCATTACGCTGTCGGTCACTGCCTTTCATGGGGGCAACAGTGGAGCCACTGCCGCCATTATCACGCAACCCCTCATGTTCTGTCATGGCGCACCATACCTGAAACTGGTGTAAATTAGAATAGAATCATAGAAGGGACTTCAAGGGACACCAGGCCCAGCCTCTTGCTCAATGCCGGATTCATTAGGAATCCTTTTAGACAGAACAAATTATTGTTTGAACAAGCGAACAATGTCACAGTTCACTTATTCACTCAGTGCAGCCTGTTTATACAGGCAAATAAATCATTCAGTCGTTTATAGCTATATATATATAAAGCTGAAAGACCTCACTCACTGACTCACTAACTGACTCGCCACTAATTCTCTAACTTCCTGATGTCGTACAAACATGAAATTTGGGATGATTATTCTTTAGTTTCTAAATAAGAAAAGTAAAGGGTCCCAAGTCAAAAATTCAATGCCGAGTGGAAAATATTGGTGCCCGTGTGAAATGCACCAAATCTAATTCTCTAACGTCTCGATGTCGTAAAAACATGAAATTTGGCATGAGCCTTCTTTAGGTCCTAAATAGGAAAAATAACGGGGTCACAACTTGCTAAGTGCAAAAGTACTGTTACCCCTATGTAATGTAACTTCCTGGTATCGCACAAACATGAAATTTGGCATGACTATTCTTTAGGTCCTAAATAGGAAAAGTAAAGGGGGTCATTCAATTCTAAGTGCAAAAGTAAGTGTACCCCTATGTAATGTAACTTCTCTGTGTCGTAAAAGCGTGAAATTTGGCACAAGCAATCTTTAGGTTCTAAATGTGGAGAGTGGGAAGGGTGGCACATTCTGCAGAGGGACATCGGTACATGCAGCCTGAGGAGAATCTAACGCTCCTCTATGTGTATACATATTTTATTCCTCGGATACTCTAAAGTAACCTTGACTTCATAAAAGTTTCAATGCAAACAACAGTAAACACCTGTGTCAAATTAACTCAGGTGAGGCCGGGTATATCAGCTAGTTCATCATATAGGTGAATGAGATGATTTGCAGAAGAGCTAACAATGATTTTCATGCTTGTATGAAATGAATGACAAATGAGCGAATTATTGTTCATCATTCAATCATTGACCATGTTTAAACTGAATGATTATGATTCAAATTCTAACAATCTAGCAGTTTTTAGAGCAATAACACTGGACAACAAAAATGCACTTTGACATTTTTTGCTTTCCCTAAATAGTTAAACTACCCTAATTTTGGGTCAAGAAACATGAATATGACATTTGATTTTGTTTCTTAGATCTGGTTTTTAAGCTATTTGCTAGTCACTTGTACTTCTTTTCTGGGACATCTCTTGTCACTGTCCAACAGTAGTCCTCAAGCAGAGAAGCGTTCCATTTTTCCTGATATCTTTATTCCATTCTCGATATATCCTGATGGAATCGCTCTCCATGATCGTCACTCTCAGCGCCACAGTTGTCAGGGAAGACGTCCAGGTGAAAAGATAGGAAATCAATTTTGAGGGACATGTTGCAACCTAATCAATGGTACTTTTCTATAAGATTATTCATAATCTCAATGTATTTCTCAACTCTTCAATTTCCCTGGAAGCCGTGCACAACATCTATAAATGCCTCCCAGGCTGCTTTCTCACGACCCCGAAGAACTTCATCAAAGTTTTTATCTTTAAGAAGATGATGAATCTGCAGCAAATGAAGATCCTTCTTTAACTTTAGCATCACTGAGCTGTGGAAATTGTCTTCTGAGGTGCTGAAAAGCTTCTCCTCCCCAGGTTTAACCCCTCTACAAAGTTCTTCATGAGTCCAACTTAATTTGGCTACATTTCAGAGCCAACCGCTAACTCAAAGTTTTCAAAGTCATTTTCATTTTGTGCAATGATGAAATGATTAAGAAATACCTATTTTGAAGTCGGAAAGATTTTCACTATTGCCCAGTTTAAACACACCTTAAATCATCCCAGACAGATGTTTGTCCAGCTTCTGTTTGAAGATTTCCATTGAAGGAGAACTCCCCACCTCCCATGGTAACCTATTCCACTCATTGATCACCCTCACTGTCTAATATCTAATCTGTGTCGCCTCCCTTTCAGTTTCATCCCATTGCTTCTAGTCTTTCCTTGTGCAAATGAGAATAGGGCTGATCCCTTTGCACTGTAACAGCCCTTCAGATATTTGTAGACAGCTATTAAGTCTCCTCTCAGCCTTCTCTTCTGCAAGCTAAACATTCCCAGATCCTCTAACCGTTCCTCATAGGATATGATTTGCAGACCGCTCACCATCTTTATAACTCTTCTTTGCACTTGCTCAAGATCGTCAATGTCTTTTTTAAAGTGGGGTGCCCAGAACTGGACACAGTTTCCCAGATGAGGTCTGACTAAGAAAGAGTAGAGGGGGATAATGACCTCACGTCATCTAAACTCTATGCTTCTCTTAATACATGCCAGAATTGTGTTTGCTTTTTTTGTTGCTGCATCACACTGTTGACGCCTGTTCAGAATGGGATCTATTAATGTGCCTGTCTTTTTCACATGTGCTTCTTAGCCCAATTTCTCTCATTCTGTATGTGCTTTTTTATTTTTCCTGCCCAGATGTAGAACTTTGTTCTATGTGCTGTCTGTGAAATACATGGAGAGCACTTGGATAGGAGAATCGGATGTCTGAATGGGCCCTGTGTGAAAGCCCATCAATCACTCAGTTCTTGCATCCTGCTGTCTGATTGACAATATGTCCCCCACCCAATGGAACCCAGGTGCCATTATAACCAGCATGACTATTAAAACATAGATGAACCACATATTAATTGCATAAATGGCTTTGAACTTTAAACATACCACACTCAGAAATTGGATAATTAAAGGCTGTGGCATCTATTGAAGGGGGTTACTAATAATATTGGTTTAAAAACTACTAACTTAAAAATTTTGTAAATACCACAACCCAACTGGGCTTGGTCCTAAAGATGCAAGTCTAAGTCGAATTACCAGTGATGCCATATGACCCAAGTCTGCCCATATTAAAATGGGCAATCACCCCCTCTAAACAAACAGCACATCTTCTGCCTCCAAGGTAGGGTGGGAGCTCTGCTCAGCTTCTTCTTTAGACAGACTCTGGGACCTGCTCACTCCTGACAGAAATAGCCTCTCAAGATTCCCGCCAGAACCTTTAATGCAACTCTTAGGGAGTCACCAACTGTAACAGTCCAGTTCTGACTTGGAGCCTTAGTATTGCAACCAGTGCAAGCAGAGTGTGGTCAGGGGAAGCCAGAGATTATGGTGATCCATCCCTGGTTTCAATATCAATTGGTATGGGTTTGGTCCTACTTCAGATATTGTTGTCACGAGTGTATTTCAAGTCCATGAAATTCCCTCCAGTTCCAGAATCTAACAGAAGCCACAGTTTACATAGGAATTAACTCGCAGACAGGTAAATGCCAACCTGCCCCCTACCGTCACCAGAGATAGGCGCCAGCAGTCCATGTGGGCAAAGCTGCAAAGTGCTCTGTTGGCCTTACATTGTTTGTCACGCACTCTGTCCTCCCATCCAGCTTTGCTACAACTGCTGGTCAACTTTTAAAAGAACAGAATAGAAAATAAAAGCTGTGATGGGTAGCTATGGGCAAAAAGGGAAGGTTTTCTCTCACACAGATGAAACGAGGGCACTATAGTTGAGGCCTCCATCCAGGATTGGGATTGGCTGACTGGTGTTGTAGTGTCTGGGAGGTTAGAGGCCCAACTGTATCTCGGGATTGGGTGTCCTACATGGGTAACCTGGCATCAACGTATCCGCCCAGCTCACAAACCGTTTCTAAGTCACCGTTTTCTCTACCGCTCTAGGTAACCGATTCTCCTGCCTGTTCCATTTCCCGTGAGAAACCCAAAAACTCACATCCATCATTAAATTTAATGGAATTTATTGCAGTACTTGGTTTCTCTCTAAGCATAGGTGTGGCATACTCTGCAGAGCCCAGTAGATAGCCCCAGCCTCACTTAATGCTCAGCCTTAGGCTTTTTCACACTCCATAGACGCACACTAACTCAGGACTGCCTTACTCTCTCTCTCTACTAGGGAACGGCACCATCTTACAATGTATACTATTCCCTAGTTACCAGTTACTACGTGTTTCCTGATGCAGAGGGTACAGTCTTAAAATGGAATGTTTCCAATTAACAGTATTTAAAATGATAGTGCAAACAATATACACACAGCATCAAGGGGTTATGTGCCATGCGCTCACATTTTTACAAGTCTCCCCCTCGCTGAAGGACCGCCCACTTCCCACTGAGAAGAGAGACAGTCATTGGAGACCAGGGGCCAAAAAGAGGAGCAAAAATGTATGCAGTGAGTTTCTGAGCGCTTCGGGGACCATCTTTGGTTAAATTTCCTTATGTTATTAGGCTGCAGAGCTTTTGGAAAAAAAATATTAGATTTTGGAATAACCCCTTTAAGTCGGTTACTTTCTCATCGGCCTCCTGAACAATCACATCTCCCACCTGGTGGTAGAACCGGCTCTGCCCAGGAGACTTTTCATCTCTCCCGGGAGTGTGAGAGGTCTTTCTTTATTCCGTGGGAATCCAGGATGCTCTGGGAGAGATGGCGAATATGTACATAATACACAGGTGCAGCTTTATGTCATCTGTAAAGGGTCACATTGTTATTGCCCCTGTCCTGAAGGTGACCAAGAGCCATTCATTACTTTTATGATTTTTGGCATGATATCAACATCAGCATTGTCTACAAGCTATACTATAACACATAACGCCTGACATGATGTAACTGGGAACTAAATGGTGATTTACTGCAAGGAAGAAGTCCAGCCTGCTGACACCACAGAGCCCTATATAATCCTGCACATCCCTGCACCAGAAGAAGACCACAGCCGACATCACACAGGTAGGTACCTGCTTCTACTCACCTACAGCTCCTATAATCCAGACATAGATAATCCCTGCACTGTATTTTGTATCCATCAGTTGTCATATTAGGGACCTTTCACATGGGATAGAACGGACCGCATGATGCACAGCAAGCCGCTGTCAATTCTGCACCAAAATTCGCAGGCTACCTGTGGATTTTGATGCAGAATTGTAAATGATTTAAAACCTGCCCGCAATTCTGTATCAACATCTGTAGTTAGACCTGCGGATTTTGGTGTGGAGTTCCACAGCTGTGGATTCGGCTGAGTCCTGCGGCATAATTCCTTCCCGTGTGAAAAGTCCCTTAGAGAGTTCTGATCCACTGCAACAAACCCTGAACATATATCAAGATCAAGACCAATCATCAGTTCACTGACAGCAAGCAGAGGTCTAGCTAATACTGGATTCTCTAGTTGTATTTTGTCTTTTACAGGACGAAGGTGAAACCCCCGAACTGACCATGAGACCGGTCTCTGTGCTGCTGCTGGTGTCGCTGAGTGAGTATTTCTTAGAGTTTTGAGCAATTTCCCTCTTTTCAGAACATTTACATTTTGTATTGATTTTTAGATATTTTCTTCTGTTTCCACCAGTTATGCTACTTACACGCTTACAGTAGATTATTTTACAGTGTCTGGTGGTGACAATTTGGAAATGTAATTTGGGCTTATGTACGGCACTTTTATCTGGGCATCATAATAAATGGCGCTTACAATAAGACCCTGAATATTATGGTTATGACTGTACACCATATGGAAAGGTCGCCAACCGAAGGCACCGCACAGGGCACCTACCCATAGAGGGGCTTTTTCGCATTGGCATTGGGCTCAGTAACCATTTCCGTTACTCTTTCGCATTTGAGCAGAAAAACGTAAATAAGAAAGGAATGAAATATTTCCATGTAATTCCCTTCTGTTTCATTGCCGTTTATCACATGGAACGAGCGGCGCAGCTGACCGCACTATTTGTCCCTTTTGAAAAACTGAATTATTTTTGTTTTTAATAAAAACCCATTGAAATCAACAGGCAACAAAACGGCCCCCTTTCATTCCATTTTTATTTCTGTTTTTCTGCTCTGGCAGTGGAACAAAAAAATGGAAATGCTTACTGAGCCCACCGCCAACATGGAGGCGCCCTCAGACCGCCCTGAGCTGGAGTTTCCCTCCAGCTTCTAATGTGAACGATTCTGAAAATCTGTATACGCTGTATACAGAGATCGTTATTTAGGCGATTCCCTCTTGTAACATAGTATGCAAGGCTGAAAAAAAAAAAAAACGTCCATCTAGTTCGGCCTGCTTCCACCCACCCTTGTTGATCCAGAGGAAGGCAAAAATAAACAATATGCCTGATTCCAATTTCTTCCACTTTGAGGGAAAAATTCCTTCCCAACTCCATAATCCCTGGATCAATGTTTTCAATGTTCCTACCTGACTCCAAGACCCTGATCAACAACCCCTCTGGTTATTTAATGTCTATATCTTGCAATGTTGTAACGCTCTAAAAAGACGTATAGTCTCCTCTTAAACTCCTCTATGGATTTTGCCATCACCACGTCCTCAGGCAGAGAGTTCCACAGTCTAACTGCTCTTACAGTAAAGAACCCCCTTCTATGTTGGTGATGAAACCTGCTTTCCTCTAACCATAGAGGATGCCCTCTTGTTACCATCGCAGTCCTGGGTATAAACAGATCATGGGAGAGATCCTTATATTGTCCCCTCATGTATTTATACATGGTTATTTGATCGCCTCTTAGCCGTCTTTTTTCCAGGGTGAATAATCTTAATTTTGATATCCTCTCTGAGTATTCCCGTCCTCTCATTCCATGTATTAGTTTAGTTGCCCTTCTTTGTAGCCCCTCAAGCACTGCAACATCTTTCCTGAGCACCGGTGTCCAGAACTGTACACAGTATTCCATGTGAGGCCTGACAAGTGCCTTATATAGTGGAAGAATAATGTTCTTGTCCTTTCCCCCTAGACCTCTTTTAATGCACCCCGTACTGTCTCATTTTACATATTAACCTGTGATGTGTTACTGTGTCAAATGCTTTAGAAAAATCCAGATATACGAGATCAATTAACTCTCCTTGGTCCAGCCTAGAACTTACTTCATTCTAGAACCTGATCATATTGGTGGAACATGATTGAACCCTCATGAACCCATGCTGGTGAGGAATGATTCTGTTGTTTTCCTTGAGGTATTCCAGAATGAAATCTATCATAAACCCCTCATATATTTTTTCAATTATTGAAGTATGACTTACTGGCCTGTAGTTACCAGGCTCTCTTCTTAACCCCTTTTTGTATATTGGAACCACATTGGAAATGCGCCAATCCACTAATACAACCCCGGTCTTAATAGAGTCCCTAAATATAAGAAATAGCGGTCTGTCTATCACGTCACTTAGTACCCTTAGAACCCTTGGGTGTATTCCATCTGGGCTTGGCAATTTGTCGATTTTAATCTTTTTTAGCCGACTCTGCACTTCCTCCTGTGTTAGGCAGATGATATTTAGTGGGGGGTTCATTTTATCCCCTTGCATATCATGCGGCATTTCTTTTTCCTTCGCAAATATACTTGAGAAAAAACTATTTAATAGATTTGCTTTCCTCCATCATCTTCTATGGTTTCTCTTGCATTATTTGTTAAAGGGCCAGTGCTTTCAGAGCAAATACTTTTACTGTTTATATAATTGAAAAATAGTTTAGGGTTATTTTTGCTCTCTTTGGCTATTCTCTCTACCTCCTTCTTGGCAGATTTTGTTTTTTCCTTACATATTTGGTTTTTTTCAGTATATGTTTTTAGCGCTTCTTGTTTTAGTAATTAAACACTTTCTTTTTTTTTCATTTATTGCCCCTCTTACAGTCTTGTTGAGCCACATTGGCATCCCTCTATTTGTACTTTTTTTTTTAATGGCTATGAACTGCTCACATGAAGCATTTAGGATGTTTTTAAACTTCTCCCATTTGTCACCTATAATGTTAGTTTTAAAGAAATTCTGAGCTGATCAAAGTTTGATTTTAATAAAGTTCAGTTTTTTTGTTGCTCCCTGATAAGGCTTCCTATTGAGTGATAACTGGAAATGTATTATATTATGGTCACTATTTCCCAACCTGCACCCCCATAATTCTGTCCAGGCTGTTGGTTAATAATAAGGTCAGAATGTCCCTCCCTCTAGTTGGCTCCCACACAAGTTTGGTAAGGTAGTTATTATAGATGAGCGAGTATACTCGCTAAAGGCAGTTGCTCGAGCAAGCATTGCCTTTAGCGAGTATCTCCCCCGCTCAAGACTGCAGGCAACGGGCACGGAGCTGCGGGGGAGAGCGGGACAGAACGGAGGGGAGATCTCTCTCTCTCCCCCCCACGCTCCCTCCTGCTGACAGCCGCTACTCCCCCCCCGCGCCGGCACCCGAACCTGCAGTCTCGAGCGGGGGAGATACTCGCTAAAGGCAATGCTCGCTCGGGCAATTGCCTTTAGCGAGTATACTCGCTCATCTCTAGTAGATATCTTAAACCCATTAATGCTATAGGACATACATTTACGTCCTGCAGCGTTGGGGTACGTATGATGGGAAATCAAAGGCTGTTGTCCCTTCTTGGGACTAAAAAAAGTAAAAGTAAAAAAAGATCAATAAAGTATTGCTAATTAAAAAAAATAAATAAATAATAATAATAAAATAATCTAAATAATAAAACAAAAATACATATTTGGTAACGCTGCGTCCATAAAAGTCTGATCTATCAAAGTAACACATAATTTACCCTGCATGGTGAATGTCGTCCAAAAAAAAGAATAACAGAATTGTGTTTTTTTTGGTCACCCGAAAAAAATGTAGTAAATGTAATAAAAAGTGATCAAAAAGTCGCATGTATTCAAAAATGATTCCTACGGAAACTACAGGAAGTCGCACAAAATGAGCCTTTGCATAACTATTGTCGACGGAAAAATAAAAAAGTTATTGTGGGCAAAAAATAGTTTAAAAAGAAATGTAATATCTTTAAAAAAAATTAAATAGTACAGCAAAAATAAAAAAGTATACAAGTTTGGTATTGATCACCCTTGTGAGATTCTCAAGATTCATCTTCCTATATTATATCCGGATAATTAAAATCTCCCATAACAATTACTTAATTGCGGTTTGACACTTCTTATTAATAAGTGTTTAGTTTCCTCTGTTATTTTGGTGGCCTATAGAAAACTCCTATCAGGATTTTATAACTCTTTCCTTACTGTATTTCTACCCACAGAGATTCCACGTATTCATCTTCTACACTTATATTGTCTCATAGCCTTGGCATTAAGTAGGATTTAACATGCAGACACACCCCCCCCCCCCCCTTCCTTTCTGGTTCCCATGGTCTCGCCTGAAGAGGTTGTAACACTGTAAGTTCACCACCCAATCGCAATTTTTGTCAAGCCATGTTCCAGTTACTCCTACTATATCATAGTTTTCCTCATACATTCTCGCTTCAAGCTCACCCACTTTACTGGCCAGATTTGTTGCTCTGTCAGTTCTATATGTACTAACCCCTCCTTCCTCGCTCGACCCCCATCCCTTAATCACAGAACTCTGTCTACACTATATTCCCTCCTATTTCTTTTGTTGTCCTCTGCCCCAGTCCCTAGTTTAAACACTACTCTAACCTTCTAACCATCTTCTGCCTCAGCATAGCTGCACCTTCCCCATTGAGATGCAGCCCGTCTCTACGGTAGGGCCTTTAGCCAACAGCAAAGTCAGCCCAGTTCTCCATCAACATGTATACGTGGAGATACACCAAAGGTGAAACTTTAACATAATATATTAGTGTATGTGTAGCTGTAACCCCTTAGTGACCACCCATACTTGTTTTCACCGATATTAGGGCTCCTAGGTGTTGTAAAAACACGCTGGCCCTGTAGAATAAAGCCCCGGGGTCTAGGAGTGTGAAAGCTCCCAGCTATCAGCTACTGGAGGTAGCCATTGGATAACAGCGATCACATAAAAGTTTTTTAAAAAGGTTAAAAAAGTAAAAGTTTCATCTCCCCTTATGGATCGGATCCATAAAGGGAGGTGAAACTACCCACCTAAGGCCTCTGCAATGTCCCTGCAAAGATTGCATCCAGCAAGGACATTTCCCCAGCTTCTGTGCATGCGCCAGCCGGCAAATTGGCCGATGCATGCGCAGAAGCGGGGATTGCCCGGCAAATTTAAAATGTCCTTGCTCCCGGCCACCAAAGTTGGTCCCCAGTCCAATGAATAACAGCGATTACATAAAAGTTTAAAAAAGTTGATGTTTCATCTCCCCTTACCAATGCAATCGGTGAGAGGAGATAAAACTTCTTACCGGAGGTCCCTGGATTTGTCCCCTGACGCAATCATCCTCCTATGACTTTCTTCAGCTTTCGTACATGCGTCTTCCAGCAAGAAGTTGGAGAGTGCCCGGTCATGTGATCGCCATTATCTAATGGTATAAAAACGTAGCGATCTACCTTAGGTCCGTTAAAGTGGTCTTATGACTTTTTAAACAATCGGTGACAGTAGAAAACCAGTAAAATAAAACCCCCCACATACACACCTCTGGCTGCACTCTGCTTGCCGGCAACGCCTGGTAGACCATTTACATAAGTAGCAGCAGTCATGTGGGTTGTTTAGTTATGTCACCGCTGCAGCCAATAAAAATGGACAGGGATGTCATCAGTGATGTTTCTTCAACCTGCCTCGGCCTTCTACATCAGGCTTCCACATGACAGGTTTACGGGACATCACCAGGCCCGCTGGGTGATGTCACCTGTCAGATGTCGGTCCGGCGCTGCCGTGAGTATATTTCTTACATATAGTTTTCAGAAAACTCCTTTAAATACTTATCTGTATAAGATGACATTTTATACGTCTCCAGGGAGGAAACGGGACATCTGATTCCTGCTTTTGTGCTTTGTAGATGTGGCCTTTGTGCTGCTCAGCGGAGTAACAGAGCTGCCAACAAGGGAGCCACCAACTAGAATTGATCTGTCAACTACAAGTAAGCCGACAACTACAAGCGAGCCAACGACTACAAGTGAGCCGACAACTACAAGTGAGCCGACAAGTACAAGTGAGCCGACAAGTACAAGTGAGCCAACAACTATTGAGCTAACAACTAGTGAGTATTATACATCATATCAATGCCTTCTACTCTTATGTTCTGTAAAATCCCTGATGACTATTACCGCTGCTCAGTGAACACATCCCAGAAGTCACTTGCATAGAAAAAATAAGGGCCATTAGCCTACAGCAGAAGCCCCCGGGACAGGGTTTGCAAGTCAGAGATAGGGTAGTTGAAGGTGAAGTTTAGGGCAAGGAGAAGAGTTAGAGGAGAGTAAAACTGCCTCCTAGTGAGTGACAGCAGCAGTTGTTAGCTGGATAACAGGGAAAGTGGGAGAGAAATCCCAGCAGGGAAAGTGCAGATCAGAGTCCTACACAGCAACAGGCTTACCATGGCAGACCTCTCCGGCATCTTAGAGCAGCTGCATGCTGCCGCTGGTGTCCTCAGGACTGACTGGCTGACGGCTTAGATTCAGGGAGCCCTCAACGTGCGACCGCAGCAGCCCCATCACCTACACAAGAAAAGCACTGCATCCGCCAGTCTTAGCTTCTTGTTTGGCTTAGCCCCAACGTGGTCTTCCGAACTCAGTGTCGTTATCGGTGCCCTCCAGGGTTTCAACCTCCAGGAATCATCCAGGGATTGGCGCACAGCCTACCCCAGCAGGTTGCATAGCTTGGCATGGGAGGAATCCGTCCACTCGATGCAATGTGAGATTTCTCATGGAAAACACTTGCTGTTCCTCTAACATGGCTAAAAGCTGTGCAGAAGATCGTTATTTCACAGAAGTGATTGGAGGCGGTTTTGCTAGAAAAGCACCCTGGCAAGTGCAATATCGGGCCAAGTTTCTACCCGTGTGTAGGTAGTCTAAGGGTGGAAACACACTGTGCTCCTAACACCACCAAGCCAAATCATGGCCAGGCGAATTACTAGAAAAATAGTGCAGCCATTGGCCACTGCAGGTAGGGATGGTTTGGATGTTTGTAGAAACCCCCACCATGTCTTCTCGCCCTTCACCTGCTTATAAATACGGCACCATAACTAACCTTAGTACATATCTACACAGCACCAGAATAAAGCTCATAACATAAATACAGCACCAAACCCAGTTTAGTACATAAATACAGCATCAGAACAAAGCTCATTACATAAACTAGCATCTGCCAATCCTGCTACTGCAACCCCTCATCAACTTTTTAGTGCCACCCTTAATGGGCCTGCTATGGTTCCACATATTAATAGTGACCCCTTGTGTGGCCCCACTTAGTAATACGACCCCTATGTGTGACCACTTTATAATAAGACCTCTGTGGACTACCTAACCCTTGAGTCACTATATCTTATTCACTGAAGCCCTACATAGCCACTGACCCAGCAAATCTTACTGTGTGAGCCCCTATATAACAACCTGTCTTAGTGGTTAGGTTCTCGGACCCCCATTGCACTCACCTGTCTAATTACAGTTTATGATTCTATTTTTTTATGTCATTCCACCCCTTTCTCCACTAACATTATTATAATTTTGCAGGACGCTGCCCCACCAACCAGACATACGTATGTCGCCGCCCGAAATGCCCCAAAATCTGCAATCAGCCGCGGGTAAAGTGCTCCGATCCTTGTGAATATGGCTGCTTCTGTAAGATAAAGTATGAGCTTATAAGTAAGAATAATGACACATGCGTCCTCACTGAGGATTGTCCTAAAAAATAGAAGATGGGACCCTGCAGCTCATCGAGGCGGCCATATTTGTAACCCCTTTCTTCTCTTATCACTATCTGTGGCCGCATTATGTGTCTCTTACAAATGATAATAAAAAATTCACAATCATCTTTTGTGTTTCTTCTATTTCTAAGTCATCATTTAGTAAGATTCAGAAATCCAAAACTAAAGGAGCTGGAGGGCAACGCACATTGGACAGCACCCCGACACCCATCCATGTTGACAAAAATAGGACTTGTGGTGACTTTTCTTTTCAGTCTGTAGGAATAGCCTCATAGGCTCTAATGGATCTGTTGGAAGTATGGACCGCACATAGACAGAAAATGTGGCCGTGTGAATAAGAGCCAAGATACTCATTATAATTGGATAATGTAAGTCATTCACATGGCTTTTTTACATGGATTTCACATGTAATTTGTGCGAATTCTGCAGCAAATCTGTTTTCTGCTCTATTCTGCTGCCCTGCGAGTTACGTCCTCCAGCTACAATTGCCAACATATCTTAAGAACTACAGCCTTTTTTCCTGAAGGGTTACAGCTCTCGGGATATATGGGGGTTATAGTTTTCCAACAAACTATTAGAAGACCCCCAACATGGTACAACATGTACTGATGGGTGGTGCTGCTGACCAGAGATACAGCGGGGAGGCAAGATAAGTGAATAGCCCAGGGCTAGTGTAGATTCAAAAAGTTTCTGTCTTATTGTTAATAGAAGAATGGGTCTCAACCAGATGACCCACTACATAAAATCCAGGGGAAGTGCACCGCGTTTTGGCTATCAGCTGTAGCCCTTTTCAAGCACATACAAAAATATAGACTATAGCACAGCCAAATATATAGAGAACTTACTTGGTCCAAAAAGTGCATGTGACAGTCATCACGCCGTCCTGGCTGGTGGATGACATTCTTGACTTTGCAGGATGACGTGTGTAGATCCGCGTCAGAGATCACCTGGCTGTGTGTGGAACGAAAGGTGCGTTCCACATGACGTAATCCAGGGTCGGTGTCAGGGAATTGACGATAGGTCAAGTGTCCAATGTCATGTGAAACGCACTCTGCGTCCTACCTATCATCAATTCCCTGATGCCGACCCCCTGGCTGTGCTATAGTCTATATTTTGTATGTGCTTGAAAAGGACTACAGCTGGTAGCCGAAACACAGTGCACTTCCCCTGGATTTTATGCAGTGGGTCATCAGGTTGAGACCCATATTGTTCTTCTATTAACAATAAAACGGAACCTTTTTGAATCTACACTTTGGATGCGGATCCTATGTGATTTAATATACAAGGTCTTCCTGGATATCCAGAGGGGAGAGAGTTCTTCCGGCATCCGCCGATCTCCCTCCCATCTGCTGGGCGAGTTCATCTCTTTCCTCCTTGACTTTGTGTCTAAGTGCAGTGAATTTGTTTATTCTTATGTATATATGTGTAGAAAAATATATAATAAATACATTGGTTTATATATTTTTTGCCTGCACAGGCTCATGGCACCCACTCACAGGGACGTTCATAACCGTTATTACACCAGTTTTTGGCATTAAAAAAAAAATTTAAAAATCACTACATTTTGCACAAAGCTTGTTTGTGCAAAAATGTGCAATATTTGGCTGTGTTTGCCATTGTCTGCCACTTTCCAGAAAAGGAGGCATGGCTTCTCGGCCCTGAACTGAGACAGTTGTGTATAAGTTACCCCTAAAACTGGTGTAAATTAGAATAGAATCATAGAGTTGCAAGGGACCTTGAGAGTCATTGGGTCCAACCTCTTGCTCAATGCAGGAATCACTAAGGATCTCTATTAGATTTTTATAGGTTCCCTGCAACGTAGTTAGTCTGTGATTAATGGTAGGAGTATTAAATGGAAGATCATGAATAAATACTGGATGTATGCCACAGTTAGCATAAAGTGGACTTTGAGATGTAGAGTTATGTTTGGAATTGTTATATGCGAATTCTGCTGTTGGTAAGTAGTCCACCAAATCATCCTGGAGGTAGGAATTAAAACAGCAGTTATTGCTCGAGTCTGATTAGTCCTTTCAGTCTAGCCATTGGACTGCGAATGGAAGGCAGAAGACAAATTAATAGTAATTCCTAAGGCTGTACAGAAGCTTTTCCAATATCTAGATGTAAACTGAACACCTCTATCAGAAACTACATTATCAGGTATTCCGTGCAGCCTAAAAACCTCATTGATCATTAATTCAGCAGTTTGTTCTGCTGTGGGAATCTTTCTAGTGGGAATGAAATGGGCTATTTTTGTAAGTCGGTCCACCACAACAAAGATTTCAGTAATTTCTTTAGAAGAGGGAAGATCCACAACAAAATCCATTGATATTGATACCCATGGTCTGGATGGAACTGGAAGTAGTTGAAGAAGTCCTAAAGGAGGAGACCATGGTGTCTTGTTTCATACACACATTACACAACAGGCTAAATCATTTCTCACATCGTTCCTACAATTAGGCCACCAAAATGAACAAAGCAATAGTTCCAGAGTTCATGAACCCAAAATGACCTACACATTTAGAATCATGGACCAGTTTAAGAACTTCAAGTCAAACCGAATCAGGGACATACAGTCTGTTTTCCTGCATCCAAAACCCCTCCTTTCAAAAAGAGATCCACATCTTTAGAAGGATGATTGAGAAAAGACTCATTTTGTCTTGCAAGGTATTTTGATCTTGCGCATGCGCAATGTGCAGTTACACCAACCGGTGAGTAATGGCGGATGTGATCTAAATGTTGAGTACTATAATGTATAGAACCATCTAGTTCCGGAGTGCCATTCACGTGCCACCCTATGGCGAGTAAAAAAAGTAATTAACACATGTGAGAGGGAGGTTCTACTTAATTAGGGATATGTTGATTGGTGGTTGTTTTGTATTTAAACATGAGCAAGGATGGTGTATGTTAAACCAGCTTGAGAAAGACCAAGAGGGTGGGTCAAAACGTCGCTGTCTTGACCATGGAATAAAGAAAATTTCCATTTGATATTGAAGTTATCTTGATTATATGGACTACTGTGTTACACCTTGGATGCTGCTCATATCATTGGATTAAGTGGATACTACTGGGATATGGGTCTAATCCCGTTTTGAAACTTGCATCACTTCACTCCACCCACAAATTGGGGAATTGGTGAGTGCTGCTGGCTGCTTTTTCTTATCTTAAACCAGACCGATATGAAATGATAAAATTAAATCTGGAGAAGAACAAGGCCCATCGTGCTTGTCTTGCCAACATTTCTTAGATGTGCGAATAAATTTTAGGTTTTTGTGGTCAGTAAGGACTACAACAGCATGCTTGACTCCTTCCAAAAGATGTCTGATATTCAGAGAACGCAACTTAGATGTTTAAAAGTTCTTTATTTCCAATGTCATAGTTACTTTCTGCAAATGACATGATATGAGAAAGAAATACACAAGGATGCAGCTGCATTTCATCTCTGAGTCGTTGAGAAAAGAAAGCAAAAAGGCAATTTGGGATTTGAATGGACCAGTAATGGTGTAGAAGTGAAAAGAGTTTTTAGTTTTTCAAAACCATCCTGTGCCTCTGAAGACCATGTAAATATGCTTTGGCTTTCTTTGTGAGCAACGTGATTAATATGATGATTTGTGAGAAGTTTTTATAAATCTTTTGTAGAAATTTGAAAACCTTATAAAGCGTTGAACATTTTTTACATTTCTCAGAATAGGCCACTAAACCACAACTTTAATTTTTCTAGGGCCCATACTCAGATCCTCAGGGGAGATGATATATCTAAGAAATTGAATCCTAGTTTGTTTAAACTCACATTTTTCCAGTTTGATATAAAGGGGATTCTTTTGGAAGTGTTCCAAGATTAGCCAGACATGCCTGCAATGTTCCTTCAAGCAGTTAGAAAATATAAGAAGGTCGTCGAGATAAGCAACAACAAATTGATTCAAGAGATTCTTAAACAATTCATTAATAAAATGATGAAATGTGGCAGGGGCATTGCAAAGGCTAAAAGGCATAACCAGGTATTCAAAATGTTCATATCTAGTGCTAAAGGCAGTCTTCGAAGTCATCCACTGGGTGAATCTGTATAAGCTTATAGGCTCTTCTTAGATCTAGTTTGTTAAAAATCTTGGCAGATTAGAATCTTTCCAGCAATTTCAGAATCAAGGGGAGAGGGTAGCGATTTTAACAGTAAATGTAATTTAGTTTTGTGTAATCAATACATGGCTGCAAAGTTGAGACCTTCTTCTCTTCAAAAAACAAAGGTGGCCCTGCTGGGGATGAAGGTGGTCAAATTAAACCCTTCTTTAAATTTTCATTCACATATTCTCTGAGTACTTTTAATTCTGGTTCGGAAAGATTGTAAATTTGCCCAAAAGGAATTGCTGTTCTGGGAAGCAATTCAATTGGACAATCATAAATCTGATAAGGGGACAATTGATCAGGTTTCTTCTTGCAGCAGACATTACCGAATTGCTGATACTGACGTGCAACTTATCAAAACTCTGATGACAACTCTCAGAGAATTGTGTATGTTTAAGGGCGGGTAGAGTCATATGCCAATCTTCCCTGCAGCACTCAGAGGGAAAGGTAATAGTCATTGAACCCCAGTCAAATAAGGATTATGGACAGAAAACCAAGGAATTCCTAGAAGAAATTAGATGGAAACTAATAGTTGAATGTTGCTTAGGTTCAATACAGATTTCAAGTTCAATTGTCTCTTAAATTACAGGACCAGAAAATAAAAGCGGATCTATCCACTGTTTCCATCAATTTGCATGGGTTTAGTGCTGCTTGAAATGTTATCAAGAGCGCATTTTAAGCCATAAAATTTTGTCCTGCTCCAGAATCTAACATAGCCAAGCACTGTATTATATGGCCCCCAATAATGAGCTGCATAGGAACGACAAATTGAAAAGATGTAAAACGTATCTTGTCCTTATCTTGAATGTTTGTATACGCCAGAATTGCTTATGGTCTTAGCACTTGTAAAGGCGATAGTCCTTTGAAAGTTGCTGGGACACTTAATAGCAAAATACATAGTAACATAGTATGCTAGGCTGAAAAAAGACAAATGCCTATCCAGTTCAGCCTGTCTCCACCACCCCAAGTGGATCCAGAGGAAGGCAAAAAAAAACAATGAGGCAGAAGGCAATTTACCTACTTTTGGGGAACAGAATTCCTGCCTGACTCCATAATGGCAGTCACAATAATCCCAGGGTCAACACTCTTCAGAGAAAAATTCCTTCCTGACTTCAAGTCCGGCAGTCGGAAGATCCCCGGATCAACAACCCTTTTGACCATTTAATGTCTATAACCTATAATGTCATAGTGCTCTAAAAGATGTCTAGTCCCCTCTTAAACTCTTCTATTGATTTTGCCATCAACACATCTTCAGGCAGAGACTTCCACAGTCTCACTGCTCTTACAGTAAAGAAGCCCCTTTAGTGTTGGTGATGAAACCTTTTTTCCTCTAGATGTAGCGGATGCCCTCTTGTTACCGTCGCAGTCCTGGGTATAAAACAGATCATGGGAGAGATCCTTGCATTGTCCCTTAATGTATTTATAGATAGTTATTAGGTCACCCGTTAACCGTCTTTTTTTCTATGGTTAATAATACCAATTTTGGTGTCCTCTCTGGGTATTCCAGTCCTCCATTCCGTTTATTAATTTAGTTGCCCTTCTTTGTGGGGTACAAAGCATTGCAATGTCTTTCCTGAGTACTGGTGTCCAGAATTGCATACAGTATTCAATGTGCGGCCTGACAAGTGCCTTATATAGTGGGAGAATGATGTTCTTGCCCCATGCCACTATCTCTTTTAATGCAACACAAAACTTTATTTGTTTTTACAGCAACTAACCGGCTTTGATTGCTCCAGTTCTACAGTAAACTAGTACTTCAGGCTTTTTCCATATCCCTTTTCCCTTGCAGTACCCCATTTAGTATATATTGGTGACATCCATGTCTCCTACCCTTACATTTCTCCATGTCTCCTACCGTTGCATAACCTTACATTTATCAATGTTGAAATTCATTTGCCATTTTTCTACCCAAGCCCCCAGCTTATCTAGGCCCATCTGCAGCCATATATTGTCCTGCTTTCTATTATCTTGTATAATTTTGTATCATTTGCAAATATTGATATTTTACTGTGCAATCCTTTTATCAGGTCATTGATAAGTATACTGAATAGAATAGGGCCCAATACTGAAGCCTGTGGCACCCCACCAGCAATGGTGGCCCAATCAGAGTATGAACCATTAATTACCACCCTCTGCTTTCTATCTCTGAGCCAGTTCTTTACCCAGATAGACATGCAAGCGGCGCGGCTCGCCGCAACTGCAGCTGCTGGGTGTCCATTGTAAGAACAGCCTGCACCCGACGTTGTATGGAGCAGGTTCTTTAAACGAAACCTGTTCGCAAGTAGGTGAGCATCTGTACGATCAAGTTGAGGAGCTGGCTGCATACAGCACGGCCGCACATCGCTGAGGCCAGCACTCCCCGCCACCTAGCTGGAGGGGGAAACCTCTGGTGAATGGAGCTGCACCACCATATTTAAATTCCCTGCTCACAACTTCAGGCACATGGAGGGGGTCACTGGTAATTGGTGCGGCGGCACCTTGCCTCCTCCCAGAGCTCCTATAGTGGGGCTCAGAGAAAGCGGCTGGTGCTCGGTGCCACCCCACCGCTGTGAAGTCCACAGTGCCGGGATCCCAGGCAAGAGACACAGGAGATAGGTGTGGCGGCACCTCGCAGAGTGTGGTGCATCGGGGGTTAATGCAACAGGCTGACAGGGGCTGTAGTTCTCATGTCACATTGCAGGGTGTCCTCACTAATCTGAGGGTCTTGTGCTCCACACCACACCCTTTTGTCAAGGGAGCTGCTTCAGTTATACGGAGTGCAGGATGGACTTCTGACACTGAGATTTCATGAAACAGCAATTGCTTATGTACATTCCAGGCTACAAGTCAATCAAAGCATAACATGAGGTGTTACAAATAAGCAGTAGATGGATGATCATTTGGTTATCGTGACATTAAAGGTAGCTGCTTCAGCAGAGTTATTGATGATACAGCCTTTGATGCTCTTGGAAATGTCTCTTACTTCGCTTGTAGCAGGAATATCTTTGCTAACAGTTAGATTCAATTCTCGACATACACAGTCCAATTTAGATTAACCTCTGCTGTGGGATTGCATTCAAATTGCATTACAATATTCACTTTGTACTCGCAATTCCGTTCCGTCAAGTGGTGCCTCGAAGAATACATGCGGGGACAATTCATCAGCGTGCTAGCTGACCAATACTGCTCTCCACCAAACAGAAACAGCACATGCAGGGAGGTCCTTGTACAACTTATCCTCTCTGTCTTTAGCTCCAACTCTGTCTCACTTCATCAGAGCTCATCACATAGTAATCCCCTTCACAGCGTGGACTGACACAAAAAATGGCAGAGTGGGTCAAGATCCCAGGAGCTCTCTCTCTGTCTGCCTTTTGTTCTTGGCTCACATGTTACTCTACCCCCTTCCCCTCCAAGAGACAACTGACTCCCTTTGCTGTGGGGTCTTTCCCACATTCTTGAGAATGTGGAACTTTGCAACATCTGCTGAGGGTCGGCTTGATAACCAAAATCACATCTCATCTATACAATTTAACCCTTATATCTCTTCATAGCCTGAGCTATGCAAGGTTCTGCAAATATAAGGCAGGGCAGTGCAAAATACAAACAATATATATTATAGTGCATTGTGAAAAATATGCTTTATGAAACCACACAACTTGGCACTGGGGTGTAACAAGGACTCTGGTTCTGGGACACTACAAACTCCTCCTCTTACGATAAGCTGTCCTCGGCGATATTGATGGAGGATGGTCCAGAGATTTAGAAATGCAAAGATTTACAAATATTTTTCATTTACAGGTAATAAGTATTGCAGTTTATGAAACAACACAAAGGCAATAGTCTAGTAAGTAAGACTTGCAATGGATTTTGCAGTTGGTATAAACTTAGATGCGGACAAACATATGTACATTTAACAATTTAAGGTATCGTAAGGAAAAGGTTACTAGTTCTTTACTCTCTATAGCGTGCTGGTGGCACTCCTCTGGTCACTCGTTTGGATCTTTGCAGCAGGTACCCACTGGTACAGTTCTGGTTAAAATGCTGGTTCAGTAACAGTTAGTCTTTCCACAAGATCTGGTAAGAAGGGGTAGGAACTTGTAATCTCCAGCGGTATATAAAAAGTTGCGATGTCTTCCTTAGCACATGATTTCATGAGGTTACGGTGCACAACTTGGGGAACCCCGTCGGTTTTCTGGACTTCATATACATCTGTATCTGGATAGGGTATAGCTGTGAGTGTATAGGGTTCTGGTTCCCATAAAGGATCGAGTTTTCCTGAGCACTGCAACTTTTTAAGCTATACTTTGTCTCAAATTTGAAGAGGTTTGGCTCGTGCATGAAGATTGCATTCATCCTGTTGTCTCTGATGAATTTCATCCATGCGCTGACCTACTATTTCTTGAGCTTCAATTATTCTTCTTTGGTGTTCTGCAACCCAATCAGTTTTTGGAAAGGGGTTGATTGTGTCCGGTACTTGAATTCCTAAGGCTCGGTCTCTTGGAAGTTGCCCTTGTCTTCCGAACATGAGATAGTAAGGCGAATATCCAGTAGAACAAAGTGATGTATTGTTGTAGATCTCAAGGAGTTCACAAAGTAGTTCAGGCCATTCTGCTTGTTTCTTTACTGAAGTGGTCCTAAGCATATTTACCTTGAGGATGATAAGCTGTTGTCCTCAGCTTTCTGCATTTGTGAAATTGACACAATTCTTTGAACAGTTGAGATTCAAATGCTGACCCATGATCAGTTAACACAGCATCTGGACATCCATAACAGCTTACATACTTGTCATAGAACATGACGAAAGTCGTTCTTGCTGTAAGGACTTTAACAGGTACAACATTGACCAATTTGAAATAATGATCCACCATAGCTAAGGCATATGAGTAGCTGGAACGTGTTGGGGAAAGCTTTACATGATCAAGGGCTACTAACTGGTTTGGCCTGTGAGTCTGGATTGGGTGAAGTGGTGCTCTAGCATCTTTATGTCCATTTTTGGTGATTTGGCATGCAGAACATTCATTACACCACTTCTCAAGGTCTCCTCTCATTCCGATCCAATAAAAGCTATTCGATATGGTAGCCTCTGTCTTGTATATGCCAAAATGTCCCGATTGGTCATGGTATGCATCTAAAACCATGTTAGCATCTCTTCTTGGGATCAGGATCTGATGTAGCCTCTTGCCAGAGACTAGATCAAGTGATTTGCGCATGATCACACTTTTTTGAAGGAATAGACATTTTCTCTGTCTCCACAGGCGGACAAGTTCAATATCTGGATGAGCACGACGTAGTCATGTTGGTACTCTACCAGCAGTAATGTCACAAATCTCTACAAGAACACGACTTTCACTCTGGATTGACTTCCACATAGAAGGATCCAGTAAGGGCTTAGATGCTTTGTCAGGCAACTGGTCACCGTCTGCGGGTGCAGTGATAGCATTCTGTAGGGCAAACCTGTTGTAAAAAGGAGGTATTTCCACCTCTTCCCAGTTATCTTGTGGGGGTTCTTCTCCAACTTGTAGGCGGGACAAAGCATCTGCATTGACGTTGGACTTGCCACTTCTGCATTTAATAGAGAATGAGTAGTTTGCCAATCTGGAAGCCCATCTTTGCTCCAAGGCACCTAGCTTCGCAGTATCAAGATGTGCGAGGGAGTTGTTATCAGTATACACAGTGAATGTCATAGCTACAAGGTAATTTTTGAATTTTTCAGTGATGGCTCACACAAGAGCTAGCAGCTCTAACTTAAAGGAACTGTAGTTTCCATCATTCCTTTCAGCACGTCCTAAACTACAGCTTCCATATGAGATGACTCTCTGTTATCTTGAACTTGAGACAACACAGCTCCAAGACCTTGATGGCTGGTATCAGTATAGAGACAGAATGGTTGGCTATAGTCTGGATATGCCAGTATGGTAGGTTTGGTCAAGAGGGTTTTCAGCATCTGAAAAGTGGTTTCTTGTCTTTCTGACCAATCGACAGAAAGCTTATGATTGTAACTTTCTTTTGGACATCCATGTAATAGTTCATTTAGTGGTTCAGCCACTTGGGCAAAGTGTGGAATAAAGCATCGGTAATAACCAGTGAATTCTAAGAAATTTCGTACTTCTTTAACAGTGGTTGGTGTCGGCCAATTTTTCACAGCAGCAATCTTCTCTGGGTCTAATTGCATTCCTTCCGCACTGAATACATGTCCAAGGTAGCTGACTTTTGGTTTTAGCAAGTGACATTTGTAGGGAAAAAAAAGAATCAATACTGCCATTATTTATTTTTTTACAGTGTCAATCATGTAAAATCATGTAAATAAAATATATTTTTTCTGCGGGTCGGTACGATTACAAAGATACTAAAAATATTATAATTTTTATAGGTTTTTCCACCTTTGCACAAGTAAGAGAGTTAGATAGTGAAAATCTTTGGGCGTCCATCAGAGAGAGAGAGAGACAGTGTTAGCGTGTATAGAGAGTGAGTTAGGAGTACCAGGAGAAGAAATATCCCTGACAGCATTGCAGTCAGGGAGCTGCCTGAAGAGTTGTTGGATCCAGCGGCGAGTTCCTGCGAGGCGGCTGAGACATGAGAGGTAAAACACAAAACTATTTATTTTACCATGAGGAGAGGGCCCCAAATACAGAGCAGAGTTATAATTGCAGACACCAGAGCCACGGAATACCCTCATAACCTGGGGCAAAATGAAGGTGTATACTGCTGACAGTTCACGCCACTGAAGTGCCATTAAACGGGCCCAAGGAAAACTAACAGCACTGCCATGTTACCCCAAGCATCATCTGTCTGTAACCTGAAGAATCCCATGCACATGATTCCTCTTATTGATACTCCTAATGTGAGGGTATATATATATATACACTACTGTTCAAAAGTTTGGGGTCACCCAAACAATTTTGTGTTTTCCATGAAAAGTCACACTTATTCACCACCATGCGTTGTGAAATGAATAGAAAATAGAGTCAAGACATTGACAAGGTTAGAAATAATGATTTGTATTTGAAATAACATTGTTTTTACATCAAACATTGCTTTCGTCAAAGAATCCTCCTTTTGCAGCAATTACAGCATTGCACACCTTTGACATTCTAGCTGTTAATTTGTTGAGGTAAGCTTGTGAAATTGCACCCCACGCTTCTAGAAGCATCTCCCACAAGTTGGATTGGTTGGATGGGCACTTCTGGCGTACCATACGGTCAAGCTGCTCCCACAACAGCTCAATGGGGTTCAGATCTGGTGACTGCGCTGGCCACTCCATTACCGATAGAATACCAGCTGCCTGCTTCTGCTGTAAATAGTTCTTGCACAATTTGGAGGTGTGTTTAGGGTCATTGTCCTGTTGTAGGATGAAATTGGTTCCAATCAAGCGCTGTCCACTGGGTATGGCATGGCGTTGCAAAATGGAGTGATAGCCTTCCTTATTCAGAATCCCTTTTACCCTGTACAAATCTCCCACCTTACCAGCACCAAAGCAACCCCAGACCATCACATTACCTCCACCATGCTTAACAGATGGCGTCAGGCATTCTTCCAGCATCTTTTCATTTGTTCTGCGTCTCACAAACGTTCTTCTTTGTGATCCAAACACCTCAAACTTGGATTCATCCGTCCACAACACTTTTTTCCAGTCTTCCTCTGTCCAATGTCTGTGTTCTTTTGCCCATCTTAATCTTTTTCTTTTATTGGCCAGTCTCAGATATGGCTTTTTCTTTGCCACTCTGCCCTGAAGCCCAAAATCCCGCAGCCGCCTCTTCACTGTAGATGTTGACACTGGTGTTTTGCGGGTACTATTTAATGAAGATGCCAGTTGGGTACCTGTGAGGCGTCTGTTTCTCA
This sequence comes from Eleutherodactylus coqui, assembly GCF_035609145.1. Taxonomy (NCBI): domain Eukaryota; kingdom Metazoa; phylum Chordata; class Amphibia; order Anura; family Eleutherodactylidae; genus Eleutherodactylus; species Eleutherodactylus coqui. The sequence continues at coordinate 23,909,497 of NC_089842.1, read as the reverse complement.
AACTAGAGACTCTAATGTGCTTATCTTCTTGCTTAGTTGTGCAACGCGGCCTCCCACTTCTTTTTCTACTCTGGTTAGAGCCTGTTTGTGCTGTCCTCTGAAGGGAGTAGTACACACCGTTGTAGGAAATCTTCAATTTCTTAGCAATTTCTCGCATGGAATAGCCTTCATTTCTAAGAACAAGAATAGACTGTCGAGTTTCAGATGAAAGTTCTCTTTTTCTGGCCATTTTGAGCGTTTAATTGATCCCACAAATGTGATGCTCCAGAAACTCAATCTGCTCACAGGAAGGTCAGTTTTGTAGCTTCTGTAACGAGCTAGACTGTTTTCAGATGTGTGAACATGATTGCACAAGGGTTTTCTAATCACCAATTAGCCTTCTGAGCCAATGAGCAAACACATTGTACCATTAGAACACTGGAGTGATAGTTGCTGGAAATGGGCCTCTATTCACCTTTGTAGATTTTGCACAAAAAAACAGGCATTTGCAGCTAGAATAGTCATTTACCACATTAGCAATGTATAGAGTGCATTTGTTTAAAGTTAGGACTAGTTTAAAGTTATCTTCATTGAAAAGTACAGTGCTTTTCCTTCAAAAATAAGGACATTTCAATGTGACCCCAAACTTTTGAACGGTAGTGTATATATTGCCATATGTTCTTTATACTTTTATACCTATATGCAAGTTTTATTCAATTCCAAATGAGAAAAAACTTATATGTCGCCTTACATCAGATATTCCAAGGCTTTGCGAGGCTGAGAGAGATGTTCTAGAAATTCAGAGATGATACCGAACCAGACATGAAGGACGCGTGTACTTGGCCGTTTTCCCAGAAGCAAGATATCAAGATGTTCCACTATGTACATAATTTTCACTGTCTTAGGCCGGAAATCCGGATTTCCCATATATGGAGAATGCATGCTTGGCCGTTTTCTTAGAATTGAGTGGGTGATTCTTTGCACTGGAGTTAATTGAATACGTGATTTTCTGTACATAAGCCAGAGGCGCCAGTATCAAGATAATGACTGTTATATGATTTTCACTGTCTCAGGCCGGAAATCCGGACTGCCCATATATGGTTATGAGCCCATCACCCCTTGCTGGGGATGGGACAAAGGGTATAAGATCTCATGTAATCTGTAATAAAGGAGAGCCATGTCCCGTGTGAGGAATGATACCAGACCTCTGTGTGGTGTTTTTTTCTTTACCGCCGGCAACGGGGCAAGTGGGGTGGGCCTGATTGGTGCTGTACTTAGAGAATTTTACCCTGACAAATGGCGCAACCAACTGGGGCGGTAAAATCGGAGCTTACAGCGCAATTCACCCGGATCCACGCCACTGAGAAGCCGTCCTGCTGCAAACCGAGCCTGATCAACTCACTTAGAACTCCAGGTAAGGCCAGCATATATTTATGTTGTGTTTTACGCTGAGAGTCTTGCAGCGGGACTGACTATCTGTGGTTTGTGACCGGACGGGTTGGGTTAAGAGTTCTACACGGTAACTCGTGTGGGCTCCGGGTTTGCCGTCATGGACCACTGACCGTGATAAGCGCACCAATCGGTCACCCAGAAACTAGTCTGTAGTCTATTTGTACTTTGAAGTTTTAACGTTTTAATAATAGTGGAGATTGTTGTATCTGCAGAAGTTTTTTTTCTCTTTCTTTTCATTTAGTCGCACAAGAGAAGGGACCCTCGGTTTAGTTTAGTTAGTTGTTAATGGTTTAGCAGAGAGGGATGCATTTTGTGAGATAGGCCTCATAGGAGAAGGGACTCTCGGTCGTTTAGCCTTATATATGGGGCTAACGATTTGATTTCAGAGGGATGCATTCTGTGAGGCTGGTTCCATAAGGAGAAGGGACCCTCGGTTGTCTTGCCAGTATATAAGGGCCTGACAATTTGAAAATTAAGAGGGATGCATTCTATGGAGCGTGTTATTATTATTATTGTTGTTGTTGTTGTAATATGCGTAAGATCTTATTAAAGAAGATAGAGCCCCTCAAGGGCTGCCGCCGTGTGGATGAATTTGTAAAATGTAAGAAAACTTATGAAAATGTGTGACACCGACCCGCACGGCAGATTACAAAATGGTGTCTGGGAGGGAGGTCTTTAGGACCGAGAGGTGCCTTGGAAGATCAAGGTTTTCTAGAAAGTGCTGGAGAGGAGAGAGAGAGAGACAGTCAGAGAAAGTTAGGTATGTACACATTATTGGTTTAAGAAAGTATCCGTAAGTGAAATGTTGAAAAGTACAGTAAGTGATCAAGAGGGCGTCAGGAGAGTGTCTATTGAAGGTTACATTGGCAGTTAGGTAGGGGAGAGAAATAAGGGGAGCAGGCAAAGTCGAGAAGAAAGTTACAATGCATGTGATTTGTTGGCAGAAAGAAAGAGAAGAAAATGTGTATAATACAAGATAGATAATAGATAATATGTATAATCCATACTATATGGATATATATGTGTGTATATATATATATATATATATATATACTGTATGTGCAAATAGTTAACTGAGCTTGCTTTTAGATGAGAAAGATTGTTGACATGTAGCTGCGAGCTTGTGTTCAGTCTTCAAGGTCAAGAAGATAACCAAACGAGAGAGAATGCAATAATAACCCTGGATAATATCTCTGCTTGCGTAAATGGAATGAAGGCTTGAAATGAATTTAATTAATTATACTGTCTTAGTAGGCAGGAAATATAGCAATTTATATTCTTACTTATACAGGGGTTGAAAATGAATGTTGCAAGGTCAGGCAATAGTTTAAGCTAAAACAATTCAGTCTGTGTTTCATATTCGTAGAGAGATAAGAGATGTTTTAAAAAGGTGGGGGCTTTCAGATTCACTCTGAGCTCAGGGTCACAAGGGGGGCTGAAAAATACCCACGCATTCCAAAATACTTCAGCGTTTAATACAGCATATAATAGCTTCAGTAGATAAGAAATATAGAATATCTCAGTCACTCAGCAAACTTTTTTTCACATAATTTGTCAAAGATAGCGCTCATTCACAATCTCATCTCAATAGAATCATGTACTTTATAACATTAAAAGCACTCACCTCAATGTTTTTCAGATGATGTATGTATGTTTCTCAAACTTTTTTTGTCTGTGCATCTGTATGTACTGGTACAGCTTCAATAGGGGGTGACGGAGCAGACTTGAGAGCATGGATGGATGAGAGTTAGTGACCCGTGTTCGGGCTGTGTGGAATGTGTGATGCAGGTAATGACTGGGGATAAAAGTCCTCCCCATGCATGGGACTTTGCTTGGTTGAGATGTGGACGTGTAGACTGTTAAACTGAAATTAAGCTGAGAAGACAGACGCAATGTGCCAATATCGAAGGGGTGGAGCTAGATGATGTAATAGTACGTAATGTTTCATCCCTCTTCTCGACAAGGGAGGGGTGAGGAGCTTGAGCAGCTAGTAAAAGTTTTTGTTTTGTTTTTTTTTCCCTCCCGTCTCAAATTTTGATAAGACATTGCATGCAGGAACAGACTAATAATGAATTCACTTAAAGGGATCTCACATTTCCAATATTAGTAGATGTTTTGTAGGTTATTCTGCCCCGATGTAACTCATGTTTCTGCTATTGGTGTTAACATTTTGCAGGCCTTATCTGCATCCATCAAATATTTTTACAATGTTATAATAACTTAAACCCGGCTACTATTGTTCCAATTGAGTACCCTGGTTTAAAGGGGGGGGGGAGGAGAAGGCATAGGTGATCTAGGTATTGCAAGTCAGCCATTTTTAAATTCAGCCATTTTTAAATTTTTTGCAAGCCATTTTTAAATTTTTTACAACAAGATTCTGATCTTTTTGAATTAGAATACCAGCCTGATTGTCTAGCATTGATGCAACAAGAAAATTTAAGTTTTAAAAAGTTACTGAAAGCCCTTGTTAATAATGCATATTTTGAGTTGTTTTTTATAGATGGTACCAGGGTGATTGACGACTCCACACTGGATATACAGTGGTCACACAACAAGATGTCCTAAAAAGCAGAATGCCTCCGCATGTCGCAGTACAAGAAGCGGAACTAAAGGCCCTCACTGAGGCGTGTAGAGTGGCCACAGGTAAGACGGCAAACATTTACACTGACTCCCGGTATGCATTTGGCATAGCTCATGATTACGGCCCAACATGGAAGGCCAGACAGCTTGTTACCTCAGCAGGACAGCCAATTAAGAATGTTGCAGCGGTGCAGAGTCTCATGGAGGCCCTACTTCTACCTGACAAGGTGGAAAGCTCACACCAATTCCTACACTGGAGAAACAAGAGGCAACGCCATCACAGACCACACAGCAAAAGCAGCGGCCCTCAAGCCGTGGAAGAAAGAAGAAAAGAAGAATTTGACTACACTTTGGACTTTGATAAAAACTTGGACTTTGATATGCTAATGGCTTTACAGTTACAAGCCAGCAAGGAAGAAAAGATGGACTAAAAAGGGACGGTATATGGTGAACAGTCAACAGCACTTGCCTACCATAGTCCCTGTGCCCCATGATGGCCCAGCTGACGCACGGAAAGACGCACCTCTCAAATGCAGTAATGATGTCGACGCTTGAACGAGGACGAGGTGGCTCCTGGGTTTTCTGTAGCTGCTGCATCATTTGTCCAATTTTGCATGATCTTTGCCGTAAAGCAACAGGGCAGAAGTAAATTTGCCACACCACACTTGCCTAGGCCACTCTACCCATTTCAGGGATTGCAAATTGGCTACACTCAGCTCCTACTTGTTGGGAAGCATGAAAATGTGCTTGTTGTTGTTGATTTCTTTTCAGGTTGGAGACCTACCCTGTTACCAAAGTAAATAAGCAGGTAATCGCACAGAAGCTCATGAATGAGGTAATCTGCAGATATGAGGTACCGGAAGTGATTGAGTCAAACAAAGGTACAAACTTCACAGGTGAAATAATGCAACACATCATGTCTGTTTTGGGTATATTCCAGGCTTTTCACACACCCTACCGTCCGCGGAGTAGTGGGAAAGTAGATACAAAAGGCAATGAAGAAAATGGGTAAATTTTGAATTGAGTGTCTCCCATTGGTTCTTTTTCTTAGGAGGGTACATGCCACAGTAGCTGAGTTTGGGGAATGATTTTCTTGTTAATTTTGTCATAGGCCTCCCCAAGGAATTGTTAGTAATCCATTCTGCAGTCTCTGCTTTTCTCCCAGGTCCTACAGATGAGTGTCACAATCTGAAACCAGGTGACAGGGTCTATGTGAAAAAGTTTAAGAGAGAAACCCAGTTTAAAAGTCCTTACCAGATGTTGCTCACCACCCCAACTACAGTCAAGCTCGAAGGAAAGCCCACTTGGATCCACACTTCGCACTGAAAGAACGCATGATCCTGTATATCCTTTACATGCTATAATGTGGTACAATTCCTCTAACACACACCTTTGACTACTGTACACTAGCCCCCCGTTTCAGAACAAATTAATACAATCAAATGTGCAATATGAAGCCCACACTGAGGGTGAGAATCCAACACCGCATCATGCTAAGAGAGAAGTTGACGCTCCAGGTGGTAACTTTGACCCACATGTACACATAGATGCAATAGGAGTGCCAAGGGGGGTGCCAGATGAATTTAATTCTAGAGATCAGGTTAAAGCAAGTTTTGAGTCCTTATTTGCTATTGTCACTGTTAATAATAATGTAGATTGGATGAATTATATCTATTACAATCAGCAGAGGTTTGTAAACTACACCAGAGATGCTTCGCAAGGGTTAGCTGACCAGTTAGGGCCCACTGCATCCATGGCGTTCCAAAACAGAGTGGCCCTGGATATGATTTTAGCAGAAAGAGGTGGGGTATGTAATTTCCTGTTTGTGTATTATCCCTTTAATGGTAACCAAAATTTCCCTTGTTTGAAAAAGATGAAGAGCCATTTCCGATAGTGCCAACCAGATACGTTACCAGAAGAATGGAGAAATGGACTAGTACTGCGCCGCCCCGGTCTCATAAGATGGACTGTCAGTGGAATTCCCATTTGCCTAGTGAAAGTGCAGAAGACCTTAGGTTCCGGCGAGGGCACACCCTGCGGGGTGTTAACTCGTACAGAGAGAGGGTATGGATGCCCGGAAATAAGCCCAGGGAATCCATGGCCTCCTTCTGAGGTGAGGTAGGGATCCCTCCCTTTTAGAAGTAGGGACTTACGGGCAGTGGAGAAACCCTGACGCAAGGGAGAGGCGACCGAGGAAGAGTGCAAAGTCTGATGCTTGATCTCCATATTAAGTTTTTTAGGGGGGTTTGTGAGGGTATATATATATATATATATATTGCCATATGTTCTTTATACTTTTATACCTATATGCAAGTTTTATTCAATTCCAAATGAGAAAAAACTTATATGTCGCCTTACATCAGATATTCCAAGGCTTTGCAAGGCTGAGAGAGATGTTCTAGAAATTCAGAGATGATACCGAACCAGACATGAAGGACGCGTGTACTTGGCCGTTTTCCCAGAAGCAAGATATCAAGATGTTCCACTATGTACATAATTTTCACTGTCTTAGGCCGGAAATCCAGACTTCCCATATATGGAGAATGCATGCTTGGCCGTTTTCTTAGAATTGAGTGGGTGATTCTTTGCACTGGAGTTAATTGAATACGTGATTTTCTGTACATAAGCCAGAGGCGCCAGTATCAAGATAATGACTGTTATATGATTTTCACTGTCTCAGGCCGGAAATCCGGACTGCCCATATATGGTTATGAGCCCATCACCCCTTGCTGGGGATGGGACAAAAGGGTATAAGATCTCATGTAATCTGTAATAAAGGAGAGCCATGTCCCGTGTGAGGAATGATACCAGACCTCTGTGTGGTGTTTTTTTCTTTACCGCCGGCAACGGGGCAAGTGGGGTGGGCCTGATTGGTGCTGTACTTAGAGAATTTTACCCTGACACTAACATGTAAAGGGGATAACCACTTTTAGCGAAAGGCTTGTATGTATCTACTGATATATGATCGCTACTAGCATCAACTAAGAAATGGAAAAGAACGTTATGTTTTTAACCCTGGTTCTTGTGATTTCCTAATTGCATCACATTTACCATTCTTGCGCTAATGTAGTGCTGCCGTCACAAATAAATAATATCGCAATAACTCCACGAAGAGGCCGTTGTGGCTTTGTCACAGATGTCAGAGAGTCGCTTCAGAGCACCTAAGCAGCCGCCTCCTGCACTGAGATATGCATCTTGACCCTCCAGCTGTTTTTCATTACTTACGTTTCCAGCTTTTTATTACCCTTGTCCTAACTTTTGTAAGAGGTGTTGCTGCCAACAATTTCTAAATGATTTAACTTTTTTAATGAAATTGAAAAAGGTCTCCCTTTCCCCCTCTGATATGCGCTCTCTGTTCTACTGTGAATAAAATATGGCTATATAAGATTTCAGAATCATTGCATTCTTTTTTCATTACATTTTACACAGCGGCCCAATTTTTTTGGAATTGTGGTTATAATTTAGCACATATTATAGTAATTTGATTTATGTGGACGAGCAGCTCCAACCAGTGAACTTTAATAATGTGTTGAAAAGTTAGATTCTGCTCAACCACACCGATTGTCTACATTTAGACATCAAAGTGTTGAATGCAGCATAAACCTCTGATGAACAACTAATAAATATGTCTGGCACAAAAATAAAACTTCCAAAATGAGAACCAGCGAATGCCAAAAGGAAAAGAAAAAATAGCTGCAAACAATAAATCTCGCCTTATGATTAATCGTGAGGAAACAAAAGTGTGGAATTTAGGCATTTGTGGCAGAATTCTTGAGGAAAAAGCGTGCAATCAGCATTTGAACAAAAATGTATGACTTTTTTAATTTAAACTTTTTTTACTGTTTTTCGGGACAGAGGGTGGGGTTTATTGAAAGGGGGTGTGGCCTCCCTTGGCTCCACATATTCCAGTTTATATTTTAGTGCAATTTCTGACATAAAGCGGATCTCGGCGGCGCTCTTTCTGCGGCAGCCTGAGCTCCATCCCCGGCGGCGTTCTTTCTGCAGCAACCTGCACTCCCTCCTCAGCAGGGCTCTCTCTGCGACAACCTGCACTCCCTCCCCGGCGGCGCTCTCTCTGCGACAACCTGCACTCCCTCCCCGGCGGCGCTCTCTCTGCGACAACCTGCACTCCCTCCCCGGCCGCGCTCTCTCTGCGACAACCTGCACTCCCTCCCCGGCGGCGCTCTCTCTGCGACAACCTGCACTCCCTCCCCGGCGGCGCTCTCTCTGCGACAACCTGCACTCCCTCCCCGGCCGCGCTCTCTCTGCGGCAACCTGAGCTCTCTCTACGGCAACCTGCGCTCCCTCCCCGGCCGCGCTCTCTCTGCGGCAACCTGAGCTCTCTCTGCGACAACCTGCGCTCCCTCCCGGCCGTGCTCTCTCTGCGGCAACCTGCACTCCCTCCCCGGCGTCGCTCTCTCTGCGACAACCTGCGCTCCCTCCCTGGCCGCGCTCTCTCTGCGGCAACCTGAGCTCTCTCTACGGCAACCTGCACTCCCTCCCCGGCGTCGCTCTCTCTGCGACAACCTGCGCTCCCTCCCGGCCGTGCTCTCTCTGCGGCAACCTGAGCTCTCTCTACGGCAACCTGCGCTCCCTCCCTGGCGGCACTCTCTCTGCGGCAACCTGCGCTCCCTCCCCGCAGCGCTCTCTCTCCGGCAACCTGAGCTCCCTCCCTGGCAGCGCCCTCTCTGCGGCAACCTGAGCTCTCTCTCCGGCAACCTGCGCTCCCTCCTCGGTGGCGCTCTCTCTGCGGCAGCCTGTGCTCCCTCCCCGGTGGCGCTCTCTCTGCGGCAGCCTGCGCTCCCTCCCCGGTGGCGCTCTCTCTGCAGTGGCCTGCACTCTCTCCCCGCAGCGCTCTCTCTGCGGCAGCCTGCGCTCCCTCCCCGGTGGCACTCTCTCTGCGGCAGCCTGCGCTCCCTCCCCGGTGGCGCTCTCTCTGCAGTGGCCTGCACTCTCTCCCCGCAGCGCTCTCTCTGCGGCAGCCTGTGCTCCCTCCCCGGTGGCGCTCTCTCTGCGGCAGCCTGCGCTCCCTCCCCGGTGGCGCTCTCTCTGCAGTGGCCTGCACTCTCTCCCCGCAGCGCTCTCTCTGCGGCAGCCTGCGCTCCCTCCCCGGTGGCACTCTCTCTGCGGCAGCCTGCGCTCCCTCCCCGGTGGCACTCTCTCTGCGGCAGCCTGCACTCCCTCCCCGGTGGCGCTCTCTCTGCAGTGGCCTGCACTCTCTTCCCGCAGCGCTCCCTCCCCGGTGGCGCTCTCTCTGCGGCAGCCTGCGCTCCCTCGCCGGTGGCGCTCTCTCTGCAATGGCCTGCACTCCCTCCCCGGTGGCGCTCTCTCTGCAATGGCCTGCACTCCCTCCCCGGTGGCGCTCTCTCTGCAATGGCCTGCACTCCCTCCTCGGTGGCGCTCTCTCTGCAGTGGCCTGCACTCCCTCCCCGGTGGCGCTCTCTCTGCACTGGACTGCACTCCCCCCTCGGTGGCGCTCTCTCTCTGCAGTGGCCTGCACTCTCCCCGCTGGCCTGCGCTCTCTGAGAAGCTCAGCCGACGCTTTCATGTGACGCAGCAACCAGGGAAGACAAAGGAGAATGGCCGGCAATCTAAAAGTAACCCAGTGTCATGGCGTCACTGAGCCGGCGTTGTATGAAGGTGAGTGAGGAGAGGTGGCTGTTAGAGGGTTAATACTCCCTGCAGACCCCGGACTCATCCCCTCACTACTGCGTGCCCCCGCTGTACTCTGCAGGGTTGTGCAGCCGGAGGGGCTCCAGTTCTATCACTCCTGCTCTCCTGCCGTCTGGCCGCGGGAAAGCTTGAACATGATCACGTGACGCCATCACCTCCCATGAGATCATACATTCTAGCCTCTACGGGGGACCCTAATCCCGGCGGACTCAGCAGGTCTGCAGAGGTTCCGCTGCTTTCCAGCGGCTGCATGATTCTAAAATGCTCTAGCCATTATTCTCTTCATAGACAGCCTCGGCTATAGAGTCACGTGACCGGGAAGTCAGCTGACCCTCTGACGTCAGAGCTCCTTTAGTCCAATCTACTATCATCCACAAACCGCACATTGGTCGCCAACAAAATGGCAGCTCTCCGGAAGTACGTCACGTGATCCGTGCGGTCAGTGCTGGTGGGAGAAACGGCGCAGATATGGCGAGTCTGTGGATGGGAGATGTAAGTGGGAGTCCTGGAGGACGACAAGCTTTAGGGCACTTTAAGAGCGCAAGTTCAGGCAATGCTGGGCGTTGTAATGCCACATTAGATGGAGGACGTGCTGGGAGTTGTAGTCTCCACGTGGGAGGTGGGGTGGGCGTGCTGGGAGTTGTAGTCTTCACGTGGGAGGTGGGGTGGGCGTGCTGGGAGTTGTAGTGTTCACCAGGTGGAGAAAGAGTAGTGGGAAGGGGCATGCTGGGAGTTGCAGTGCCCACGAGGGAGTTTGAGGGATCCTGCTGGGAGTTGTAGTGCCCCGTCAGGGAGAGGGAGATGGGGGGCATACTAGGAGTTGTAGTGTGTAGTGACCACAAGGTATGTGGGGGGTATGCTGAGAGTTGTAGTGCCCCCGTCGGGTGGAGGGAGGCGGGGGCATGCTGGGAGTTGTAGTGCCCCCGTCGGGTGGAGGGGGGCATGCTGGGAGTTGTAGTGCCCCCGTCGGGTGGAGGGGGGCATGCTGGGAGTTGTAGTGCCCCCCCGTCGGGTGGAGGGGGGGCATGCTGGGAGTTGTAGTGCCCCAACCCCCCCCCCCTGTCGGGTGGAGGGGGGCATGCTGGGAGTAGTAGTGCCCCCGCCCCCCCCGTCGGGTGGAGGGGGGCATGCTGGGAGTAGTAGTGCCCCCCCCTGTCGGGTGGAGGGGGGCATGCTGGGAGTTGTAGTGTGTAGTGACCACAAGGTACGTGGGGGGGGCATGCTGAGAGTTGTAGTGCCCCGTCGGGTGGAGGGAGGCGGGGGCATGCTGGGAGTTGTAGTGCCCGTCGGGTGGAGGGGGGCATGCTGGGAGTTGTAGTGCCCCGTCGGGTGGAGGGGGGCATGCTGGGAGTTGTAGTGCCCCGTCGGGTGGAGGGGGGCATGCTGGGAGTTGTAGTGCCCCGTCGGGTGGAGGGGGGCATGCTGGGAGTTGTAGTGCCCCGTCGGGTGGAGGGGGGCATGCTGGGAGTTGTAGTGCCCCGTCGGGTGGAGGGGGGCATGCTGGGAGTTGTAGTGCCCCGTCGGGTGGAGGGGGGCATGCTGGGAGTTGTAGTGTGTAGTGACCACAAGGTACGTGGGGGGGGGGGGCATGCTGGGAGTTGTAGTGCCCCGTCGGGTGGAGGGGGGTATGCTGGGAGTTGTAGTGTGTAGTGACCACAAGGTACGTGGGGGGGGCATGCTGAGAGTTGTAGTGCCCCGTCGAGTGGAGGGAGGTGGGGGGGGGGGAATGCTGGGAGTTGTAGTGCCCTGTCAGGTGGAGGGAGGCGGGGGCATGCTGGGAGTTGTAGTGCCCCGTCGGGTGGAGGGGGGTATGCTGGGAGTTGTAGTGTGTAGTGACCACAAGGTACGTGGGGGGGGCATGCTGAGAGTTGTTGTGCCCCGTCGGGTGGAGGGAGGCAGGGGGCATGCTGGGAGTTGTAGTGCCCTGTCAGGTGGAGGGAGGCAGGGGGCATGCTGGGAGTTGTAGTGCCCGGCGGGGGGGGAATGCTGGGGGTTGTAGTGCCCGGCGGGGGGGGGGGGGGGGGGAATGCTGGGGGTTGTAGTGCCCCGGCGGGGGGGGGGGGATGCTGGGGGTTGTAGTGCCCGGCGGGGGGGGGGGGATGCTGGGGTTGTAGTGCCCCGGCGGGGGGGGGGGGGGGCTGGGAGTTGTAGTGCCCCGGCGGGGGGGGGGGGGTGCTGGGAGTTGTAGTGCCCCGGGGGGGGGGGGTGCTGGGAGTTGTAGTGCCCGGCGGGGGGGGGGGATGCTGGGGGTTGTAGTGCCCCGGCGGGGGGGGGGGGGGGGGGTGCTGGGGTTGTAGTGCCCCGGCGGGGGGGGGGGGGGTGGATGCTGGGGGTTGTAGTGCCCGGCGGGGGGGGGGGGGTGCTGGGAGTTGTAGTGCCCCGGCGGGGGGGGGGGGGGTGCTGGGAGTTGTAGTGCCCCGGCGGGGGGGGGGGGGGTGCTGGGGGTTGTAGTGCCCCGGCGGGGGGGGGGGATGCTGGGGGTTGTAGTGCCCCGGCGGGGGGGGGGGGGATGCTGGGGGTTGTAGTGCCCCGGCGGGGGGGGGGGGGTGCTGGGAGTTGTAGTGCCCCGGCGGGGGGGGGGGGGGTGCTGGGAGTTGTAGTGCCCCGGCGGGGGGGGGGGGGTGCTGGGAGTTGTAGTGCCCCGGGGGGGGGGGGGGGTGCTGGGAGTTGTAGTGCCCCGGGGGGGGGGGGGGTGCTGGGAGTTGTAGTGCCCCGGCGGGGGGGGGTTGGTGCTGGGAGTTGTAGTGCCCCGGCGGGGGGGGGGGTGCTGGGAGTTGTAGTGCCCCGGCGGGGGGGGGGTGCTGGGAGTTGTAGTGCCCCGGCGGGGGGGGAGGGGTGCTGGGAGTTGTAGTGCACCGGCGGGGGGGGGGGGTGCTGGGAGTTGTAGTGCCCCGGCGGGGGGGGGGGGGGTGCTGGGAGTTGTAGTGCCCTGGCGGGGGGGGGGGATGCTGGGAGTTGTAGTGCCTTGTCAGGTGGAGGGAGACGGGGAGCATGCTGGGAGTTGTAGTGACCACAAGGTACGTGGAGGGGGGCATGCTGAGAGTTGTAGTGCCGCGTTGGTTGGAGGGAGGAGGAGGGGATGCTGGAAGATGTAGTTCTCTGTCAGCTGGAGGGTTTGGTGCCGTCCTCCGGTTACCCCACCCAGCCCGTGTTACACCGTCGTCTTCCTCCACAGATCGACGAGAACATGAACGAGGCGTTCATCACTCAGGCGCTGCAGTCGATGGGGGAGACGGTCCTCAGTGTCAAGATCATCCGCAACCGCTTCACAGGGTGAGGAGCGCCGCCTGCTGCAGCGCCGGCTATAGACTTGCCCCATGGCCCCCCCTTCCCCTCCCCCCCCCCCCCCCCCCCCCCCAACCAGCCGGACGGCGTTACATACGGCACATTACTGATCAGCATGCAGAACCACCTGCTGCGTCCTGCTGATGGCTTTTCTTTAGAGCGCGTCCTTATCAGCGTACTTGTGCAGTGTATTGCGCAAGTTACATGCAGCGACTAAAACACGTTCACAAGGGTATTTGTTTCCGTATGATGTGCGATCGTGTGACGTCATAGTTGGCGTGACCCATCTGGGCGCACCAGGAGCGTACGAGCCCTTCATATCGGTGCGTGTATAAATGCGTATTCGCTGCGAATCGGTGTAATTTTGTGCGTATTTTTGTGTACATTGGCGCACACAGATACACGCTGCAGCGCTCAGAGTTGGTAGGTGTGCGTCCGTGTGAACAAGTCCTATATTCTAGTGGACAAGAGTCCCGACTGGCTGATGATTAACGCAGCGGGATGTAAACCTGTATCCTGTGTACGCAGCAGGCCGAGAAGTGATCCCGCAGCGGGAGGCGGCTGTAACTGATGGCCAGCCTTCTGCTACAACAGCAGGGATCAGTGAGAACACCGATCCCGCTGTTAACCCCTTAGATGTGCTGATGAATGTGACGTCATGGGCCTTCAACCATGTGATCGCCGAGGGCCAATGGGTTGCGATGGCAACCAGACACTGTGGCCTGTGATCTTTATTGTAGGCGAAAAGGCATTGCGGTACATAAGTACTGCAGTGCATTATCACAGCGACCGTAGCTTTTATGGTTCAAGCCTCTTACAGGCACATAAAAAATATAAAAGAAAAATGGAACAAAACCCCCGTATTTAGCACAATGTCTCCTGTTTGTATTATTAAAAGGCCGCACAAAAATAAACTTCAGCCCACAGCTCTTAGGCAGTTCTATGCGTCTCCATGGTTACAGACAACAAGTACACTGTAGTCTAATCCTTGCGGCAGATGAAGGGGGTGTAACACATGACTACAGGGCTTGTATCCATGGAGACGCATACACCCGCAGGGAGCTGCAGACACTAGAGAAAGTTTATAATGGTATGAATACAGTCGTGTGACCTGCGTTTCTGTTCCTTTCTTCCAGGGCGCTTTCTGGTTACTGTTTCGTAGAATTTCCCGAGCAGTCCTCCGCCTCCAGGTGCCTGGCCAACGTCAATGGGAAGCTGATACCCGGTGCCAACCCTGTGAGTACACCGTGCCAGGGCTAAGGGGGGGAAGTTCTGTGCCAAGTCTGATGTCACATTTAGGCTGAGGGGGCTCAAAGACCGCCAAACTGAGAGAGTCGCTGTCAGGCCCTGCAGTAGATGTAGTACGGTGTGTGGGTTAGAGTCGCCCGGCAGGACCCATAACTCTCCACTGGTGGTCACTTCGGCCCTTAAAGGGGATGTCTCATCACCGCCTTTTTCTGTAATGCAATGCCGATGCTTCGGGAAGCAGACGACACGTGTGCCCCTCTGCACCTTTCACTTGGTGGGACCACCGGAGATAACTTGTGCTTCGTGTTCTCTGGACAGATATGTGGGGTTTAGTTATTTGCATAATAAAAACATGTTTCATAGTTAAAAATACTTTTGTATGTAAAAGTGGCAATTCAGCTTTTCACCAGGCTGCGCTCCCGCCGTCCGTTAGCGGCCGCTAATGAGGTGTTATCTAACGAGTTATAAGGCCGGGATCAGAGACTTCCAGCAACTACTGCGGGGTCTACCGTGTTTCCCCGAAAATAAGACAGTGTCTTATATTAATTTTTGTTCAAAAAGGTTTAACTTTTTTTACATTGACTTTTTTAATTAACTGTTAGCAGGGCTTAATTTTGGAGTAGGGCTTATTTTTCAAGCATCCTCAAAAAGCCTGAAAAATCATTTTGCATCCTCAAATTCTGGAAAATCATGCTATGTCTTCTTTTCAGGGAAACAGGGTAGTGGTGATCGCACATAGAGCGTCGTGCCTTCACTAATGTGGTAGCTGTACTCTGAGGGCTTGGCGGCCATATTTGTTGCCACAAGCTCGTCCATAAACAAATGCAAGAAATGGCAGAATTTAGTCTTAATGGATTTTTTGATGCATAGTAACAGAATGCGCTTATTTTTTCAGCCCAAGAGATTCAAGCTGAAGCATGCGCTGTACACGAAGCCGCCGGACCCCAGGTGAGGAGATGAGCATCACTGGGGGGCTGCTGAGCGGACCCCTCACATGGTGGTGACGCACAGAAGATCAGGGGCGGGCTAGTGGTTTACTGACCTTCTTAAGGCTGTACACAGAAGACCAGGGGCGGGCTAGTGGTTTACTGACCACCTTAAGGCTGTACACAGATGATCAGGGGCGGGCTAGTGGTTTACTGACCACCTTAAGGCTGTACACAGATGATCAGGGGCGGGCTAGTGGTTTACTGACCACCTTAAGGCTGTACACAGATGATCAGGGGCGGGCTAGTGGTTTACTGACCCTCTTAAGGCTGTACACAGATGATCAGGGGCGGGCTAGTGGTTTACTGACCTTCTTAAGGCTGTACACAGATGAGTTTCGTGCGGACGGACAGAACTCCATACGTGAAACTGACTCGTTAACGTCAATCTGTTTATTTACAGCAGCGGCTTATTCATTTTCTTCTTAGACTGACGGTCCGCAATGCTAACATCGCAGCGGGTCTTATTTTTGGGCTTTTCTATTCAGGACTTCCCTATTAGTTCTTATGGGAGAAAACAAAACCTATTGAACACACGTGTGAAATGCAAACTTCATGCGTGTTTTTAAGATTTTTTTCACATGTGAGTATCGCACACGTGGTACAACCTTCACAATCTGCTCTTACAATGAAAGCGGTGGCAGAAAATTAAATATTGTATCAAAGGGTCAATCTTCTAGTGGTGGCTGCATTTTGCAGGGTCTCCTCACTGAGCCGATAGGGGACACCGCTATTAAAGCGACCCTCCCGACTTGGACAAACGAAGATGGCCGCAGCACTTCTCTGACTACCTGATGTACATTTGTATGCATCATTAGTCCAAGACCCTACATACTGCTTTGATTGGCCAGTGCTGCCCACATGATCAGCATGCAGTGTCCTAGACTACCAATGTATACACAGTGTGCATCAGGTAGTCAGAAGCGCTGCGGCCATCTTTGTTCAGAACCAGAGGGCCACTTTTCATTTTGAAGTGTTGACTTCAGATGATGTGAAGTGTAGAGTCTATTTGAGGGTCAGACTTTGTGCAACTTTCCAGCTCGTTGAGTTGTATGATTTTGGTAATATTGCCCGCAGTGTAAAGCATGGAGGTTTTCATTCTCGTTAGCCTAGCTGTATCGCTGCTCACAGGGAGGCTCTACGTGAGTCTTGGTGATGTCACATTCAGAAGCATTTTCTGGGTTTCAGTCCACCAGTGAGGAATCCGGCCGCTGAATATGTGACCGCCTTCAACTACTACTCCCAGCAGTTCCAGCAGATGTTCACCAACTGGAAGTACGACCAGAAGAACAACAGCTACACCTACCAGCAGTACGGCTACACAGCTGATACCTGGCCGGTAAGTCAGTCCGGCCTGTCCCGCTGCGGTCCACTACAGTGTATTGTGCAGGCAATGCTCTGTGAGCTCAATTAACTTTTTGCTTTCTTCCACTTTTTAGGCTGCGGAAGAGTTGGGAGAGGAGGCGACGGAAGGTGATTTAAGTTCTTGAGAACAATTAAAGATAACTACCTTACCCAACTTGTGCAGGAGCCAAAGAGAGGAAGGGCCACTTGGGACTTATTAACTAACAAACCTGATGGAATCACAGGGGTGCAGGTTGAGGGACACTTGGGAAATAGTGACCACAATATAATAACATTCCCAGCTGTCATTCAATAAGAAGCCTTATCAGGGAACGATACAAAAACTAAACTTTAGTAAAGCAAAATTTGATCAGCTGAGAACTACTATTGGTAACATGAATTGGGACAACCTCCAGACTGTAAGGGGGGCAGTAAGCGATTAAAAAGCGCTTACATTGTTAAAACAGGAAGGCAGCAAAGAAGCGCTAAAATTATACAGCAAAAAAAAAAGAAATTACCGTATATACTCGAGTACAAGCCGAGATTTTCAACACATTTTTTTTTATTCTGAAAAAGAACCCCCCGGCTTATACTCGAGTGAGGTTAAAAAAAAAACCCGCAATACTCCCCTTCCAGCCGGCATCTGTGTCCCCGGCGTGATGGTCTCCCCGGCGGTGCGGCAAGCTGCTTGAGAATTCTCCCCGCTGTCATCTTCCTGATCGGCTTTGAATTCTCCCGCCGTCAGCGCTGTTTATGTAAGCACTATGATTGGATCAAGCGCCAGCCAATCGCAGCCGGTGCTTGATTATTCACGGCAATTCAGTGAATGACATCACTGAATGCCTGTGATTGGTTTATCGAGCACTGGATGTAATTGGCTGGGGCTCAATCCAATCATATAGATTTCTTGCACAGTGCTTACGGCGGGCGAATTCAAAGCCGAGCAGGGAGACGACAGCGGGGAGAAGTCTCAAGCAGCTTGCCGCACCGCTAAGGAGACCATCGAATACATTCAAGGCTTCTAAGTGACGTGATGGACAGACCACTATTTCTTATATGGACAATCTCGAGACCGGGGTTGTACCGCTGGATTGGGCATTGCCAATGTGGTTCAATATACAAAAAGGGGTCAAGAAGAGAGCCTGGTAACTACAGGCCGGTAAGTCTCACTTCAATAATTGGAAAAATATTCAAGGGTTTTCTGAGAGACGCCATCCTAGAATACCTCAAGGAGAACAACGGAATAACTCCTCACCAGCATGGGTTCATGAGAGGTGGAGCATGTCAGACCAATCTCATCAGCTTCTACGATGAAGTAAGCACTAGGCTGGACCTGGGAGAGTCTATTGATCTCGTATATCTGGACTTCTCTAAAGCCTTTGACACCGTGCCACATAATAGGCTGATATATAAAATGAGGCAGCTCGGACTGGGCGAAAACCTGTGTAAGTGGGTAAAAAATTGGCTCAATGATAGAAAGAAGAGGGTGGTAATAAATGGTGCGTACTCTGATTGGGCCACCGTTGCTAGTGGGGCGCCACAGGGTTCAGTATTAGGCCCCATTCTGTTCAATATATTTATCAACGACCTGATAGAGGGGCTGCACAGTAAAATATCAATATTTGCAGATGATAGAAAATTATAAAGGACAACTAACACAACGGAGGACAATGTGCGGCTACAAAAGGACCTAGATAAACTGGGGGCTTGGGCAGAAAAATGAAGTTCAATGTTGATAAATGTAAGGTTATGCACATGGGCAGGAGAAACGGATGTCACCAATATACACTAAATAGGGTACTGCTAGGGAAAAGTGATATGGGAAAAGACTTGGAGGTACTAGTGGAGCAATCAATGCCAGTCAGCTGCTGCAAAAGCTAATAGTCTTGGGGTGCATTAAAAGAGGTATAAGGGCGAGGGACGAGAACATTACTCTCCCACTATATAAGGCACTTGTCAGGCCTCACATGGAATACTGCGCACAGTTCTGGTCACCGGTGCTCAGGAAAGATGTTACAGTGCTGGAGGGGGTTCAAAGAAGGGCAACTAAACTAATACATGGAATGAAGGGACTGGAATACCCAGAGAGGCACCAAAATTGGGATTATTTACCCTGGAAAAAAGACGGCTACGGGGTGATCAAATAACTATGTATAAATACATGAGGGGACAATACAAGGATCTCTCCCAGGATCTGTTTATACCCAGGACTGCAACGGTAACAAGAGGGCATCTGCTACGATTAGAGGAAAGATCTACAGGATATAGACATTCGGTTACCAGTGTGCTGTTTATCAAGGTCTTACATTCAGGTCGGAACTTTCAAATGTTGATCCAGGGTTTATTCTGGCTGCCTTTATGGAGTCCGGAAGAAATTGTTTCCCCCCAAATGGGCTAAATTGGCATCTGCCTCATTGGGGTTATTTTTTTGCCTTCCTCTGGATCAACAGGGGGGTGGGGGGGTGCTGGAGACGGGCTGAAGTGGATGGGCATTGTCTGCCTTCAGCCTAACATACTATGTGACTGTTCTCTTGTCAGAATGATGATTGCGCACTTCTTGGCCGCCTTCATGGGACGTATTTGCCAGAAGCTTCCCACAAGGGAAAAGACGCAGTAAATAAACTGCAAATTTTGCCGCACGTTTTCTTGCGGATCTGCCGAGGGTTTGACCCTCGTAGTTCAAGGGTTGAAATTTCGGTTCTGAAATTTTTCACTTTGTGCGAAGGGGATTTTTGAAACCTGCACATGGCTCGTACCGTAAATGCTGCGCAATTTCCACAGAAAAGCTTGCTACCGAAACTCCACAGCTTTTCTTACTATGTGTGAAAGTGGCAAAAGTCTGCAGCTTGTGGTTGACCAACTTTTGCAGCTGTTATAAGGCATGCTGGGAGTTGTAGTATCATCCTATGATGATTAATAAGGGATGTGCATGCTGTAGGTAAATATAACGAATCTCCTCCCACGTGATATGCCGTAGGGGTCACATGTCCCCTTCACACACCATGCCATACTACTATCTGCAGCACATTAGCTGTTACATCTGGCTGGCTCCCTGCTGTAATGGCTGGGATTGGAGTTAACTCCATTTATGGTACCTAAACCCCTTAGATGCCACCTTCAATGCTGCCCACTGCACATAAGTGGTTTTATAGAATGAAAGCCCACCCGTGCCCCCTGTGTGATGCCTTCATATAACATTGACACATTACCCTGGGATATGTAGATGGTGTAGGACACGTAGCTGCACCACAGCCGGGGAACCACAGCTTCAATACTGTGCTCTCTGGTTAGGTTGAGCCACCGGTTGCAGCCCCCTGACTTGGAGACCACCATGAATCTAGTTCTGTGTCTCGCCATTTACAGCTGTTCTTGCTCTGTCTGTTCCCAGACCCGGACCCCCAGGTGGACGTGGCCGAGGCCAATAAACAGTTCATGGAGCAGAGCGAGGAGCTGTACGACGCCCTGATGACCTGCCACTGGCAGCCGCTGGACACCGTCACATCCAAAATACTGCCCGAATCATGACACCCCCTGCACACGCAGACCCCACCCTGCCCTCCCGGACCTGTTGGTGGTCACCAGCGGGGCTCGTTCTGTATATTTGTTCATATTGCTGTATGTTATTAAAGTTGCCATGTACTTCTAAAGGTGCCGTATGTGATGTGTGATGGGAGAAGCTGCTAAGTAGTGGATGTGGTTCATAGATTGGGATGCACATATTTAGAGATCCTGCCCAGGACACGGACTTGTGAGCGGACGGAGAACTTAAAGGGGTATCCAGGAATGGTGTTTAATGGCCGCTGTTGGTGCAGTCTGTGGGACTCTTGAGAATGTATATGCAGACTAGAGGGGGTGGAACCCAAGAGTACACCGACATGTGGGGTGGGCTGGAGCCTAATACTACGCTGTCCAGAGCAGTGTAGTATTGCGTTCCGCCCCCTGCAGCCTACACATGCATTGTCCTGTCCTTGGGAAGATGGAACAATACCTCTGCAGCGCCACATCTTTTACACATGCCTTATAATAACGGCTGGGGATTGTGAGCCGAAGCCAGAATAACCATGCGCTGCAGAGAGATTGTTCCATCTCCCTTATTTGCATATTTCCTAGAGGAGCATGCATGACCTTGTAAGTCTCCTCGCACCTTCTAGATGCTCTCCTTAAGGA
Source organism: Eleutherodactylus coqui (assembly GCF_035609145.1). Classification (NCBI taxonomy): domain Eukaryota; kingdom Metazoa; phylum Chordata; class Amphibia; order Anura; family Eleutherodactylidae; genus Eleutherodactylus; species Eleutherodactylus coqui. The sequence continues at coordinate 23,888,783 of NC_089842.1, read as the reverse complement.
GTAGCGATACCCGTCCTGACCCACATCTATAGGCCTCTCACTAGTCAAGCCAGAAATATAACCACTAATGAGGGGGAATCACCCAGAAACAGCTGTCTGTGTATGGTGATGCTGGCTTTGGCTCACAATTCCCAGTCGTTGTTTATAAGGCATCTTTGAAAAGTCTGACATTGACTTGCAAGAATGCTGCCTTCCAATAGGTGGTGCTGTAGGTGCATTGCGCCATTTGCATATTTCGCAGAGGAGCATAGATGACCTTATAAGTCTCCTCACACGATCTAGGTGCTCTCCTTAAGGAGAAACGATACCTCTCCTTTTGTCCTGGGACAGGTTTCTACTTTCTGCAGTAACATTAGTCTTTTTTTTGCTATTTCTGGCCTACTTCTTTAAAGGGATTGTCCACTCATCCGTACGTAAGACTTTCTAATCTGCTTTCTGTTCTTCATTTATAATATCTCTGCTTGCTGGAGGCCGGGCCCGGTTCTAGTATTGGATTCCTTTGGCTGTAACCAACTCTTAGCTGTGATAAGCATTGGGTCAAGAAGACTTTTCAGCCTCTGCCAGCAAGCGGAGATCTTGGAAGTGGTGAGAAAAAGAAACTCGCAGCATATTAGAGATCCGAAGAACGTTTCATCATGTGATGATAAAACGGATTTCACATCTCAGGATCCCCAGCAGGTCATGTTTTCAGGATATCCTATAGATAGACCACCTGTGCAATACTGAGGATATCCTGAAAACATGATGTTGGGGTGTCCTTGAGGACTGCAGGTGGGAAGCACTGTTGTAGGTGGTCAGTAATCGCCGCGGGGTGACGGCTGTCATAGTGGTGAATGGGGGACGGCGGTGCGGCCTCTTCTCTACAGTTGCTTTAAAGGGCTTCCAAGATTGAAAGTCTTCTACTCTCCACTGGGTAGGGGATAACTTTCTGTTCTGTGGGGGTCTTGAAGGTCGACCAAAGGATTGGAGCCGCTGTTGTGCATCCGCATTGCTGTTCAGTGTCTGTCAATGGGACGGTTGGAAATGGCGGAGCGCTTGAATTCAGTCATCTCTGGCGCTCCTGTGGAAATGAATGACTGTGCGACCACGGCTCAATTTACGCGGGGACCAATGGGACCCCCACCAATCAGAAAGTTGTGCCCATCCCTCTGTGTAGGGGGTAACGTTACGTTCTTATCCCTTTTAGGCTGTTGATATTCACAAACCAGTTCTGTGTGATAGCGAGACGCACAAACTCGCACGTGAAAAGAACACGTCTCAATGGGTTAATTTACGGGATTTTTCAGGGCCACTGATAATGCGAGATCAAAAAATCACAACGTGTCCTTTTGGGTGATTCCGCTGCGAGAATCGCCGATTCTTAGGCAAGCGTAAAAGAAATTTCAACGCACTCCTGTGTCATGTGACCTGCATGCGAGTGCAATGTAGTCTGCCCATTTTAGTGATGCAAATAGCGTGTTTTACAAGTGTGATTCGGGTCCAATTTCTTCAGACCGACATCGCTATGTAAATACAGGCTAATGGGGTTCTTTGGGACTTTTTCTACTGATGACCCCAACTGCATCCGCACGGGCTACAAAACATCACTTGTTCTGTGCGGATGAAGCCTATAGGTCATAGTAGATCGGTGAGAATCTGCCACTCAGGACTTGCGCTGATTGTATGGCTTGCTGTCAGTATGGAAGCAGATAGCACTGTTAACAGTGCAGTGGTTAAGGTTGGTACTGCATTGAATTTAATGGAAGTTTTAATGCCTGCAGTACCAATCTGAGCCACTGCGCCACGGACTGAGCTGTCTGCTTCCAGCACTCACAGCAGGCCAGGTGATCAGCTGGAAGCCCGAGCGTTGAACCTCCGCTGAGCAGCTACTGATGACTTCACCTGAGGACACATTCTCAATAGTAATACTTGCCTTTATAGAGGTTGACTGGGATATTTTTACTTATGATTTGCCCTCAGGTTTTTCTTTTCCGCTGGCTACCTCCATCCGTCCAGGACCTTCTGCCCTTTCTAGCAGTCGGAAACATGAGTTCCTCCACCGTACATCTATGTTATCAGAGTGTTTGTTGTGTTACAGAGGGACTGTCCATTAGAAGCATTACTGCCATGGTAGGCTGTGCAGACAGCAGCTTTCCTATAGTTTACTGACTCACCACTAGATGGCAGCAATCTCCCAGAGAAAATGCTGGTTGTAGATGGAGCTGCTGTTAGTGATGTTTTTTCCCCCTATTCTATTTAGCAGGTTGTTATGCTGCGACTTACACTGGACTGGCAGAGCGGGCTGGGGTCCGCACGCGGGAGGGCCGCAGCAGACTGTGAGCCCGGCTGGTGACCCTGTGTACATTGTATTGCGTATGATCGTGAGGCTTGCGGCGGTCGTGGGCAGTACAGCTTTTTTTTTTTTCGTACTTTCAAGCAGGTGAGCGTCCTGAAGAAACCCATCTGAAGGCGGTACAGCAGGGCGTCAAACTCCTCTTCCCTGAGGGCTGTGTCAGCCTCATGGCGGCCTTCAAGGGGCTGCCTGTAACTCTACGACTGTACAGTAAGGCTGGCTTCACATGGGCAAGGAAATTGCGAGACGTACGACTATGTCCCCTATTCTTCTGAATGGCGTCACGCCTATGAGTGGTTTTTTTTTCTCCTGCATTGCACCACGATGCGGAAAACAAATCACGGCATGTTCTACTTTGTGCGTTCTTTCACATCGCACCGCCCGTTGTTCTCAATGGGGCCGGCGGCAGCATCGCACTTGCCAGGTGCACGCAATGCAAGATCTCCCATTGAAAGCAATGGGAGGAACTCTGCGATCCTCCGCTGTGGCTGTCAGCTACAGGGAAGAACTGCGACTTTCCCGAAGTGATGCAAGGCGGTTTTGACATAAAAGCCCCTCGCATCTGCGGGAAATTCCCATGCCGGCGACCGTGGGACGTTAGTGTAAAAACTTGTTTAATTTTTGCGCAAGTAATATGCAGTGAATAAAACTCATTGGTGAGTGTATTTTTTCGCGCGAAGTGCGACGGCATGATGTATGTTAATGTCACGCACCGCTATAGACCATTGAAGTGAATAAGCCACAAATACGCTGTTAACCTGTGGACCCGCGCAACATTTCAATGGATCCATCTGCGTTCTTTTTGGAATGCATAGATATGTAGTGTATTTGTACGATCGAAATGCACTTCTCTCCGTGTGAGCGAGCCCTAATAGTGACCCCCCCATAGTGGACCCAGTAGTAATAGTGACCTCCCCCATAGTGGCCCTATTAGTAATAGTGACCCCCTTCATAGTGGCCCTATTAGTAATAGTGACCCCCTTAGTGGCCCCAGCAGTAATAATGGCACCAGTAATCATAGAGACCCCCATAGTGGCCCCAGTAATAATAGTGACTACCATAGTAGCACCCAGTGAAATAGTGTACCCAGTAATAATGACACCCCCCCACCCCCCACCATAGTGGCCCCAGTTGTAATAGTAACCTCCCCTATAGTGGCCCCAGTAGTAATAGTGACCCTCCCTTAGTGGCCCCAGCAGTAATAAATGGCGCCAGTAATCATAGTGACCCCCCCCTGCATAGTGGCCCCAGTAATAATAGTGACTCCCATAGTGGCCCCAGTAATAATAATGACCCCCATAGTGGCCCCAGTTGTAGTAGTGACCTCCCCCAGAGTGAACCCATTAGTAATAGTGCCCTCCCCCCCCCCCCCCCCATAGTGGCCCCAGTAGTAATAGTGACCCCCTAAGTGGCCCCAGCTGTAATAATGGTGCCAGTAATCATAGTGGCCCCAGTAATCATAGTGACTCTCATAGTGGCCCCAAGTGAAATAGTTGCCCCAGTTGTAATAGCAAACCCCTACAGGCATTCTACTCGCCCTGCCTGTGGCTCCGGTCTGGTGGCAACCGCCGTTGAGTCTGTGACCGCTGACCTCGGTGTCTGCGCTGCATACAAAACGGCGCACTCAAAAGGCAGAGAGGAGAGGTCAGCAGTCACAGACTCTGCAGCAGCATCCGGATCTGCAGGCTGGGTTTGTGGAACGCCTGTTAGGTTGCTGCACGGCCGGCGGCCACATACAATGAGGTAAGGGGAGAGGATTCATGGTTGGCGGGTGCTGTACAGGGTCAGATGGCGCGCTCCAAAGCGATGCCTTCAAGTCCGTCATCACAAGCCACTATGAGTACATGAGCAGCGCAGTGAGGCATACCAGCCTCGGCATCGCCTGTGCCCTGGGTGCCGCTGCTGGTGGCTTGTGATGATGTACCCGGCTTGTGGACCATAAATCAATCCAGGAGGGAGTCTGCCTGCGGGGCTTCACTGTGATTCTATGGGACTTTTCACGCGGGATGGAATTATGCCGCAGGCCGCAGCCAAATGCGCAGCTGCGGAATTCCACACCAAAGTCTACAGGTCTAACTGCGGATTTTGATGTGAAATTGCAGACCGGTTTTAAGCCGATTTCAATTCTGCATCAAAATCTGTATGTAGCCTGCGGACGCTGGTGCGGGATTTACCGCATCTTGCAGGGCGTTGTGTGGCCTATTCTGCCCGGTGTGAGAGGTCCCTTACAGGCCGGCGGTACCCTCATCAGAGCGACTGCAGAACGCCAATACTGACTACAAAAGGCCATCACTGGACCCCGTCCTGGACTGCCGTCCTGGGGGGGCCGGTTGCTGACGACAGGTCCCCTTGAAAGTAAACCTCTTGTCCAGGGACAAAATTCAATAGAAGGGACAGGAGGGAGGAGTTGTAGTACCTGCCGCCCCTCGTGGGCACTGTGGTCTCTCTGGGCCCCAGTTGTGGATTTCAAAAATGCTAGAATGGTAGAGTTGAAGGGACCTCCGGGGTCATCGGGTCCGACCCCCTGCTCAGTAAATCATCCCAGACAGATAATTATCCCGCCTTTGTTGGAACACTTCCATTGAAGGAAAACTCACCACCTCCCATGGTAACCTGTTCCACCCATTGATCACCCTCACTGTCTAATAGTTTTCGCCTGAAATGCGTTAGTTCCCACTCTGTGTACGTGTGTGCATGAATGTACCACGTGTTTGTGATCATGTGATCATGTAATCAGTGCTCGCCAGAGAGGAGATGTACCATAGTACATCAGTAGTCTAGCACACTACCAATGCTCAGTATGCATCGAGTACTCTGAAAATTGAGGTGACAGCCATCTTGAAAAATCGAAAAACAGGCTGAGAACTGGTGGGTCCGACAGAATACAGCCAGTAATATAGCTCCTCCTTCTGGTCCATGGGCAAAATTTTGTCCTGGAACCGGAAGGTGACTTTAAGTATCCCCATGTAAACCCCATGACAGTGCGGTCCCCGTTATCTGCTCCGACATCCCATAAGACCCTCATGCGGTCACGTTGTAGTACCCATATTATGCCTGCAGTATCCAGACCTCGCGCATTCCTACTGAAGCACCCTTGCATCACCGTCACTCCCACCGGACATCTCTCACGGTCTTCAAGACGCATCAGACGTGACGATGGATGGAGCCGGCAGTTCCCGGCCGGAAGTGGCTGATGATACAGATTTTTTATTTGGGTGTATTAAAAACGAATTGTGGAGCGCGTTCACACATGGCGGATCTGTTGTGAAGTGTCGGCTGCAGAATGTACATCAAAAGTACAGTGCAACGTAAGGCCGGCTGCACGCGAATGGCGTCCGCACCAAATACCGTTCGCTACATGGTATGTAAAAGCGCTTTTTCAAAAAAAATTGTGATTTTTTTTTTTTGCAAGAGGAGAAAAAAATTGCAGGATGCTCTATTTTTGTGCGGATTCCACACGGACGGCGTCTGACCTGCAGCCTATCGGCTATTGACGTTGCAGGTAGGTCGAGGGTACTAGCGTCATTGCCTAGCTACGGTGTGCGAAAAAAAATCTGGACCTCGCCTGTCCGACTGCGAGCCGTCCGGATCATCCGCAATGCAAATAATGGAGAAAAGAGTCAGGTACGCGCAGACGCCGGCCGCGGTCAGGGACGGATCCCACTGCAGGCTCTCACATCGGGAATCTGACCCGGTTTACGGTCACTTTCACATAGCCGTGAAAATTGCGTGAGATTTCTGTGTTGTGAGACACAAATCTCGCATGAATATGAGCCCCATTCTTTTGATTGCGGTTATATGCATGAGCGGTTTTTTTTTCTCACCTCTCTGGAAAAATCGTGGCGTGTTGTATCTTTGGGCGTTCTGTCAGAACGCATCGCCCAGGGAAATACAACGCACGGCGCAAGATGTGAACGTGGGTGCGATGCAAACAATGGGAAACACGGCTGAAAGCCGCGCCGGAGGATCGCAACCTCACTAAAGTGATGGAAGGCGTTTTTTTTAACAGAAAAAATGTCTTGCACCCCGGCACATCATGTGAGCAAATGCGATATCGGTCCGAGTTTCGCGGCCGGATACCATGCTCCGCCGTGTGCAAGGAAGCGTTGGGGTCCGTTTAGGGTTTCCGTCTGTCCGCTTGAGAAGCTGATATAAAATTTCAGTGAGGTTTTAAAAACACGGATCGGCTTCTGTTCGCTTCCCTTCTGTCAGGTTTACGTTTTTTAGCAGAAAAAATGTCGCAGTCCGCAGCGAATACACGGTGTGTGACGGCGGCCTTAAACTGCGCTCTCAAGGCGGAATTCAGCAGCGAGATCTTCACACGGATTCTGCTGCGGATACGTATGCAGGTTCACCGCCATCAGAGGGCAAAATCTGTGCGCCAAATGATTATAGTTCAAAAAATCGGTCAAAGTAGTGAAAGTGAAGGATAATGATCCAGTCTGAAGGGGCGCCAATGACAGAACGATAATCGGTCGCTTTTTGGTCATTTTCCTCAGGCATAAAAATCACCGTCGGCTCGTTCGCGTCTCGTCCGGATTACCCGGCGCCCGCTCAGTCGTTCTCATCACTTACACCGCGAATGTGAAATACGATGTATGTGCTGTACAAGCAGGCTGCATGAGAGCGGCCAGACAGCGGTGACGTTACTCGCCTACGAGGACCCTCAGCCGCTCTCTCACGCGTCCGCAAAGCTCCATGTTGGAAATCGCAGCATTTCCCCACAATTTCCAGCGGCGTTTTTGACCGCTTGTCACAGCGATTGACGGCGCTTCTTGATGCACCTCATCATTGCGGTGGGTGATGAGAAGCGTTAAAAACGTCAAAACACAAAAATAGGGCAGCGCTCCAAAAATGCTGCGTTTTTAACGTTCGAGCGCAGATCTGCGAGGCCCTATCGAAATCTATGGGGGCCTTGTACCGCGACGCTCGACACGCCGTGCTAATTGCAGTAAAAGGCGGTGAATGTGGGAGCGTCCTAAGAAGGGCGGAACGAGCGCGATTTACACGGAACGACGAGTGAAACAGACGGTATTTTTATGCCTTTATAAACAAAAAGTCAACAATTTATCGCACTTTATTCGATCGTTAATTTTCGCTCATTTGAACCATTTTTTGAACGATGACCGTTCCGTGTAAAAGGGCCTTTACTGCATGGAGGAAGGGGGGGGCGGAAACCTCCGAGAGCAAGGAAAGAGTTAAATGAGAATTAACCCCGCCCCCTTCATTAGTATTCATACAGCCTGAGCGGCATCATCACTTTTCGCCAGTGACGTCATCTCCGCGCCGCAGGAAGTAGAATTCCCCGCCCACTTAGTGACGTTGGTGCGGCGCCGCAAGTAGGCGTGGTTAGTTCTCAGCCGTGACACAGGGAAACGGAAGACATGGATGAGATCGGAGTGATCATAGAGAAGCTCGGCAGTCAGGTACTGGGGGGCACCGATCCCACATATACCCCCCCTCATGTACACCAGACTCACCGGCATCCCCCTACTGCACCGAGCCCTCAGCCCTGTATCCTCTGCATGCACTGTGCCTCTATAACAGATGCCTCTGCTGCCCCCACAGGTGGGGGTCGGTATTGCACCCTGTATGCCCTAATCTACCCCAAAGTAACCCCCCGGCTGTGCATCAAAAAACAGGGATTATAGCCCCACCCATCCGGCGGCTGCTGAGTCTCTGACCTCGGTACAGAGTTTGTGAACGCTGACCTCTCCCCTCCGGACAGCACCTCTGGGCCTACTAAGGGGGTCTCTGCTACCGCTGCGGCAGTTATGGGGGGGCCAGTATTAGGGGTCGTTTACACGACTGCAGTGCGCCATTGCTTCTGTTCGTACGACCGATAGTCGCCGGCGCACGTTCTTCATCTGCCGGTTTTATGTGAACCACTGCAGGCGGCTCTCTGAAATACGCGCAAATCCGTCTGTTTCCTGCGTATTCACTGCGATGGCCGACCGCGCTGCAAAATCCGCACCACAAGAGGCCGTGATCGCACACGGTCGCACATCGCGTGGAAGAATACGCCGATGCGAACGAACCCGGTGAGATCAGGGGTTTATATTCACTGCGCACAAAACACGCGGCACGAACACTGGTGCGCCCGAAGTGTAGGATTACTGCGCCCTGCGAAGGCGACTGGTGCATGGAGAGGACGCGAACACCCCTCCCCCGGCGCGGGAGGATTATAGGGGTTTTCCAGGGAGAATCCTATTGATGACCTGCGGTATCCTCAGGACCGCCACCGATCAGCTGAGCGGCCCCGCAAATACAGAGAGGGAGGAGCCAAAGCAGCGGAAGTCTCTGCGCCGACCTCCGTGTAACCGCCATGAGTCTGAGGCCACAGGCTGTCATGTACTGTACCGTCAGCATCATGGCAGCCCTGGATGGAGGTGGGCGGAGCCATCTTTCCGGCTCCGCCTCCATTCACTGAGCGATTCCTTCTAATGGCACAACAGCAGTTATCACCAAGGCTGCAGCCCCCCTGTGTGAGGACCCTTAGTCCGCGTCCAAAACTATTTACGGCGCCCCATGAAGCGCACGAAAATAAGGCAGACAGCGTTTAAAAATCGTAGAGCAGAGGGGCGGCGCTGCGCCCGCATACGGCCGGAATCAGCTGCACGTGAGACACGCAGAAAGTACGCGATCAGTGACGCCTGCTGGCTGCCAACCGCCAATCCCCACGCGCTGTCTTGGCGTACATACGCACTAAGATGGAACATGCCGTGATTTTCCTCTTCCTTTCCCGCACTGTAATACACAATCGGCGTGTGAGCCCGGCTCGAGGCGCCTCCTGCTGGTGGAGCAGCGTACATCAGATTATAACGTCCCTTACACAGTAATGCTGGGACTACACCCACCCCCGTGTACCGGGTGATCCGCTCTCCCCGACCCGCGGCTGTCAGTGGTTCTGGGGGGTCTGGAACTACAGAGACTCCCTTTAAGCACCTCCATACTGAACCCTCCGAGGGGTGATGCCAGTGCGCCAGTCTCATCTTTTGCTTTTCCCCTCCCCAGGATGAAGCTCCATCTTTGGTGTCGTCTCGTCCCGTTACGGCGCTCTCGTTTCTGGGTCCAGAACCTGAAGACCTAGAGGACCTGTACAGCCGCTACAAGGTTAGTGTGCGCTGCTTACTTCCATTACGGTTGCATACTCTTAAACACCCCTTGACCAACTCCTCTGCTTCCCCTCCCCCCTTTACCTTGACCAACTACTCTGCTCCCCCCCCTTTACCTTGACCAACTCCTCTGCTCCCCCCCCTCTACCTTGACCAACTCCTCTGCTCCCCCCCCCCTCTACCTTGACCAACTCCTCTGCTCCCCCCTTCTACCTTGACCAACTCCTCTGCTCCCCCCCCCCTCTACCTTGACCAACTCCTCTGCTCCCCCCCCCTCTACCTTGACCAACTCCTCTGCTCCCCCCCCCTCTACCTTGACCAACTCCTCTGCTCCCCCCCCCCTCTACCTTGACCAACTCCTCTGCTCCCCCCCCCCCTCTACCTTGACCAACTCCTCTGCTCCCCCCCCCCTACCTTGACCAACTCCTCTGCTCCCCCCCCTCTACCTTGACCAACTCCTCTGCTCCCCCCCCCCTCTACCTTGACCAACTCCTCTGCTCCCCCCCCCCCTCTACCTTGACCAACTCCTCTGCTCCCCCCCCCCTCTACCTTGACCAACTCCTCTGCTCCCCCCCTCTACCTTGACCAACTCCTCTGCTCCCCCCCCTCTACCTTGACCAACTCCTCTGCTCCCCCCCCCTCTACCTTGACCAACTCCTCTGCTCCCCCCCCTCTACCTTGACCAACTCCTCTGCTCCCCCCCCCTCTACCTTGACCAACTCCTCTGCTCCCCCCCCCTCTACCTTGACCAACTCCTCTGCTCCCCCCCCCTCTACCTTGACCAACTCCTCTGCTCCCCCCCCTCTACCTTGACCAACTCCTCTGCTCCCCCCCCCTCTACCTTGACCAACTCCTCTGCTCCCCCCCCTCTACCTTGACCAACTCCTCTGCTCCCCCCCCCTCTACCTTGACCAACTCCTCTGCTCCCCCCCCCTCTACCTTGACCAACTCCTCTGCTCCCCCCCCCTCTACCTTGACCAACTCCTCTGCTCCCCCCCCCTCTACCTTGACCAACTCCTCTGCTCCCCCCCCCTCTACCTTGACCAACTCCTCTGCTCCCCCCCCCTCTACCTTGACCAACTCCTCTGCTCCCCCCCCCTCTACCTTGACCAACTCCTCTGCTCCCCCCCCCTCTACCTTGACCAACTCCTCTGCTCCCCCCCCTCTACCTTGACCAACTCCTCTGCTCCCCCCCCCTCTACCTTGACCAACTCCTCTGCTCCCCCCCCCCTCTACCTTGACCAACTCCTCTGCTCCCCCCCCCTCTACCTTGACCAACTCCTCTGCTCCCCCCCTCCTCCCTCTCTTGACTAACTCCTCTGCTCCCCCCCTCCTCCCTCTCTTGACTAACTCCTCTGCTCCCCCCCCTCCCTCTCTTGACTAACTCCTCTGCTCCCCCCCTCCCTCTCTTGACTAACTCCTCTGCTCCCCCCCTCCCTCTCTTGACTAACTCCTCTGCTCCCCCCTCCCTCTCTTGACTAACTCCTCTGCTCCCCCCTCCCTCTCTTGACTAACTCCTCTGCTCCCCCCCCCTCCCTCTCTTGACTAACTCCTCTGCTCCCCCCTCCCTCTCTTGACTAACTCCTCTGCTCCCCCCCCCTCCCTCTCTTGACTAACTCCTCTGCTCCCCCCCCTCCCTCTCTTGACTAACTCCTCTGCTCCCCCCCCCTCCCTCTCTTGACTAACTCCTCTGCTCCCCCCCCTCCCTCTCTTGACTAACTCCTCTGCCCCCCCCCTCCTCCCTCTCTTGACTAACTCCTCTGCTCCCCCCTCCTCCCTCTCTTGACTAACTCCTCTGCTCCCCCCCTCCTCCCTCTCTTGACTAACTCCTCTGCTCCCCCCCTCCCTCTCTTGACTAACTCCTCTGCTCCCCCCTCCCTCTCTTGACTAACTCCTCTGCCCCCCCCCTCTCTTGACTAACTCCTCTGCCCCCCCCTCTCCCTCTCTTGACTAACTCCTCTGCTCCCCCCCCCTCCCTCTCTTGACTAACTCCTCTGCTCCCCCCTCCTCCCTCTCTTGACTAACTCCTCTGCTCCCCCCCCCTCCCTCTCTTGACTAACTCCTCTGCTCCCCCCTCCTCCCTCTCTTGACTAACTCCTCTGCTCCCCCCTCCTCCCTCTCTTGACTAACTCCTCTGCTCCCCCCTCCTCCCTCTCTTGACTAACTCCTCTGCTCCCCCCTCCTCCCTCTCTTGACTAACTCCTCTGCTCCCCCCTCCTCCCTCTCTTGACTAACTCCTCTGCTCCCCCCTCCTCCCTCTCTTGACTAACTCCTCTGCTCCCCCCTCCTCCCTCTCTTGACTAACTCCTCTGCTCCCCCCTCCTCCCTCTCTTGACTAACTCCTCTGCTCCCCCCTCCTCCCTCTCTTGACTAACTCCTCTGCTCCCCCCTCCTCCCTCTCTTGACTAACTCCTCTGCTCCCCCCTCCTCCCTCTCTTGACTAACTCCTCTGCTCCCCCCTCCTCCCTCTCTTGACTAACTCCTCTGCTCCCCCCTCCTCCCTCTCTTGACTAACTCCTCTGCTCCCCCCTCCTCCCTCTCTTGACTAACTCCTCTGCTCCCCCCTCCTCCCTCTCTTGACTAACTCCTCTGCTCCCCCCTCCTCCCTCTCTTGACTAACTCCTCTGCTCCCCCCTCCTCCCTCTCTTGACTAACTCCTCTGCTCCCCCCTCCTCCCTCTCTTGACTAACTCCTCTGCTCCCCCCTCCTCCCTCTCTTGACTAACTCCTCTGCTCCCCCCTCCTCCCTCTCTTGACTAACTCCTCTGCTCCCCCCCCCCTCCCTCTCTTGACTAACTCCTCTGCTTCCCCCCTCCCTCTCTTGACTAACTCCTCTGCTCCCCCCCCTCTCTTGACTAACTCCTCTGCTCCCCCCCCCCTCTTGACTAACTCCTCTGCCCCCCCCCTCTCTTGACTAACTCCTCTGCCCCCCCCTCTCTTGACTAACTCCTCTGCCCCCCCTCTCTTGACTAACTCCTCTGCCCCTCCCTCTCTTGACTAACTCCTCTGCTCCCCCCTCCTCCCTCTCTTGACTAACTCCTCTGCTCCCCCCTCCTCCCTCTCTTGACTAACTCGTCTGCTCCCCCCCCCCTCCCTCTCTTGACTAACTCCTCTGCTCCCCCCCCTCCCTCTCTTGACTAACTCCTCTGCTCCCCCCCCCCTCCCTCTCTTGACTAACTCCTCTGCTCCCCCCCCCCCTCCCTCTCTTGACTAACTCCTCTGCTCCCCCCCCCCTCCCTCTCTTGACTAACTCGTCTGCTCCCCCCCCCCTCCCTCTCTTGACTAACTCCTCTGCTCCCCCCCCCTCCCTCTCTTGACTAACTCCTCTGCTCCCCCCCCCCCTCCCTCTCTTGACTAACTCCTCTGCTCCCCCCCCCTCCCTCTCTTGACTAACTCCTCTGCTCCCCCCCCCCTCCCTCTCTTGACTAACTCCTCTGCTCCCCCCCCCTCCCTCTCTTGACTAACTCCTCTGCTCCCCCCCCCTCCCTCTCTTGACTAACTCCTCTGCTCCCCCCCCCTCCCTCTCTTGACTAACTCCTCTGCTCCCCCCCCCCTCCCTCTCTTGACTAACTCCTCTGCTTTACCCCCCCCCTCCCTCTCTTGACTAACTCCTCTGCTCCCCCCCCCCCTCCCTCCCTCTCTTGACTAACTCATCCGCTCATCGTCCCCCCTCTTGACCAACTCCTTCTGTCCCTACAGAAGCTGCAGCAGGAGCTGGAATTTCTTGAGGTACAGGAAGAATATATCAAAGATGAGCAGAAGAACCTTAAGAAGGAGTTCCTGCACGCCCAGGAGGAGGTGAAGCGCATCCAGAGTATCCCGCTGGTCATCGGGCAGTTCCTGGAAGCCGTGGACCAGAACACCGCCATAGTCGGCTCCACGACCGGTACGAGATGGCGGATATCAGTTATATTATAGAGAACTTTCTGCTAGGAGGGTTACAGGATCTGTGGAGACAAACGGGGTCACAAATTGGGAGGAGATCAGTTCTCTTTCTAATACACTTTGTGTTTCGATCCTCCAAAATTTTTAAGATCTCTGCTTGCTGACATTGAAGGAGAACATGACAAGTTCCATTTGAGTGTGGGACTGGGCAGGCAATGGTCACGCATCACCACTGACCACTATATATGGTGAACGGACCGGTATATACAGGGAGGGGTGAGTGACTGGGCAGGCAATGGTCACGCATCACCACTGACCGGTATATACAGGGAGGGGTGAGTGACTATGAAAGGGGTGACTGGGCAGGCGGCGGTCACCCATCACCACTGACCACTATACAGTGATACCTTGGGTTAAGAGTGTCTCAGCTTACAAGCTTTTTGACTTGACAGCAAAAACTTGGGTTACAAGCCTTGCTCTCAGTGGGTCCGCCGCTGCTGCCAGTGGCCCCATTGAAAGCAATGGTCTGCCAGCAACCCCTGCAGTGATTTTCCGCAAAGGGCTTTAAATATAAGGCCTTCCCTGAAAATCATCCCTAGCTGGTGTAAAAAATATATACTCACCTGTCCGTCGCTGCCGGGGCTCAGGTGGGTCTAGCCGCTGCTTGTTCTCCCTGCGTTTTTCATACCCACCTGCTGAAAAACTTCAGATCAGTGCAGGGAGAACAAGCGGCCTGAGCCCCGGCAGACAGGTGAGTATATATTTTGTTTTTTTACTACAGCTAGTGATGATTTCAGGGAAGGGCTTATATTTAAAGCCCTTCCCTGAAAATCACTGCGGGGGTGCCTGCGTCCTATTGCTATCAGTGGGGCAACGCCATCACCATTGAAATCAGTGGGAGAGCTTCGCGATCCAGAACGGATTAATGGCTTTTCCATTCATTTTAGTGGGGAAACTGGTTTTGAGATAACAGTGTTTTGGGTTAAATTCTTAACCCAAGACACCACTGTATATCGAGAACAGACCAGTATATACAGGGAAGGGTGTCGGTGACTGGGCAGGTGGTGGTCACCCATCGCCACTGAGCACTATATGTGAAGTACGGGACAGTATACATAATGGGAAGTGTGACGGGGCAGCTGGTGGTCACCCATCACCACTGGTCACTATATATGGAGTACGGGCTGGTATAAATAGGGGGTGAGGTGACGGGGCAGGCAGTGGTCACCCATCACCACTGAGCACTATATATGAAGTACGGGCTGGTATATATAGGGCAAGGGGTCCAATACATCAAGGTTGGAATTAATTTCTCTTCTGTCTAACCCCCAGGCTCTAACTACTATGTGCGGATCCTGAGCACCATCGACCGGGAGCTCCTGAAGCCCAACGCGTCGGTCGCCCTTCACAAACACAGCAATGCGCTGGTGGACGTGCTGCCCCCGGAGGCCGACAGCAGCATCATGATGCTCACGTCAGGTAATGGACCGAACACCAGTTTCACTTCTCATGCTCATATAGCACTCTCCAAAGGGGGCGACTCAGTACCCATCAGGCCGTCGCCTCCAGGGCTTGTAGTGCTGCTCATCCTGAGCTTCCCAGTGCAGGATTGTCATCTCTGCTTATCACTCTTCAGACCAGAAGCCAGACGTGCTGTACTCGGACATTGGCGGCATGGACATCCAGAAGCAGGAGGTGCGGGAGGCCGTGGAGCTGCCCCTCACACACTTTGAGCTTTATAAACAGGTGAGTGATCTGCGGCCCCCCGTCCCAAGAGGTTATGGGGTCAACATGGTGACCGTGACTTTCTCTTCACTCTGCAGATTGGAATTGACCCTCCCCGCGGCGTCCTGATGTACGGACCCCCCGGCTGCGGGAAGACCATGCTGGCCAAAGCCGTGGCCCATCACACAACAGGTGCGTGGGGGATTAATACTTAATCTTTGGGATGTAAATGAAGCTTAACCCCTTAGCGACATACAAGTATGTCCGATGGGTGCGGGGTTGGCACTCAGCGGGATCGGCTGTCTTCTGACACTCGGCCACAACAGCTACGGACAGAGCTCACTCCGATTGCAGATGTTACCCATTTAAACGTTGGTGTTGGAAAAAATACACGACTCCCGAATTCCGCTTTTATGGCGTTTCCGTCTCCAGGAAGAAATTGAATAAAAAGGGATCAAAAAGCCAAATACGCCCCAAAATGATCTCACTAAAAACCACAAGTCTTCCTGTAAAAAAACAAGCCTTCAGAGATCTGCAACAACGGAAAAATAAAAGTCGCCGTGGGCAGAAGATGGCGACCGCAAGTACGATTTTTTTTTTTAAAGGATAACGTGACACAAACCCATATAATTGGATGTCGCCGTAATCGTGCCGACCGACAGAGGAAAGTTATTGTGTCGTTTTTGTCGGTGTTTATGCTGTGAATACGCGAACACCCACCCAAAAAATGGCGCAATTGCATTTTTCCATTTTTGCCCCACTTGTTTTTTCAACACCTTAAATGGTACGTGAAATAGTAAAAAAAAAAAACAAGTCGTCGCGTAAAAACAAACAGTCTTCGGACAGCGAATTCAAAAGAATGAAAAGTTCTGATCTTTTAGAAAGTGGGGAGGCGAAACCAAAAATGTTAAAACAAAAATGGCCGCGTCCTCAAAGGGCTTCACATCAGAGACTCTTATGGTAGATGCGCAGTAGATGGCATAAGTCTTGTAGGTCCGGGCGACCCCTCCGGGCCCTCATCCTTGTGTTCTGCTCCACCCCCCAGCCTGGCTGTATGACGCAACCGGCGGTAGTCCGGATGTACGTAAACTGCTGTGCTGCGCTATTTCCAGAACCCCCGGCCACCTCGGACAACGGAGTATTCTTCTTGCAGCCGAGATGGGAAGAGCCCTTCACTCGGTGTATCAATAAAAAGTTCTGGAATTCTTTTAATAGACTTTGTGTTTCAGTTATCATCATTTTCAATATATTTGCTTCCCGTCAGTGAATGGAAACATTGTTTCCAATCTAGACAATCCTCTGAGTTGACTCATCAGCACCACAGACAGCTTGTTACAATGTATCAGTGTGGAGTCCTGCTAAATAGATTGTTAGCTCCTGCGTTCAAGCTTCGTAGACCCTGACTCCCATCCTTGTATTTTCACAGCGGCCTTCATACGTGTGGTGGGCTCGGAGTTTGTACAGAAGTACCTGGGCGAGGGTCCCAGAATGGTGAGAGATGTCTTCCGACTCGCCAAAGAGAACGCTCCCGCCATAATATTCATCGATGAGATCGACGCCATCGCCACAAAACGATTTGACGCACAGACAGGAGGTGAGTAGGGGCGCGGGGGACACGGGTGACTATAGGTCCTGTGAGGTCGCCTAGATTAGCTGTTCAGGACTTTGGAAGAGCCTAGTGACAATGGTGTGGGAGCTGTGATTGCAGCCATGCTTAGATGTCGCTTGTCTTTCCCGGAGTCCTGCATGGCAGAGGTGCCTTGTTCTGCAGGAGCTGTAATGGCGGCCATATTGTTTACCACCCAGCTATCCTGGGACTGTGTCTCTAAAAAAGATCAGGGACGACTAAAGGGCGTTTGTACTCTTGCAGCGGACCGCGAGGTGCAGAGGATCCTCCTGGAGCTGCTCAATCAGATGGACGGCTTCGATCAGAACGTCAATGTGAAGGTAATGGCAGCGTTTCGCATCCGTCACCTTCATTGCAGTTTATCATCATTCTCTGACATCTCTGCTCTTCTGCCCTTCACAGGTCATCATGGCTACCAACAGAGCGGACACCCTGGATCCAGCTCTCCTGCGGCCCGGGCGCCTCGACCGCAAAATCGAATTCCCTCTGCCAGACCGCAGACAGAAACGTCTCATCTTCTCCACCATCACCAGCAAGATGAACTTGTCCGAGGAGGTGGACCTGGAAGACTGTATCCTTCAGACCCGCAGAGTCTCTTGGCGTCCTCGCCTACTCAATGCGCCAATCTTGGGAAAGTTGGGTGACATCAAAGATGGCTGCCACTGCGGCTCCCAGTGGGGTTGAGAATTTGTAGTTTGTACAATGTGAGATATAAGGACTATGTAGGCTTGTCACTCGGGAATGTGGGAAAGTTGGGTGTCTGCTTCTGAGGGGAGTGCGATGGCAGCCATGTTGGTTATCACCCAGCTTTTTAGACACGGATGTAACTAAGGAGGGATTTCAGTGCGATATGAGAGTGACGACACGAGCGGACGGTGATGATCTTCTACATAAGGAGAAATTTTTGTTTTTTGGGTGTCATAGCAAACCTGTCAGCACCCGGCGATCACTTTGTGGTGGTCTGACGACTGGTCTCTTACATTTTTACAGTTACATTGTGGCATGCAAAAGGTGATTGGAGGTTTCACCATTCCTGGCTGTTGGAGCTGGAGCCTGGCTGTCATTGGACAGCTGAGCTCTGCTCTTTCTGGCACGATGCACCCATACCAGCCTTATATAGAAGCGTTCTAAAAAAGACTAACGTATCGGAATAAGGCCCCCTGACCGATGTAAAAAGGCGTATTTTTAGTCACTAAGAAGTTAAACTTAATTTTTTTTTTTACTAATTAAAGAAATCTTTATTTCCAGTAATTTTTGCTTCGTCCCCAAAGAGGACTCAAACCTGCAATCGTCTGAAGGTTTTACTAAACTTTTTTTCTTTTGTCACACTGGAGGACTTCACTATGCGGTTGCTTGAGGTCTTGTATAATACACTGCAGCACTTCTGTATTGCAGTCTATTATGCCTCTGGCGAAGTGTAATAGCCGTATTAAAATGACAGCCATGGCAGCCATCCCTAGGACCCCGACTGCCATTACAACCCCTCAGCATCCTATGATCATGTTGCCGATGGGGTAACGGATGAAGCCGCTCCTTTTGCCTAATCGTTTAGGTGTTGTGGTCGCTATTGACGACATCTCAGGGGTTGTCTGTGATCAGAGTCCTCTCCAATCCAGGCTGTTGCATTTGGGTATCAGCTGTATTGGTTGCTTCCCCCGTACATACTGCTAGTAACTTCTAGGGGACCCTCCCACTTGATGACACCCCCACAGTAAATGAATACCTCTGAGACCCGCTGTGAGGGAGCGTTGCATGCCCTTATTTTTCTTTCAAGCTTCATTCCTAAAATGTTGGACTCCTTGACCAACTTCACAGACGTCGCTCGTCCTGATAAGATCTCCGGTGCCGATATCAACTCCATCTGCCAGGAGGTAAGCGATTCCATCCTGACCGGGTCGTCTCACACAGCTGCTGAGCTCCTTACATTGTAGTAAACCATCAGCTGTGAGAAGGGCATGTCTGCTTCTCAGTGTAAACAAGAATGTCTTCATTCACTGTCCGCAAGCAGAGATCCTGCAAGGTGTAAGGAATTGGCACACTAAGTATATTAGAAAGGTGCAGAGCTTTGTGTCCTACACTGGTGAATGCAGCGCCGCTTGTATCCGTATGCCGGGTGTTGCTGCTGGGTACTTCAACCTTTTTGAGGGGTTTTCTAGGCAGCGCCCGCTGTCAGTGCCAGCATACAGAAGCCGCTCTTCAACCCCCGTGTAGTTGCCGACGCTAGTAATTGCAGGTGCAGCTCACATTACCTGCAATTACAATCACCGTCCACTGCAGGGGTCGGAGCAGCGGCTTCCGCTCCAGCCTCGGTGTATCCTGGGGGGGATCTCCAGCCGCTCCGCTTCTATTTGCTGAGTGATTATCACTTCAATGTAAAGCACAGCAGCGATGGGCGCTGAAGCACCTTAGGGCTCATGCCCACGGTCGTTGCGGAATTCCGCCGCAGGAGTATTACAGTCGTAAACAAAACGCGCCTGCTAGCGATCACAGAAAACGCACGTTTTCTGTGGGGTCTCTATGAACACAATGTTAATGAACACCTCCTGCGGCGGAAATCCGCGGGAACTAGAACATGCCACGGTTTATTTCCAGCGGCAGAAATCCACGGTAAAATTTCACGTGTCGGCATTGGCAGATCAGGGTCAGTAGGTTCAGTAGGTACCGCGGTAAAAATCTGTTGGTGGGCACTAGCCCTTATAGTTGTGCCATATGACCCTGTAAGGCAACGATGCATCCAGTATTGTGTAAGCAATCCCAGAAAGAAAAACACAAAACTGTCCTGAATGAACAGAATTGTGAATATTCTTTCCTGTGCAGTACCCACATCTGGACACTGGAGGGCAATATAAGCCTGTGCTGAATCTGCTTCCAGCATCCAGTCTGCCATCTAATGGCTCTGAGAAGGAACTGCATCACACATAAGAGTAAAATGTTAGGCCGCCTGTCCACGGGCGGTGCGATATACCGCCGGGAGCACTTTGTCATCGCGATTTTCTGTGATGAACCTATCTTTAGTACATCGGGCTGCACTTTCCATAGTTATCCTATGCAAAGCATTCGCTGCGTTACTTGTGTGCGGATTATCGCCGCGGGTAACGCCGTGAAATATCACCCGTGGACAGGAGGCCTTAATCGGGGCAGATTTACTAATCTGGTCTAATAGCGTAAACGAACGCCCCTTTTACACGGGGCGAGTATCTCAGAATTCTCTTTGCCGGAGCAAATAAGCTGGTGACGTCATCACTAGCTCTGATGTCACCACCAGCTCTGATGTCACCACCAGCTCCTCCGCGCTCGGACGGCATGTTGTGCACTTCTCAACTAATTGTTCAGTGTTACACTCCTATGTGAAGCGCTGACCGATCCGTGTTTCACCTGCGCGATGGCCGCCCGAGCCGGCGCTGGTTTTAACATCGGCTGAAACTGAACGACGAATGAGAAGGTCCGATCCCCACCTGTCGTTCAGCCGTTGGCTCACGTTACACTGAGTGATTATCGTTTAGTTTCACTTGTTTTGAATGATTAGACCGAGCCAACCAGAGAAAGCGCCAAACTTAACACAACGGCCCGCACTGTGTGATAGATGTGTCATCCAGCTGTCCTTGCACCATCTCAAGACTGGCCCAACGACTGGCGCCCGCCATTAGTACATGTAATGCGTTTTACGTCTCACCTAGGCCACGCCCCTTCTAGACTCTTTGGAAAGTTGTCTAGACCAAATAATAAATGTGGTGCGTTTGCCAGTGTTTGGCGCATATCGAGTGGCTAATCTGCTGTATAGTGGTCCGGTTGGCTGAGGGCTCGCCCTGCACCGCCCCGTCACGCTGCATGTTCAGTGATGGTATTTCCGTCTGTATTCGCAGGGCGGTATGCTCGCCGTACGTGAGAACCGTTACATCGTCTTGGGCAAGGACTTTGAGAAAGCGTACAAAACCGTCATCAAGAAGGATGAGCAAGAGCATGAGTTCTACAAGTGAAGCGTGGATGTCTCCGCCCCCGCCGGTCACGTGACCCACCTGCCGATCCCGTTAGCGTGTGTTTTTTTTTCTTATAGGACATGATGAATAAAAGGTTTCCTCTTACAGTCTGGGTCTCGCATCTCATTGGCCGTCTGCGTCCTCCCATGACCGTGGGCTCCGCTCCCTACCAGAATGGTACCTCTATTATGGGGTTGTCGGCCCTCATTCTATTCCACTAAGTATTTGGGACTCTTACAGGGTTCATCAGCGTCATGGAAAACCTGGAATACCTGGGAATGGCCTGGAATCTTCGGATTTGTCATGGATTTTTGTCATTTATTTTTTTCTAAGTCTCGCTAGGAGTTGAATCGGTGATTTTTTTTTTTTTTTTCCTCACCTGTATCTCTAAGCGATGACTTTTTATTATATTTGACCGCAGTTCATACGCTAAAGATGGGATAAGGGTTGGGGGATCGACAGAATCCGAGAACCTGGTTTGTCAAAATATTCCAAGTTTTCTGTCTGAGAGTAAAGGATTTAAAAAAAAAAAAAAACTTTTTACAAACTCTCTTAATTGAATTCTGCCGCGGTTCCTGCATCACAGAAGGGGAAATTAGAAATTAAAAACAATCACAGAAAATGGCCGTTACTTACTGACTGAGGAGTGCATATAGATGCATCCTCCTCTCACCATGCAGGTAGCTCACTACCAAATGGAGGAGCCAATAACACCTGTGAGGGCACCGATGAAACACCCACTCACACTGCCTCCTGATAATGAGGGGGGTGGATGCTTGGTGCTCACTCCCACACATAGTGGATACAAAGTGCCAGACCATTCTGATATATGTAGTTCACCATGCAGACCAGCAACCTATTAATGACGCCATGATAATTCGGCGGGTTGCCCTGCATATCCATCAGTGAACCACATTGGTACTGCCACCCTGGGCTCCCCCTGGAGTCTTAATGCCACACTGCATGTGAATGATAGATAATAAATGCAAGGCATTGGTTGGATGTTGGCCACGATACATGAGCCCACTAACCACTTCACGGTTCCTTGCATTGTAGTGGGTCCCTACACTAATATTTCCCCTTCTGTGATGCATTTATAAAAAATTAAAAACAATCACAGAAAATGGCCGTTACTTACTGCGTGAGGAGTGCATATAGATGCATCCTCCTCTCACCATGCAGGTAGCCGACCACCAAATGGAGGAGCGAATTACACCCGTGCAGGACACCGATGAGACAGCCACTCACACTGCCTCTTGATATAGAATGGGGTGGCTGCTTGGCGTTGCACAGGTGTTATTGGCTCCTCCATTTGGTGGTCGGCTACCTGCATGGTGAGAGGAGGATGCATCTATATGCACTCCTCACTCAGTAAGTAACGGCCATTTTCTGCTGCGGTTCCGGGTCTGTAATGTTTATAGTTGAACTACTAAAACCACCCGACAATCTCAGCGCTAAAAATACAAAAGATATTTCACATTTCAGAGTGCGTTGTTTTGTTCCCACCCGGCCGCTCGTGCGGGGGATGGGAATATCTTGGCTGGCCGGGCGTGCCTTAATACGGCCGGTGTCGCGCCATTCTGTAGTGATGTCATGTCTGTGCCGCCCGTGGTCTCCTGCGGGTTCTTCTACATCAGCGATGTTTTGTCGGCTGCTGCGTTGCAAGATAAAAGCTGCGGCGCTCTACACTGCTGCGATGTTTTGTAGCCCGTGTTTCCCCATGGAGCCGCCTTGTTAATTTCGGCGCACGAACTTGTGATTTTAACGTTAGAAGTCCGGTTAACTTTCTTGCTAGAAAAAAATCGCACAAGGAAATGGTGGTTAGCGGCGACGCTGTATTATCCCAAGAGAGGAGCATCACTGACGCTACAAAATGGTGTCCATAGCAGCGTTATCGCTGCCGCCCGTGGGAGCGAGGCCTAGACCTTTGATGGCGAGTTTTGCTGCGAGCGCCAAGAGTGTCATGGGAAATCAAGGTTTAGTCATGGAAAAATGTTTTTCAGACCCGTATGACCGCGTCTTATAAAGTGCGCAGGGTCCGTTATTATATAGGCGTGGATTGTGGTCTGACACCCCATAGACCTGCACACTACGGTCTGACACCCCATAGACCTGCACACTGCGGTCTGACTCTGCGGTCTGACCCCTACCGCCCCCCGGGGGCACAGATTAGTAAACAACCGTTATGTACAATTAACATATCCTGTTTATTTTTTTATCACTTGGAGAAAATATAAAAAATGGCGTGCGGTGATCCTGATGTACGGTAAGTGCACGACTGTACGGATCCGTGCAACTGCGTACACGGCTGCCTCCTCGCCTGCCCCGAATCAGTATCTCATATGAAGGACATTGGATGTGGTGCGACAGTCTGTCCTTCAGGGTTCATGGAGCATCTGTCACTCTGCAGCGCGGATTCATCATCACGCTGAGGCATCTGATCCGGAACTTTCCATCCCCGTGCCGCTCTATAATACTGTGGTGCCTTGGCGTGAGAGTAGTTATATTCTTGTACATAGGGGCAGTATTATAGTAGTTATATTCTTGTACATAGGAGGCGGTATCATAGTATTTATATTCTTGTACATAGGGGCAGTATTATAGTAGTTATATTCTTGTACATAGGAGGCGGTATCATAGTATTTATATTCTTGTACATAGGGGCAGTATTATAGTAGTTATATTCTAGTACATAGGGGGCAGTATCATAGTATTTATATTCTTGTAAATAGGGAGGCAGTATTATAGTAGTTATATTCTAGTACATAGGGGCAGTATTATAGTAGTTATATTCTTGTACATAGGAGTAGTATTATAGTAGTTATATTCTTGTACATAGGGGGCAGTATTATAGTAGTTATATTCTTGTACATAGGGGGCAGTATTATAGTAGTTATACTCTTGTACATAGAGAGCAGTATAATAGTAGTTATACTCTTGTACATAGAGAGCAGTATTATAGTAGTTATATTCTTGTACATAGGGGGCAGTATTATAGTAGTTATACTCTTGTACATAGAGAGCAGTATTATAGTAGTTATATTCTTGTACATAGGGGGCAGTATTATAGTAGTTATATTCTTGTACATAGGGAGTAGTATTATAGTAGTTATATTCTTGTACATAGGAGAGCAGTATTATAGTAGTTATATTCGTGTACATAGGGAGCAGTATTATAGTAGTTATATTCTTGTACATAGGAGGCAGTATTATAGTAGTTATATTCTTGTACATAGGGGCAGTATTATAGTAGTTATATTCTTGTACATAGGGGCAGTATTATAGTAGTTATATTCTTGTACATAGGAGGCAGTATTATAGTAGTTATATTCTTGTACATAGGAGCAGTATTATAGTAGTTATATTCTTGTACATAGGGGGCAGTATTATAGTAGTTATATTCTTGTACATATCGGGTAGTATTATAGTAGTTATATTCTTGTACATAGGAGCAGTATTATAGTAGTTATATTCTTGTACATAGGGGGCAGTATTATAGTAGTTATATTCTTGTACATAGGAGGCAGTATTATAGTAGTTATATTCTTGTACATAGGAGCAGTATTATAGTAGTTATATTCTTGTACATAGGAGGCAGTATTATAGTAGTTATATTCATGTACATAGGGAGCAGTATTATAGTAGTTATATTCTTGTACATAGGGGGCAGTA
This sequence comes from Eleutherodactylus coqui, assembly GCF_035609145.1. NCBI lineage: Eukaryota > Metazoa > Chordata > Amphibia > Anura > Eleutherodactylidae > Eleutherodactylus > Eleutherodactylus coqui. Next base: position 23,864,451 of record NC_089842.1, on the reverse strand, counting down.
TTATAGTAGTTATATTCTTGTACATAGGGGGCAGTATTATAGTAGTTATATTCTTGTACATAGGGGGCAGTATTATAGTAGTTATATTCTTGTACATAGGAGCAGTATTATAGTAGTTATATTCTTGTAAATAGGGAGGCAGTATTATAGTAGTTATATTCTTGTACATAGGAGCAATATTATAGTAGTTATATTCTTGTACATAGGTGCAGTATTATAGTAGTTATACTCTTGTACATAGAGAGCAGTATTATAGTAGTTATATTCTTGTACATAGGAGGCAGTATTATAGTAGTTATATTCTTGTACATAGGAGGCAGTATTATAGTAGTTATATTCTTGTACATAGGAGGCAGTATTATAGTAGTTATATTCTTGTACATAGGAGGCAGTATTATAGTAGTTATATTCTTGTACATAGGAGCAGTATTATAGTAGTTATATTCTTGTACATAGGGGGCAGTATTATAGTAGTTATATTCTTGTACATAGGAGGCAGTATTATAGTAGTTATATTCTTGTACATAGGGGGCAGTATTATAGTAGTTATATTCTTGTACATAGGGGGAAGTATTATAGTAGTTATATTCTTGTACATAGGAGCAGTATTATAGTAGTTATATTCTTGTACATAGGGGGCAGTATTATAGTAGTTATATTCTTGTACATAGGGGGCAGTATTATAGTAGTTATATTCTTGTACATAGGAGGCGGTATCATAGTATTTATATTCTTGTACATAGGGGGGCAGTATTATAGTAGTTATATTCTTGTACATAGGGGGCAGTATTATAGTAGTTATATTCTTGTACATAGGAGCAATATTATAGTAGTTATATTCTTGTACATAGAGGGCAGTATTATAGTAGTTATATTCTTGTATATAGGAGCAGTATTATGGTAGTTATACTCTTGTACATAGAGAGCAGTATTATAGTAGTTATATTCTTGTACATAGGAGGCAGTATTATAGTAGTTATATTCTTGTACATAGGAGGCAGTATTATAGTAGTTATATTCTTGTACATAGGAGGCAGTATTATAGTACTTATATTCTTGTACATAGGAGCAGTATTATAGTAGTTATATTCTTGTACATAGGAGCAGTATTATAGTAGTTATATTCTTGTACATAGGGGGCAGTATTATAGTAGTTATATTCTTGTACATAGGAGGCAGTATTATAGTAGTTATATTCTTGTACATAGGAGGCAGTATTATAGTAGTTATATTCTTGTACATAGGAGGCAGTATTATAGTACTTATATTCTTGTACATAGGAGCAGTATTATAGTAGTTATATTCTTGTACATAGGAGCAGTATTATAGTAGTTATATTCTTGTACATAGGGGGCAGTATTATAGTAGTTATATTCTTGTACATAGGAGGCAGTATTATAGTAGTTATATTCTTGTACATAGGAGGCAGTATTATAGTAGTTATATTCTTGTACATAGGGGGCAGTATTATAGTAGTTATATTCTTGTACATAGGGGGCAGTATTATAGTACTTATATTCCTGTACATAGGAGGCGGTATCATAGTATTTATATTCTTGTACATAGGGGGGCAGTATTATAGTAGTTATATTCTAGTACACAGGGGGCAGTATCATAGTATTTATATTCTTGTAAATAGGGAGGCAGTACTATAGTAGTTATATTCTTGTACATAGGGGGCAGTATTATAGTAGTTATATTCTTGTACATAGGGGCAGTATTATAGTAGTTATATTCTTGTACATAGGAGCAATATTATAGTAGTTATATTCTTGTACATAGGGGGCAGTATTATAGTAGTTATATTCTTGTACATAGGGGGCAGTATTATAGTAGTTATATTCTTGTACATGGGGAGCAGTATTATAGTAGTTATATTCTTGTACATAGGAGGCAGTATTATAGTAGTTATATTCTTGTACATAGGGGGCAGTATTATAGTAGTTATATTCTTGTACATAGGGGGAAGTATTATAGTAGTTATATTCTTGTACATAGGAGCAGTATTATAGTAGTTATATTCTTGTACATAGGGGGCAGTATTATAGTAGTTATATTCTTGTACACAGGGGGCTGTATTATAGTAGTTATATTCTTGTACATAGGGGGCAGTATTATAGTAGTTATATTCTTGTACACAGGGGGCAGTATTATAGTAGTTATATTCTTGTACATAGGGAGCAGTATTATAGTAGTTATATTCTTGTACATAGGGGGAAGTATTATAGTAGTTATATTCTTGTACATAGGAGCAGTATTATAGTAGTTATATTCTTGTACATAGGGGGCAGTATTATAGTAGTTATATTCTTGTACATAGGGGCAGTATTATAGTAGTTATATTCTTGTACATAGGAGCAATATTATAGTAGTTATATTCTTGTACATAGGGGGCAGTATTATAGTAGTTATATTCTTGTACATAGGAGGCAGTATTATAGTAGTTATATTCTTGTACATAGGGGGCAGTATTATAGTAGTTATATTCTTGTACATAGGGGGAAGTATTATAGTAGTTATATTCTTGTACATAGGAGGCAGTATTATAGTAGTTATATTCTTGTACATAGGAGCAGTATTATAGTAGTTATATTCTTGTACATAGGATGCAGTATTATAGTAGTTATATTCTTGTACATAGGGGGCAGTATTATAGTAGTTATATTCTTGTACATAGGAGGCAGTATTATAGTAGTTATATTCTTGTACATAGGCGCGGTATTATAGTAGTTCTATTCTTGTACATAGGGGGCGGTATTATAGTACTTCTATTCTTGTACATAGGGGGCAGTATTATAGTAGTTATATTCGTGTACATAGGGGGCAGTATTATAGTAGTTATATTCGTGTACATAGGGGGCAGTATTATAGTAGTTATATTCTTGTACATAGGGGGCAGTATTATAGTAGTTTTATTCCTGTACATAGGGGCAGTATTATAGTAGTTATATTCTTGTACATAGGGGGCAGTATTATAATAGTTATATTCTTGTACATAGGGGGCAGTATTATAGTAGTTATATTCTTGTACATAGGGGGCAGTATTATAGTAGTTATATTCTTGTATATAGGGGGCAGTATTATAGTAGTTATATTCTTGTACACAGAGGGGCAGTATTATAGTAGTTATATTCTTGTACATAGGGGGCAGTATTATAGTAGTTATATTCTTGTCCATAGGAGAGGATAGACGTGTGCTTGTGAGCTCCCAGTAGGGAGGAGGCATGGCCTCTGACCCAGGAGGAAGTGAGTGCAGCTGGGCTGACGATCCTGGGAGAGCCCAGAGCCTGGAGTGTGGCTTGCAGCATGGAGATCAAGAAAGTGGTAACCAGGAAATGGTGGCTGGTGAGATTACTGAATCATGTAAAGCATTTGGATTGAGTATGAAAGTGACTAAGAAAAGTTTATTTAAACTGGAAAGACAAATTTTGAAGTTAAGAGAAGAGATTAAGATAGAGACGGATCCAAAGACAAAGCTGATGAAGTGTGAGTGCCTGGATAATTGCACACGTGAGCTCGCTATATTAAAGGAGCGACTAGACAAAGAAGCAAATGCAATACCTAAAGTAGAAAACTGGGCAATGGAGAAAAAGAGGGAAGCCAGAGTGCAAAACATGAAGAGGGAGGCCAGAGTGCAAAACATGAAGATTAAAAAAGTTATTGAGGAAAAAGGTACTGACTATAATGTTGTGTATAGTATGGTGGAGCAGGGAACCCCTCTGAGATGTGCGGGTGCAGCGCCTGGAGGGTCACTGAGTATGGGAGCTGAGCTATCAGACTCTGAAAATGCTGCTAATACTGAGGAGCAAAATGTGACAGCCAATAAGGGGTTAATTGCAAAGGACTCTGTTTGCAGTGCTGATGAAATGAATGCAAGTAGTAATCTGGTGTATGCTTCAGGGACTGACATTGTAAATGAAACACCGTGTAGTGTAATGAGTGAAGAGACAACTACATTGTCCGGAGTAGATATGGTGGAGATTAGTGAAGGTTCTCAGCCATCTGCAGAGGAGTGTATACAGCAATCTGCAGGACAGTCTCATACCACCGCAGGTGTGTCTGCAGGACAGTCTCATACCACCGCAGGTGTGTCTGCAGGACAGTGTGAAACCACCGCAGGTGTGTCTGCAGATCAATCAGGAGTCAGTAAGCCTGCTGATGAGGAAAGGTCAGGCACTCATCCCTCTGCTGACCGTCCACAATTCAACAGACTATTCTCTAATGTCACAAATTCAGCTCCCCCTCCACCACAGAGGAGAAACGCTGTCAGGATTAAGTACACAGGGCCAGAGGAGAACATTCCCTCCAGACTGTACATTGGGAAGAGTCTCCTAAAAGACTTTATGAAGTTTAAAGCCTCTGAGGTGTACGTTCTGATCCATATCCCCTCCAGCAGGATCTACGACATCAGCTTTAAGCTGCAATATGACTTGGATGCATTTTGGAGTATATATAATGACACAAGGGGACAGTCAATCTGGGAGTATCTCCAGGTGATCCAGCTGTCCAAGCCTCAGGTGGTGAGGGCCACCATATTGTTCCAGTCTGAGGTGGTGGCGCTGGCAGATCTGGAGCACTGGCTGAGTAGGCAATGTATGATCATGAACTATCCAGAAAAAATCTATGATGAGGAGGGAATCTGGAATGGTGGATATACTGTAAAGATCCAATTAGAGCGAGCCAGTGGTGTGACCAGACATCTACCGCACTCCTTCTATCTAGGCTCAGAGAGAGGAATATGCTATTACCCTGGTCAGCCTCGTCTATGTCATAGGTGTGGGGGCAGACACCTCGCTTTTAACTGCTCTCGAGTCAAGTGTTCATTATGTGGAGAGTTTGGACATTCAAAAAGTGATTGTAGAGGACCCGTCATCTGTAACCTGTGCTTAGGAGCAGGTCATACATTCCGGGAGTGGCCACATGCAGAACACAATAAAGGAGGTGATGATATCGGCATAGAGCCCATGGAGGAAGGTAAAGAGGATGTCGCCGCAAGAGCAGATACAGCCCCAGAATCCAACAGTCCTAATACTAATGTAGTGCCAAGTACCAGTGACCATGCTTTAGAGACTGATAACTCACCTGCTGCACTACAAGTACCAGCAGAGGGAGAGATGGATGGTCCTCCCACTACAGTACAAGTACCAGCCACCGAGAATGCATCTGATGGAAAAAGAAAAATCCTTGCTGTAAGAAGTGAAATATCCCCTGTTGTACTACAAGCACCAGCTATTAAAGATAAACCTCATGAAAGGAAGAAAATATCCAGTAAACCTGTTGCTAAATCACCTAAACAGCAGCCATGTAAGGCTACAGAACCCTCCGACCGAGCCACAAGGCCCAGACGCCCCTCTGTGGATCAAGAGGGGTTCCAGGCGGTGAAAAGAAAGAATAAAACTGCTGCGGTGATTTTTCGAGCAGGATTTGCAAAGAAAATCCCGTATCAGCCGGTGCCGGCCATAACATCCGGACAGTATGGAGTGCTGGGAGAAGAATCAGAGAAGTCGGAAAAAGAATGTGTCTCTTTACATAACTCTGATGATGACCTTCAGGAAGAGGAACCTCAACCATCAGTGTCCACCAAAAGATGGGGCTCTGCAGGTGACAGCAGCGGACGGAGGAGGAAAAGCAAGAAAGACCAGTGACTTAAATGAGTTTTGAGAGTCTGCTCTATAAATGGGAACAGTGTAAAGACTAAGAACAGAAACAATGTACATAGTATAAACTGGAGGAGAATCCGGGTACCAACTTCTGTGCGGTTGGTCTGAAGTTTATTTTGTTCTGTTTTTCTGTTTTGTTGTTCTGTTTTCGTTGTTGACTCTTATGAGTTTATAGTTAGTATATTGTAATAATTTTGTTGCAAGTTTTAAATAAAAAGATCATTATAGTAGTTATATTCTTGTACATAGGGGGCAGTATTATAGTAGTTATATTCTTGTACATAGGAACAGTATTATAGTAGTTATATTCTTGTACATAGGGGGCAGTATTATAGTAGTTATATTCTTGTACATAGGGGGCAGTATTATAGTAGTTATATTCTTGTACATAGGGGGCAGTATTATAATAGTTATATTCTTGTACATAGGAGGCAGTATTATAGTAGTTATATTCTTGTACATAGGGGGCAGTATTATAGTAGTTATATTCTTGTACATAGGACGCAGTATTATAGTAGTTATATTCTTGTACATAGGGGGCAGTGTTATAGTAGTTATATTCTTGTACATAGGGAGCAGTATTATAGTAGTTATATTCTTGTACATAGAAGGCAGTATTATAGTAGTTCTATTCCTGTACATAGGGGGCAGTATTATAGTAGTTCTATTCTTGTACATAGGAGCAGTATTATAGTAGTTATATTCTTGTACATAGGGGGGCAGTATTATAGTAGTTATATTCTTGTACATAGGGGGCAGTATTATAGTAGTTATATTCTAATACATAGGGGCAGTATTATGGTAGTTATATTCTTGTACATAGAAGGCAGTATTATAGTAGTTCTATTCCTGTACATAGGGGGCAGTATTATAGTAGTTATATTCCTGTACATAGGAGCAGTATTATAGTAGTTATATTCTTGTACATAGGGGGGCAGTATTATAGTAGTTATATTCTTGTACATAGGGGGCAGTATTATAGTAGTTATATTCTTGTACATAGGGGGCAGTATTATGGTAGTTATATTCTTGTACATAGGGGGCAGTATTATAGTAGTTATATTCTTGTACATAGAGGGCAGTATTATAGTAGTTATATTCTTGTACATAGGGAGCAGTATTATAGTAGTTATATTCTTGTACATAGGAGCAGTATTATAGTAGTTATATTCCTGTACATAGGGGGCAGTATTATAGTAGTTATATTCCTGTACATAGGGGGCAGTATTATAGTAGTTATATTCTTGTACATAGGGGGCAGTATTATAGTAGTTATATTCTTGTACATAGGGGGCAGTATTATAGTAGTTATATTCTTGTACATAGGGGGCAGTATTATAGTAGTTATATTCTTGTACATAGGGGGCAGTATTATAGTAGTTATATTCTTGTACATAGGGGGCAGTATTATAGTAGTTATATTCTTGTACATAGGGGGCAGTATTATAGTAGTTATATTCTTGTACATAGGGGGCAGTATTATAGTAGTTATATTCTTGTACATAGGGGGCAGTATTATAGTAGTTATATTCTTGTACATAGGGGGCAGTATTATAGTAGTTATATTCTTGTACATAGGGGGCAGTATTATAGTAGTTATATTCTTGTACATAGGGGGCAGTATTATAGTAGTTATATTCTTGTACATAGGGGGCAGTATTATAGTAGTTATATTCTTGTACATAGGGGGCAGTATTATAGTAGTTATATTCTTGTACATAGGGGGCAGTATTATAGTAGTTATATTCTTGTACATAGGGGGCAGTATTATAGTAGTTATATTCTTGTACATAGGGGGCAGTATTATAGTAGTTATATTCTTGTACATAGGGGGCAGTATTATAGTAGTTATATTCTTGTACATAGGGGGCAGTATTATAGTAGTTATATTCTTGTACATAGGGGGCAGTATTATAGTAGTTATATTCTTGTACATAGGAGCAGTATTATAGTAGTTATATTCTTGTACATAGGAGCAGTATTATAGTAGTTATATTCTTGTACATAGGGGGCAGTATTATAGTAGTTATATTCTTGTACATAGGGGGCAGTATTATAGTAGTTATATTCTTGTACATAGGGGGCAGTATTATAGTAGTTATATTCTTGTACATAGGGGGCAGTATTATAGTAGTTATATTCTTGTACATAGGGGGTAGTATTATAGTAGTTACATTCTTGTACATAGGGAGCAGTATTATAATAGTTATATTCTTGTACATAGGGGACAGTATTATAGTAGTTATATTCTTGTACATAGGGGGCAGTATTATAGTAGTTATATTCTTGTACATAGGGGGCAGTATTATAGTAGGTATATTCTTGTACATAGGAGCAGTATTATGGTAGTTATATTCTTGTACATAGGGGCAGTATTATAGTAGGTATATTCTTGTACATAGGGGGCAGTATTATAGTAGTTATATTCTTTGCTGGGAATATAAGTAGTGATAGATTTCCCCTTTTAGTCTGTAATATTGGTGACTGCAGGTGTTATAGATGATTGATTGCTGGTTTCTTGCAGTAATGGAGTCCTTGTTTCCAGCGCTGATAAGCAGACCTCTGGATAGTTATCAGGACAGAGACCTGATGCTTTTATTGAATTTAACCTCTGTCGCCCTGGAGCTCTCCACTTATTTGTTGTGATGCAACTAACATTTGTTTTTTTGTTTTTTTTAAAGCTGAAATTTAGAAAATTAACCCAAATATTCAGCAGTTGCCCGTTAAAGACCACCTGTCACCTGGCCCGACCCTTCACCTCTACTAACATGTCTGTTTTAGTAAATATGTGTATTGCTCATGAAGTAACTATTCTGGGGCATTTGTTTAGAAGTATGTATTGTGGTGTTACATAGTAACATAGTATGTAAGGCTGAATGAAGACAATGTCCATCTAGTCCAGCCTGTCTATCCTACTGTGTTGATCCAGAGGAAGGCAAAAAACCCCAAGAGCAGAAGCCAATTAGCCCTTTTGGGGGAAAAATTCCTTCCCGACTCCCTAATGGCAATCAGACTGTTCCCTGGATCAACCCCTAATAGTTCCTACCTTCCTATATACCAGGATTGACAATTAACCTAATATTTATATCCTGTAAGATCCTTCCTCTCCAGAAAGACATCAAGTCCTCTTTTAAACTCCTCTATGGATTTTGCCATCACCACTTCCTCCGGTAGAGTGTGCCACTGTCTAACTGTTCCTCTGTTATTCCTCCTGGAAATGAATTAATAAAATTTCATGGCTGAGGAGACACATCTCTGTCAAGAGTATTATAAGGCCTCTTCCACACGGGCGACAGCGCTATCGCCACAAGAGAATTATAGCTATATTGCGGCTATGTTTTGTGCGATGCTGCGGCAGTTCCACGGCACTTGTTTGCGGTCTTCAGCCAGTGCTTACCTTAAATGCTCCCAAGGCTGCCATGTGTTGATGCCTATGAAGCCATGCCTGTAGCATAGCTTCATAGGCAAATCTGAAAATCACAATGCGATGGTCTCGGGCGTTGTTGCGGCTGACATATCAGTTTCTTTCTGGTAAACGGGGGTATGAATACCCCGCCTCCGGCAAAGCGAGCGCTGTGATTCGATTGAGCACCAGCCAATCACAGCGATTCAGTGATATCTTTCACTGAATAGCTGTGAATGATCGTGCACTGGCTGTGATTGGCTAGTGCCCGATCCAATATTACCAGAAGCGGGGTATTCAAAGCTCCGTCACTAGAAAGAAACTGATATGTCAGCGTGGAGGGACACTGCAGCTTGCCGCAGCACCGCTGGAGACTGTTGCGAGGCACCGGGATGCTGCAAACCAGGTCAGTATTGACGTGTTTTGTTTTTTTTACGTCGGTTAGCTATGGCTTATTTTGGGGGAGAGGCTTATATTACAAGCCTCCTTCAAAAACTGGTGTAGGGCTTATTACCGGGGAAACCTGGTAGTACAAATGATCGCAAGTTCAAATCCTGCAGGGATTAAATAAAAGTGTAAAAATGTATAAAAGTTTGCAACAGGAAAAAAAAAATTGTTTGAAAGAAAAACCCATTTTCCCATTAAAAAAAAACGTAACAATTCCACAGCAATACGAAATGTGTTTTTTATAATAGAAGCCCAAACTATCCTGAATAGAAGGTGATCAAAAAGTACCATTTTGGCAAACATATGTCTATTAAAAACTACATCTTGCCTTGGAAAAAAAAAAACAAGCCCTCACACAGCCCAATCTACAAAAATACCACTAAAAAAATAGTCGCAGCTCTCAGAATACGGCGATGGAACGCAATTATTTTTTAACAAATTTTCCTTACTTTTTAAAAATAGAAAAACATTAAAAGCCGCATAATTTTGGCATCACTGAGATCCTATTGACCCATGAAGCAAGGTTCATGTCATTCTTACTGCATTGTCAATGGTGTAAAAACTAAAAAAAACCTAAAAGTCGCAGTTCTTTTTAATTCCTCCCCCACCTCCTTAAAAATGTTTACATGTATCCGTACATGAAATAGTACCACTGAAAAATACAACTCAACCCGCAAAAAAACAAGGCCCCATATGGCTGTCAATTCAAAAAAGTTAGGGCGGGGATGAAAATAAAAAAAGATAATCTCTGGCCCTCAAGGGGTTAAAAGACCACTCTGAGCAAAACAGACCCGGTATTTTACACTTAGTTCAAAATAATCACTTTCTAATACTCCACCTTTTAAGTGCGGCTTTAGGCTTAGCATTGTAGATCCGATTTTCTTTTAAGTGTATTTAAAGGAGGCAGTTTTTCACATTTTTTCCCCATCTCTTTTTCATGCTTTTCATAATTCATGCCTCCCCCTCCCCCATGGCTCTAGCTCCACCCTACAGTTTATCCGGTACCTCTCATAGTTGATCTCATTAGCTTCAGCCAGGACTATTCTAGCTGCTCCTGAGTCCTCATCTAATTAATGCAACTGAAAGATAAACTGCTAATCTGCTGCTAATCAGATGTTACATGAAAGCTAACACCAGGGTGGTTGTACCCATCACCCCCCAGGAACGCCATGTGCAGGACATGTAGTGGGTATGAGGAGAGGAGTACTGGACTTGGGATTGGCGTTTAACTTCCTGATCTCACCCATCAGGGCTCAATATATTCCAGACTCATCCATGTTCCTGGCACTGGTACACTGTAACAAACCTTCAGCACAGAATGGATGACTGCCAGGGAGAACTACGTGAGGGAAAGCATTACTGTTGAAGAGTTACTATTACTGTGAGGAAGTCATTCAAGATTGCTATTACTTTGAGGGGATTACTACGAAGCACTGTTACTGTGAGAGGGTCCTTAAAGGCCCCCATGGCTGTGAGAGGGTCACTATTACTATGAGGGGATCACTAATAGGCACTGCTACTGTGTGAGGATTACTGAGGGGCATTCTAATTATGAGAGGGACACTAGAGAGCACTATTACTGTTAGTTACAATAAGGAATACTATTATTGTGTAGGGGTCACAAAGGGGCACTATTACTGCGATAGTTACACTCAGGGGCATTATTGTGAGCGAGTCACTAAAGGACACTATTACTGTAAGGGAGGTGACTACGGTTCACTTTAACTGTAAGAGGGTCACTGAGGGGCACCGTCACTGAAAGGGGATCACAAAATGGGCACTATTATTGTGAGAAGGTCACTAAGGGGCACCATAACTGTGAGAGGGTCACTACTATGAGATCATCACTAATGGGCACTACTACTGTGTGAGAGTCACTATTACTATGAGAGGGACACTAAAGGGCACTATGACTGTGTGAGGGTCACTATTACTATGAGAGGGACACTAAACGGCACTATGACTGTGTGAGGGTCACTATTACTATGAGAGAGACACTAAAGGGCACTATGACTGTGTGAGGGTCACTATTACTATGAGAGGGACACTAAAGGGCACTATGACTGTGTGAGGGTCACTATTACTATGAGAGGGATACTAAAGGGCACTATGACTGTGTGAGAGTCACTATTACTATGAGAGGGACACTAAAGGGCACTATTACTGTATGAGGGTCACTATTACTATGAGAGGGACACTAAAGGGCACTATGACTGTGTGAGGGTCACTATTACTAGGAGAGGGACACTAAAGGGCACTATGACTGTGTGAGGGTCACTATTACTATGAGAGGGACACTAAAGGGCACTATTATTATGAGAGGGACACTAAAGGGCACTATTACTGTGTGAGGGTCACTATTACTATGAGTGGGTCACTAAAGGTAACTATGACTGTGAGGGTCACTATTACTATGAGAGGGACACTAAAGGGCACTATGACTGTGTGAGGGTCACTATTACTATGAGAGGGACACTAAAGGGCACTATGACTGTGTGAGGGTCACTATTACTATGAGAGGGACACTAAAGGGCACTATGACTGTGTGAGGGTCACTATTACTATGAGAGGGACACTAAAGGGCACTATGACTGTGTGAGGGTCACTATTACTATGAGAGGGACACTAAAGGGCACTATGACTGTGTGAGGGTCACTATTACTATGAGAGGGACACTAAAGGGCACTATGACTGTGTGAGGGTCACTATTACTATGAGAGGGATACTAAAGGGCACTATGACTGTGTGAGAGTCACTATTACTATGAGAGGGACACTAAAGGGCACTATTACTGTATGAGGGTCACTATTACTATGAGAGGGACACTAAAGGGCACTATGACTGTGTGAGGGTCACTATTACTAGGAGAGGGATACTAAAGGGCACTATGACTGTGTGAGGGTCACTATTACTATGAGAGGGACACTAAAGGGCACTATGACTGTGTGAGGGTCACTATTACTATGAGAGGGACACTAAAGGGCACTATGACTGTGTGAGGGTCACTATTACTATGAGAGGGACACTAAAGGGCACTATGACTGTGTGAGGGTCACTATTACTATGAGAGGGATACTAAAGGGCACTATGACTGTGTGAGAGTCACTATTACTATGAGAGGGACACTAAAGGGCACTATTACTGTATGAGGGTCACTATTACTATGAGAGGGACACTAAAGGGCACTATGACTGTGTGAGGGTCACTATTACTAGGAGAGGGATACTAAAGGGCACTATGACTGTGTGAGAGTCACTATTACGATGAGAGGGACACTAAAGGGCACTATGACTGTGTGAGGGTCACTATTGCTATGAGAGGGACACTAAAGGGCACTATTATTATGAGAGGGACACTAAAGGGCACTATTACTGTGTGAGGGTCACTATTACTATGAGTGGGTCACTAAAGGTAACTATGACTGTGAGGGTCACTATTACTATGAGAGGGACACTAAAGGGCACTATGACTGTGTGAGGGTCACTATTACTATGAGAGGGACACTAAAGGGCACTATGACTGTGTGAGGGTCACTATTACTATGAGAGGGACACTAAAGGGCACTATGACTGTGTGAGGGTCACTATTACTATGAGAGGGACACTAAAGGGCACTATGACTGTGTGAGGGTCACTATTACTATGAGAGGGACACTAAAGGGCACTATGACTGTGTGAGGGTCACTATTACTATGAGAGGGACACTAAAGGGCACTATGACTGTGTGAGGGTCACTATTACTATGAGAGGGACACTAAAGGGCACTATGACTGTGTGAGGGACACTATTACGATGAGAGGGACACTAAAGGGCACTATGACTGTGTGAGGGTCACTATTACGATGAGAGGGGCACTAAAGGGCACTATGACTGTGTGAGGGTCACTATTACGATGAGAGGGGCACTAAAGGGCACTATGACTGTGTGAGGGTCACTATTACGATGAGAGGGGCACTAAAGGGCACTATGACTGTGTGAAGGTCACTATTACGATGAGAGGGACACTAAAGGGCACTATGACTGTGTGAGGGTCACTATTACGATGAGAGGGACACTAAAGGGCACTATGACTGTGTGAGGGTCACTATTACGGTACTACCATATGCGAGGGACACTAAAGGGCACTACTACTGTGTGAGGGTCACTATTACTATGAGAGGGACACTAAAGGGCACTATTACTGATAGTTACACTGAGGGGGACTACTACTACCGTATGAGAAAGCTACTGAGCGGCATTATTATTGAAAGTGGGTTACTAAAGGACACTTACTGTGAAGGGGGTCACTAAGGCTCACCTCTACCGTGAGAGGGGCACTATTACTAAGAGGGGATCATAAAAGGGCACTATTACTGTGAGGGGACACAAAATGTATGGCTTATAGCAGAAAGAATTGCCCCTCTTTTCATTGTTCATAATTTGAGAGGTATGAGAAGGGGCGGCAAAGCACTGAAATCTTCTCAGAAAATGACTCAAGCATGCTGGGTAATGTAGCAGGCTGGTGACTTCATCATGGGAGCAGTTACCGGCGGCAGGCGGTTGTGACGTCTCCTTTGACAGGCATCAATGGTTTTCGTGCACCCCATGACCTACACCCAGATGTCTTTAGTTCGGATTAGCGGTGGCGAACTTTCCAGTACATCCTTGTCCAATATTTAACCCTTTGAGGTTGTTTCTACTTGTTCTGCAGGCGTTGAGCAGTGACGGTCGGGGATCCCCCATAAAGTAACGCTGATTACGCCCCACCGGCAGCCCCTGATCACAGAACACTTGCACTGCAGACCCGGCTCAATCCACCTGATACCCAACAACAGTCCTGTTCTGGTACACTGGCTGCATCGCTTGACCGCTCACCTTAGTGATGAAATCGGGCAAGCTGATTGGACGAAAACTCCAAGCGGACAGATGGGGAAGGCGATTTTATCATAGAATGAGAGGGAAGAATAGAAGACGGTAAAAACGGCGAGACGACAGACAATACAGGAAATGTAATAAGAGTACGGGGGCGGGGGGGATAGGGACGGGTTACAGGGGAGGGGATATAAAGAGTTAATCATGAGACTAGAGAGGGGAGAGAAAGCAAACGCAAGCACAGGCAACAGCGATAGAGAAGTGATGCAATTGTAGGGTTAATACATAGGGAATACGTGCAGCAGAGGGGAGGGAGGAAGTCAGCAAGGAGAACTAGTTCCCAAACAGATAGGAAGAAATGAGGAGGACTCCACCGAAGGGCAGGAAGATGTGACAGGGCGACAGTCAGAACTAACAGAGGGACGGGGCCTGAGCTGCTGGACACACAGGTAGGAAATGCTGATCCAGATGTCTTATGCTAAAGCTAAACATACAGCCACTCTCTTAAAGGAGCAGTCTACTTTGGACATATGGGGTTAATAAAGTAACCCCCGAATTGGATCCCCCTCTCCGAACTGCTATTGGATCCCCCTCTCTGAACTGCTGCTCTGGAGGATTCCCACTTCTAAACTTCACATGGCTGGTCACGGAGTTCAGTAGAGAAAGCCCCGGCCCCACCATATGTTGCAGCCCCCCACTACTAAGCTGGCCAGGGGGTGTTGCCGCTGTTACAGCAGTAAGTCGGCACATGGTTTACAGTGAACATCCCTGCAGCCATCCAGTCCTCTACCGGATACCGTACTCCGCCTAGGCTAATAGGGGGGTTGGGATGCCCCCATATATTGCACGCAGGACATATGAAAGTGACAGGGCCTTCAAGGAATCGTCTTAGCAAAGTTTCCACAGCTGCTGGAGTTCTCTACATGTAGTCATGTGACCACTTCTCACATCTTCTCTTCAATCACACAACTAACCCAACTCACCACAGTCTTTCATTGTGACTTAGTGTAATATATGTCATAGTCAGGGGGGCTCAGTTACCCCTACCCACAGGATAGGCACCCGCACGGGGATTTCCGTCACTCCCATTGAAAGGAATGGAGCGCTGACCACAGATGCGCCGCCAACGCTCCATTGAGAGTGACGTCACTGCTGAGGAAGAAGGGACCCTAACAGTGTTAGGAGAACGGGACACAGGAGTAAAACTCCCACCGATCAGCACATTATGCCCCATCTTGTAGATAGAAGAGAACTTGTTATTCAGGCACAACCCCTTCAACCAATACAGAGCTCCAGCATAGACACAGAGGTACATTAAACATTTTTATCTGCCTGCAGTCACCACTAGGGGGAGCTAAGATAAATGTATTATGTTTAATTTTATTTATCTGTGTATAGTGAGCTCCCTCTAGTGGTGGCTGTATATATCTGTATATAGTGAGCGCCCTCTAGTGGTGGCTATATATATATCTGTATATAGTGAGCTCCTTCTTGTGGGGCCTGTATATATCTGTATATAGTGAGCGCCCTCTAGTGATGACTGTATATATCTATATATAGTGAGCTCTCTCTAGTGGTAGCTGTATATAGTGAGCTCTCTCTAGTGGTGGCTGTATATATCTGCATATAGTGAGCTGTCTCTAGTGTTGGCTGTATATATCTGTATATAGTGAGCTCCCTCTAGTGGTGGCTGTATATATCTGTATATAGTGAGCTCCCTCTAGTGGTGGCTGTATATATCTGTATATAGTGAGCTCCCTCTAGTGGTGGCTGTATATATCTGTATATAGTGAGCTCTCTCTAGTGGTGGCTGTATATATCTGTATATAGTGAGCTCCCTCTAGTGATAGCTGTATATTGTGAGCTCCCTCTAGTGATAGCTGTATATATCTGTATATAGTGAGCTCCCCCTAGTGGTGGCTGTATATATCTGTATGCAATAAACTTCCTCCAATGGTGGCTGCTTAATCTCTACTCAGTGAGCTCCCCTAGTGGTGGCTGTATGAAGTGAGCTTCCCTAGTAGTCACTATATAAATCTGTATGTAGTGAGCTCCCTCTAGTGGTCACTTCAAGTATCATGTGTCTCTATGTCTATGCAGGGGGTTTGAATCTCTGTATCAGGATGACCACCATAAGGATATATTAAGGAGAACTGATACATAGACGTGAGTCCAGCTGGTGTGATAATTGTTACTATCACATGAATAGAGCCAATTCCATAAAAGGAAATTACTTGTCTTGTTAGCAACACACTAAAGAGCTGATAACAGAGAGCAATATCTCCGGCTGAAATCCTAAAAGACCTCAATGGGAATGATAAAAATGTGCTGTAAACCACAGAAGGTAAGGATTAGCGGTGATAGAGCAACACTTTTGGGCTCTGCTCCATGCTTTGTAGTCCAGCTCTGCTCTATTAGGGCACAGCTATGATCAGTGACTCCAGTTTAGTTGTATTGTCTACCGGAGTTTGCGGTAGTATGAAATCTACCCCCTGTCCCAACAGAGGCTTGAGCTGCTGTCAAGCTCCCCCACCATGCTTTACATCTCAGCTCTGCTCTATTAGTGCATGGCTTTGATCAGTGGCTCCAACTTAGCTGCATTGTCTATTGACATCTGAAGTCCTCTCATATCCATCAGTGGCTTATCTGAGCAGTTGTGGGTGGGTGTCCAACCCATATCCCCCTCCATACTGACCCCAAACCTGTCCCATAGCGTTAAGAGGCCACATTCTCCTGCCACAGTGATAAATTAGTTTTACATATAGCGAGTATGCTATAGACCCAAAAGCATGCTGGGATATAGAAAAAATGTAATGGACCCCAAGAATGCAGCAAATGTGAGGGAAAAAAGACAGCAAAAAAAAAAAAGCAACGTTTGTAGTGTTTTTTCGTGTTTTCCTATTGACCTCCAAAAAACAAAATGGTGTCTTTTGTGACTTGTATGCCACCAGATTTAAAGGGAACCTGTCACCTCCCTACAGTGCTATAGACTAAAGGCCCTTTTATATGGTACGACCGTCGGCCGCAGATGCCCATCAGACATCCCAGCAATAGTTATTCCTGTACTTTCACACATCGTTCAGTCGGGGTGTGCCTTTACACTAAATGTTAATCATTCAAATTCCTGCTTGAAGTGGGAATCTGAACAGTTTATCAGCCCGTGTAAAAGGGCCCTTAGTTATGGTGCTGTTCGGGGAGGTGACAGGGAGCCAATGATGGACTTTTTACACTCACTCGCTCCTACGTTTTAGTGCTGTCACCCACCAAAGATTGTGCTCAGCTCTTCCATTCAAGTCTATAGCAGAGCGCGCACATGGCAGTCTAAAAAGTGGCGGATTTCCGTGCTGGGCACAATCTTCAGCGGGTGACAGCACAGGAACCAGGGAACGGGCATATAAAAAATCCATCACCGGGTCCCGATCTCCTTTCCCGACCCGCAGACAGCACCATACCTTAGTTTATAGTCCTCCGGGGAGGTGACAGGTTCCCTTTAAAGGGGTTGTCCCGCGCCAAAACTGTTTTTTTTTTTTCAACCCCCCCCCCCCCCCCCCCCCCCCCGTTCGGCGCGAGACAACCCCGATGCAGGGGTTAAAAAAGAACACCGGAGAGTGCTTACCTGAATCCCCGCGCTCCGGTGACTTCTTACTTACCTGCTGAAGATGGCCGCCGGGATCTTCTCCCTCCGTGGACCGCAGGGCTTCTGTGCGGTCCATTGCGGATTCCAGCCTCCTGATTGGCTGGAATCGGCACGTGACGGGGCGGAGCTACACGGAGCCCCATAGAGAAGAGGAGAAGACCCGGACTGCGCAAGCGCGGCTAATTTGGCCATTAGACGGCGAAAATTAGTCGGCTCCATGGGAACGAGGACGCTAGCAATGGAGCAGGTAAGTGAAAAACTTCTTATAACTTCTGTATTGCTCATATTTAATGCACGATGTACATTACAAAGTGCATTAATATGGCCATACAGAAGTGTATAGACCCACTTGCTGCCGCGGGACAACCCCTTTAAGACACAATGTCAGATACACAAATGAAGGACGAGCGCCCCGACAATAATATCTCCAAGTATTAATCCACCAAGGACAACAGAACATGTGATGTGACATCAAATACGAGCGGCTCATCTCTCTGTGGTGTTCCCGTAGATCCTTGGCTCTCAGGAGGACACCCAATCATACATGTCTTCCATCACTCCTTCACCGCCACGTAATGCCGCTGACCGGCTGTCCACTGTCTCTGACACCAAGATATTTCCTTATCTCAAATGGAACCTCTTAGAGACAGAACTTCTTGTGTTTGCGCCATCTAACCTACTCAATCCCGATATCTCCACCTCACCCTGCAGGACCCCATCACTCCTTGGCGCCGTCTCGGGGTCATATCTGATTCTGGCCTTTCTTCCAGTCTCTCACTCATGTTACCTGAAACTCAGAAACATCTACCAAATCTGCCCTCACCATGGACATCAAAAACTCTTCTTGTTGCCCTTATCCACTCTTGGCATCATTACTGCTACTGACTACTGACTGGTCTTCCCCTTACTAAACTCTCCCCTCTCTAATCCATTCTGAACGTAGCAGCCAGGCCTATCATTTTGTCCAATCACTGCACTGGTGCCTCCACCCTGTGCCAGTCACTGCACTGATGATTCCACCCTGTGCCAGTTACTGCACTGATTACTCTACCCTGCAAGTCACTGCACCGATGCTTCCACCCTGTGCCAGTCACTGCACTGACGACTCCAACTTAAACCAGTCACTGCACTGACGACTCCACTTTGTGCCAGTCACTGCACTGATGACGCCACCCTGTGCCAGTCACTGCACTGATGACGCCACCCTGTGCCTGTCACTGCACTGATGACTTTACCCTGCCAGTCACTGCACTGATGAGTCCATCTTATGCCAGTTACTGCACTGATGACTCCACCCTGTGCCAGTCACTGCACTGATTACTCTACCCTGCTAGTCACTGCATTGATGATTCCATATTATGCCAGTCACTGCACTGATGCTTCCACCCTGTGCCAGTCACTGCACTGATGCTTCCACCCTTTGCCAGTCACTGCACTGATGACTCCACCTTGTGCCAGTCACTGCACTGATGATTCCACCTTGTGCCAGTCACTGCACTGATGCCTCCACCCTGTGCCAGTCACTGCACTGATGACTTCACTTTGTGCCAGTCACTGCACTGATGACGCCATCCTGTGCCAGTCACTGCACTAATGACGCCACCCTGTGCCTGTCACTGCACTGATGACTTTATCCTGTCAGTCACTGCACTGATGAGTCCATCTTATGCCAGTTACTGCACTGATAACTCCACCCTGTGCCAGTCACTGCACTGATTACTCTACCCTGCTAGTCACTGCATTGATGATTCCATATTATGCCAGTCACTGCACTGATTACTCTACCCTGCTAGTCACTGCATTGATGATTCCATATTATGCCAGTCACTGCACTGATTACTCTACCCTGTGCCAGTCACTGCACTGATTACTCTACTCTGTGCCAGTCACTGCACTGATAACTCCACACTGCCAGACACTGCACAGATGCCTCCACCCTGTGCCAGTTACTGCACTGATGCCTCCATACTGCCATTCACTGCACTGATGACTCCACCCTGTGCCAGTCACTGCACTGATACCTCCACCTTATGCCAGTCACTGCACTGATGATTCCACCTTATGCCAGTCACTGCACTGATGCTTCCACCCTGTGCCAATAACTGCACTGATCATTCTACCCTGCCAGTCACTGCACTGATGACTTCACCCTGTGCCAGTCACTGCACTGATGACTCCACGATGTGCCAGTCACTGCACTGATGCCTCCACCCTATGCCAGTCACTGTAGTGATACCTCCACACTGTGCCAGTCCCTGCATGGTTTGCCTTTCACATATAGAGAGCAAATTTACACTCATAACTCTCATCCCTAAATCTCTCCACAGTGCTGCACCTTATCTTCTCCCTCTTCTTGGTCTACCACCCTACCTATGTTCTAAGCTCTGCTAATGACCTGAGGTAAGCTCCCCTTTAATCCCAGCCTTCTACTCCCATCTCAGAGATTTCTCCAGAGCCGCAGCAGTTCTTTGGAAGCTCCACAAAGACCATCAGCTTAATTCCCAACACCTGCAGCTTTACACCTGCCCTAAAAACTTCAAGAACATCGCAAGAATCCGCTCTTTCCTCGCTGTGGACAGGCTACAAGCGCTCAGTGTTGCCCTCATCCACTCCCGGCTCGATTATTACAACTCGTTGCTGATCGGCCTCCCCTGCACCAGGCTCTACCCTCTCCAATCCATCCTGAATGCAGCAGCCAGGCTCATCTTCCTGTCCAGCCGCTACTCGGACGCCTCTGCCCTGTGCCGGTCACTGCACTGGCTGCCCGTTAAATAAAGAATTCAATTCAAACTCACTACCCACATCCACAAAGCCCTCCACAACACCGCACTCCCCTATATTGCCTCTCTCATCCCAATCCACTGCCCAGTCCACACCCTCCGCTCTGCTATCGAAATCAGACTGAGTGCCCATTTAATTCAAACCTCCCATTCCCGCCTCCAAGACTTCTACAGAGCAGCACCGGTCCTCTGGAACGCACTACCAAAGGCTACCCGAGCAATCCAGGACTCGCAGAACTTCAGGCGTGCTCTAAAAACACACCTCTTCAGGGAGGCATATCACATCCCCTAAACCGAACCCCTCTGTACTCCGCCTGATAACATGCTCCCTGACTTACTGACTGCAATCCCTGCTAGCCATCATAAACCATTCCTGCAGTCATACCAATTCAGCCACTATACGGCTTATGTCTGACCATTGCTTATGTGTATAGCATCCCTCACTCCACCTCACTATACCGCGCACATCTCCAGCCCCTTTACCCTCTGTATCCCCCCATTATATGTAGTATGTAAGCTCGTTGGAGCCGGACCCTCACCCCTATTGTTTCCATCAACTAATTACTTTATGCAACAGTGGTTTTGTTTTTATTTCCCGTTTTGTAAGCGCTGCGGAATATGTTGGCGCTATATAAATAAAGATTATTATTAAAAACACATCTCTATAGGGAGGCCCGCCCATATTCCCTAATCCAGTGGTCCCCAACCAGTGAGCTGACCCCTTGCTGTGTGGTTCATGATGGAGCCCTGGCCATTGACATTATTGCAGACATATCCTAACTAGAGATGAGCGAGCATACTCGCTAAGGCAAACTACTGGAGCGAGTAGTGCCTTTTGCGAGTACCTGCCGCTCGTCTCTAAAGATTCGGGTGCCGTCAAGGAAGAGCGGTGAGTTGCGGGAGTGAGCAGGGGGGAGCGGGGGGAGAGAGTGTGAGAGAGATCCCCCCCACTCCCCGCTCTTCCCCGCCCCCCGCTGCCACCCAAATCTTTAGAGACGAGCGGGGAGATACTCGGCTAAGGCACTATTCACTCGAGTAGTTTGCCTTAGCGAGTATACTCGCTCATCTCTAATCCTAACCGTTAAGCAGTGCCAATTTATGTCTTATTGTATCTTGTGTTAATGCTGCCATCCAATAGGTGGCGCTACAGAGGTATTGTTCAATCTTCCTTATTTACATATATTATCCAGAGGAGCATGCATGGCCTTATAAGTCTCCTCACTCACCTCCTAGGTGTCTCCACATACCTTCTGGGTGCTCTCTTATAGGAGACACCACACCCCTCCCGACCCTCTGACTTGTAACAGGGGGCATTCACACGGGCTAGAAAATCGTGCAGGTTTTGTGTGTTGGAGACGCACGAAAATCTGAACCGTAATTTGTAATGTGTGTATCTACATGGGCGATTTTTCTCTTACAGCGATGCTGTGAGATGGACGTAGCGCGGCAGGTCTGACGTTTCTGCGAGTCCGCAGAAATCTCACCCATTAATTCCAACTGGTATATATAA
The DNA here is from genome assembly GCF_035609145.1 of Eleutherodactylus coqui. Lineage (NCBI taxonomy): Eukaryota > Metazoa > Chordata > Amphibia > Anura > Eleutherodactylidae > Eleutherodactylus > Eleutherodactylus coqui. The sequence continues at coordinate 23,842,164 of NC_089842.1, read as the reverse complement.
CTCCCATTCCGCTCCCATCAGCTGGACATGCGAGGGCGGCGACATGCGAGGGCGACGACATGCGAGGGCGACGACATGCGAGGGCGATGCAATTTGTAACGCACTGGCAGTGAACATTACCATTTTCCCGGACTGGAATCGCGCTCGCCCGTGTGGATGCGCCTGCATAGCACCCGTGTATTTCCTGTCTCGGGGTCCCCCGTTCGCTCTCTGACTTTGGATGATGTAATCTTTGATCAGCATTTTATTGCGGTTTGTTGCTGTTTATTTTTCTACATCCGGATCCACATCTGCGTTCGAACCTCCATTCGCAGATCCAGCTGAAAATACCGGAAGAGAAGGCACAGACCACCATGATAGTTTCTTTCAGTCATCTTGCTGCTGCCCCTAATGCCCCTCTCTGTGCCCCCCCCCCCCCAAGTATTATAGCCTCATTTTATATCTCACGGGTGGACCGGATTCCGACCGCAGCGGCTCATCGTGGGTTCTGCGCAGTGCAGTTTGTTTTTTTTTATATTTGCATGTCCCGTGCCATCGTTTAGTCGTGACGCCAGTACCCGCAGCCCATATGCAATGTTAACTACGTATGGGCTGTGGGTCGGACGGCCTCAAGTCTGTGGAGTCCGCAGCAAAATAGAGCATTCTGCGATTTTTTTTCCCCTCCACTCATGAGCAAAAAAGCGAAAGTACATGCATGTCAATACCTGCAGATCCTCCGAGCGGACACTGATCATGGATTCTGCAATTGGAATCCGCCCGTGTTAGCCCGGCCTAACAGATCTGCCACAAAGTAACACCTCTTATGTGGCCCCCAGTAATAGTGCCCCCTCTGTCCCTCTCATGTAATTTCTCTTCTACCACCACTTAGTATTAATTCCCCATCTTGCCCCCCAGTCCCCGGGGCCGCAGTGGGGCGATGACTCTGCAATAGTGTTCAACTGCTTCTGCATCCTGGTGCTGCAGATACAGTCTAAAGTGCCGGAGGCCAATGAATGTTTGCCCTATGGTTAAAGCAGCCCTGACCCAGCTTTCCCAGAGCCCTGAACGGCATATCAGTCTAGTGATACAGAGACTGTGGATAAAGGATCGGCTAACTTAGAAGCCCCTTACTGACGATGACTGCTATATCGTGGCCACTTACTGGTCGTCACCCAGCTTTCCCATCTGCAGATACAACTAATTAAATGGCTTTTACTATCCGGACAGAAAGGGGAAATTGAAAAAAAAAAAGCCAATGATGCGCCCCAAAACCGCGAGCGTCCCGGATAATGATGACTCTCCGAGGGGCTATCAATCTCGGCCGCGGGCATCCTCATCCAGACACTGCAGCTCTTTCCTGCAGCGAGGAGCTGACGGAGCACCGGCTGGCCCGGGGACCACAAGACTCATTAACCCCTGTGACGCCGCAGCAGCTGGGGAGCACATGTCCCTGCAGTGAAGGCCACCTCCTCCCCCGCTCGGTGGCCATCCAAGGCAAGCTTTAAATCTGCTGTCTTGTATTTTATCAGCTACAAGGTCAGAGCAAAACTTCCAGCCCTGGAAACAAAGGCCCCGAGCAGTTACCTCATCCCTCCAGCGGGTCATTAGCAGCTCTGCAGAGGGAGAGGTAGGTGTGCGCTGCTGCATGCTGGGGTGAGGGAGCACCTCACCCCCACAGTCCAGGGAGGGGGTGCGCCGCGCTGGTCCAGCAGGGGATACTCCACAGGGATGAGCACAAAGAGGTGCAGGAAGGAGGGGCTCAGTCCCAGATCCATGACAACACCTTCATCTACCGCACTCCTCCTCTGCATCCTCATCAGCGGTCCCTGAAGAGTGGCAGTGCATCCTGTGCAGAAGTACTCACCCCCCACCCCCCTTCCTCAAACTTTCCACCTGCATTGCAGCATTGTAACGGTTAAGGTTATGCAAGAAGAAACAAACTGGATACAAAGAGGAAGTGAAGAAAGTGATGTGTGAGTGACAGGTAGCGGAGGAGGCGAGCCGGAGGGAACCTCGGAGAGCGGGTGAGAGACCATCACACCTTCATTGCCTTCATTAGAGAATAGTGGTCATTGCATTCGGAAAAGTTCTGCAACTTTTTAATATACTTTGTGTTTCGACTTCGCACCATTTTCAGGATCTCTGCTTGTTGTCAGTGAATAGAAATATTTTTTTTACACATCTGGAGTCTGAAAACTTGTCCAGATCTGATACTCCTAAGGGTCCATTCACATGGGAGGGGACGGCTCTGCAACCTGAATCTGCATGTTTAAGCGCTTATTCACACCAGCACATTGGTGCTGCGTATCATGCGTGCAACATTTGTGTGCCATCCGCAGTGGAGAGAACCCATTGAGTTCGGTCACGTGTGTTTGCGCGCACATTTCAGTCATGCAAAAAAAAGTAGCGTGTGCCATTGTCATGTGGATTGCACACGGAAATAGCACAAATGAAACTAATTACACTTAATTGCTCATTGGAATGAATGGGAGCGTGCGTGCGTGTTTTTGTGAGTGCGCAAAAATGCATCGCGCAAATACACTAAAAAAAACACAAGAAGGCGCCATTGACTTCATACATCACCCTTATTCCCATATTCAATGTGATTCTGTTGACTTTAATGGGCAGTTTGGGTCCGTAATGTGGACTAAGACAGAAAGAAGAGTTTCAAAAGTTTTGCGCCGGCAGGAGTTGCACTAAAATGCAACTTTCTGACGCCAGACTCAAGCAGTGACTGTAACGTCCGGACGGCACCTCCATCTGTTTCCGTTCCTCATCAGTTCATGACAAATCCGTCCGTCGTACCGTCTGCGCCGGAGAAAAACGGATCTGTTAAATGAAAATAAATAGCAGCTGTGTTCGCATCCGTTTCCCATTGACCCTCTCTGTCCTCGCATATATAAAAACCACATGCGAGAGCGATAGAGCGCGGACCACCTTTAGTGTAGCAATATCGCGCAAGAAACACGGGAGTCAAAACAAAAGCATTGACATCCATGGTTTCATTTCATCCCGCTTTGGGGGGGTGATTCGCACGCTCTGCAGAACGGGGTGAAATCCTGGTCATTGGCTTTAAGGAAAAAAACGGAGTTGAGAATTCCATCACGGTTCCATTATAATCAGTGATAGAAATGGCGCCGCCGGCTGCGCTATTTCCTGCATCCGAAAAATGGAACGGATGCAAACGGCAGCAAATGGAAGAAATTGGTCCCCATTTAGATTAATAGGACTTTTAACTGATCTGTTTGATTTTGTCTTTCTGGCCTGAGAACGGAAACCGTAACGCTGCTGTGAACAGCTGAGAGTTTGTTACAGGGGCGTCCGGTAGACGAGCCTCCAGGACAGTCTGGGCTCCAGCAGATACATTTTATCAGCACTGTTACATTGTAGCAAATCAGAACAAGTGAGAGATGTGCGCCGCTATCAGCGGGTTTATGACCGGCTCCTACAAGGAGGTAAGTCCTAGACCGGAACGGGGATGTGCGCCGCTATCAGCGGGTTTATGATGGGCTCCTACAAGGAGGTAAGTCCTAGACTGGACCGGGGATGTGCGCCGCTATCAGCGGGTTTATGATCGGCTCCTACAAGGAGGTAAGTCCTAGACCGGACCGGGGATGTGGGCCGCTATCAGCGGGTTTATGATCGGCTCCTACAAGGAGGTAAGTCCTAGACCGGACTGGGGAGTCATTGCATCTTGTGGATCTGGACTTTTCCAAAGGCATTTGATACTGTGCCTCATAAAAGCTTGGTATATACAATGAGGATGCTTGGTCTGGGGGAGAATGTGTGTAAGGGGGTTAGGAACTGGTCAGTTATAGAAAGCAGAGGGGGTTATTAACCCCTTAATGACGCAGCCTTCCCCCCCCCCCCATTTTCGTTATTTCCTCCCTCTTTTAAAGAATCGTAGCTCCTTTATTTATCCATCACCGTCGCTGTATGAGGGCTTGTTGTTTTTTGCAGAATGAGTTATATTTTTCAATGGTGCTGTTTAATGTACCGTATAATGGACTGAAAAACTTAAAAAAAATTCTAAGTGGAGTAAAATGAAAAAAAAACCACATTCCGCCATCTTTCAGTGCGTTTTGTTTCTATGGCGCACAAACTGCAACAAAAATCACCTGATAACGTTATTCTATGGGTCGGTACGATTACTACGATACCAAACTTGGGGCTTTTACCCACTAGCATTTTTTTTTTACTGCAAGTATCGATGGGACTTTCTAATGATAAAATGGCGTCTGCTTCTGCGCTTCTGCGATTTCTGTGTGATGCGATTTTAATATTAGAGAGTCCCATTGATATTTGCAGTAAAAACCCTCTAGTGGGTGAAAGCCCTTATGTCGGTGTTTTTTTGCTGAACTACTTGTATATTTTTCAAAGACACTTATTTTTTTTTCTTATTATTTTCTGCCGCCATCTTCTGCGCACAATAACTTTTTTTATTTTTCTGTCGCCGTAGTTGTGCGAGGGCTCGTTTTTTGCAGGACATCCTGGAGTTTGTATTGGTAGCATTCAAATACAAACAACTTTTTGATCGCTTTTTGTTGCATTTTTTGTTGAAGACAGAATGACCAAAAAAGCGCATTTCTGGCGTTCTTTATTTTTTTCTGATGACATTCGCTGTACGGGCTATATAATGCATTACTTTGATAGATCGGACGTTTACGGATTCAGTGATACCAAAAAAAATGTTTTTTTGTTTTATAATTTAGATTCTTTTATCATAGATATGCCAAAAGGTTTTTTTTTTTTTACTTTTATTACTTTTTTTTTCAACAATTAGTAAAAATGTATTGTTCTTATTTATTTTAAGCCCCTTTGGGGGACCACAACTAGCAATGCTTTGATCACTCCTGCAGTATGATGAAATGCCATAGCATTACGTCATACTGCGATCTGACAGGCAGTCTATCAAGCCACCCCACGGGGAAGACCTGATAGGCAGTCTGCCAAGACAGCCCTGGGGCCTTTCAGAAGGCCCTCGGCTGCCATGACACCCGTACAGCTCCCTGCAATCTCATTGTAGGGGGGCCGTTCAGGGGATTTAGATGCCACTGTAAGAATTGACAGCAGCATTTAAATGATTAATAGCGCTGATCGGCAGCGCAGTTGATTTCAGCTGTTGCCGCTGGGTGTTGGCTGTAATAAACACCCAGCGCCCACGCTGTATTGTTGGAGGTCGCCCCACAATCTCCCTTTATACATACCCCAACCCCGCAGGACATAACTGTACGTCCTATAGCAGGAAGGGGTTAATGGTTCATACTGTGATTGGGTCACCATTACTTGTGGGGTTCCACAGGGGGCAGTATTGAGCCCTATTCTTTTTAATATATTTATAATGACCTGATAGAAGGATTGTGCAGTAAAATATCAATATTTTCACAAGATACAAAATTACGAAAAAGAGGACTGAATGTGGTTACAAGAGGATCTGCATAAGTTTGGGGCAGAAAAGTGACAAATAAGGTTTAAGACTGATAAATGTAAGGTTCTGCACCCGGGCAGGAAATACATATCACCATTACACACTAAATGGGAAACAACTGGGGACACTGACATGGGGAAGGACTTGGGGGTTTTAGTTACCTGTAAACTTAAAGGGGTTGTCCCGCGGCAGCAAGTGGGGTTATACACTTCTGTATGGCCATATTAATGCACTTTGTAATGTACATCGTGCATTAATTATGAGCCATACAGAAGTTATTCACTTACCTGCTCCGTTGCTGGCGTCCCCGTCTCCATGGTGCCGTCTAATTCTGATGTCTTCTTGCCTTTTTAGACGCGCTTGCGCTGTGCGGTCTTCTTCCTGGTGAATGGGGCCGTTCATGCCGGAGAGCTGGTCCTCGTAGCTCCGCCCCGTCACGTGTGTTGATTCCAGCCAATCAGGAGGCTGGAATCGGCAATGGACTGCACAGAGCCCACGGTGCACCATGGGAAAGGACCCGCGGTGCATCGTGGGTGAAGATCCCGGCGGCCATCTTGGTGAAGGAAGAAGAAGGAAGACGTCGCAGAGCGGGGATTCGGGTAAGTAATATGTATTTTTTTTTTTTTAACACATCCCTTGGGGTTGTCCTGCGCCGAACGGGGGGCTATGGAAAAAAAAAACCTGTTTAGGCGCGAGACAACCCCTTTAACTGGAGCAACCAGTGTCAGGCAGCTGTTGCCAAGGCAAATAGGATCATGGGGGCATCAGAAGAGGTCTAGGGGCACATGACGAGGACATTGTTCTTCCTCTGTACAAGTCACTGGTCAGACCACACATGGAATATTGTGGACAGTTTTGGGCACCGATACTCAAGAAGGACATATCAGAGCTTGAGCGGGTACAAAGGTGGGCAACTAAAGTAATAAACAGAATGTGTGGACTACAAGACCCAGAGAGGTCATCAAAAATTGGGATTATTTAGTTTAGAAAAAAGATGGCTGAGGGGCGACCTAATAACTATGTATAATATATGAGGGAGCAATACAGAGATCTCTCCCATCATCTATTATACCCAGGACTGTAACTAGGGGGCGCTCTAATAACTATGTATGGATACATCAGTGGACAACACAGAGATCTCTCCCATCATCTATTATACCCAGGACTGTGACTGTAACAAGGGGGCGCCCTCCACATCTAGAGGAAAGAAGGTTTCTACACAACATAGGAGGTTCTTTACTGTAAGGCTGCTTGTCCATGGGCGATAGTTCATTGTGTTACCCACAGCGATAATCCGGCCATGGGTAACGCAGTGAACGCTTTCCATGGACTTACTATGGAAAGTGCAGCCCCGACGTACATGAGCGGAGAATCATAGCGATTCTCTGCTCGTGGGATTCAAATCACGGCATGCCGCGACTCTCCGTGGTGAGCCTATCTGTCAGATTGACTCACCGCAGAGAGCTGACAGCTCTCCCCCGCGGCTAGCGATATTCCATCATGGCCTGTGGACAGGGGGCCTAAGAGCAGTGAGACTGTGGTACTCTCTGCCTGAGGACGTGGTGATGGTAAACTCGATAAAATAGTACAAGTGGGACCCGGACGCCATTCTTGAGCGATACAATATTACATGTTACATCACTGATTACTGCAGAAGGGTCGGTGATCAGGAGGCTGGAATCGGCAATGGACCGCACAGAAGCCCTGCGGTCCACCGAGGGAGAAGATCCCGGCGGCCATCTTCAACCGGTAAGTAAGAAGTCACCGGAGCGCGGGGATTCAGGTAAGCGCTGTGCAGATTTTTTTTTAGGTCCCTGCATCGGGTTTGTCTCGCGCCGAACGGGGGGGCTGTTGAAAAAAAAAAAAACCCGTTTTGGCGCGGGACAACCCCTTTAAAAGGAATTCTGCAACAGAGACAAACATTTTTTGTCTAGGCACTGATAGCGGAGTGAAAGTTTTATGGTCCCTAAATTACTGTTGATGGGGGTCTTATCTGTATAATAAATGTCTCACACTTCCCATTCACCCATAAATCCTGGGGAATAATTTAACCCAGTGTTCAGCATGTCAAAGGTTGTTATCAATTTATATTCCCAAATTCTTCTGTGGTTTTGTGACTTGAAACCACCCTTCAATATCAAAACTCTCATATCTCCCATGTTATGTCCATGGTTAGAGAAGTGCTCGGCCACAGGCAATTCTCTTTTTCTGTGTTTAATCGTGTGGCGATGAGATCTCATCCTCGCTTTCAGTTTCTGTCCTGTTTCCCCAATATAAAGACCCCCAACAGGACATTTACATGATCAGGTACACAACATTGGACGTGGAACATGTGAATGTCCCTGGGATCTTATAGTCCTGCTGTGTGTTGGGGATCCGTATCCTGTCCATGGTCCGTACGTGTCAGTAGGTCTTACAGCTCCTTACCTTACAGGGATAAGTTCCTTTTTGTGTGTCAGAGGGTAAAGTTCCTCAAGTTAGGAGGTTGCCTGTAACACAGAAGCGGAGGGTCCGGGAATATGGTTTTCAGACGGTCATCCTTGTGTAGGGTATGGTGGAGTTTCTTTGTGGTTTTCTCAGTACCTCTAGTTGCAGATTGTAGGTCACTACTAGAGGCACACGATTGTTTCTTTCCTTCTCCTTGTATTGGAGTAGTTGATTCCTGGGTATCCTGGTGGCTCTGGTGATTTGGTCATCAATTGAGGTGAAATGGTAGCCCTGATTTAAAAATGCCCTTTTAAGATGGTACAAATGTTCCTCTCTATCTGTTGGGTTGGAGCAGATCCGGTTGTATCTGATGGCCTGGCTGTAAACAATGGACTTATTGATGTGTTCAGGATGGGAACTGCCCTATCTGAAGTATGTAGGCCGATCAATCTGTTTTCGGTGTAGGGATGTCGTTATTGAGTTGTTTGAAATCTTTATGGTGGTGTCCAAAAAGTTGATTTCTATATACGAGTAGCTTAATGTCAGGTTTATAGTGGGGTGAAATGCATTGAATCTCTCATGGAATTTTAATAGTTCTTGTTCAGTGTTGGTCCAGATGATCATGATGTCATCAATGTAGTGGAAGTAGGCCAATGGTTTGTTTGGGCAGGAGGCCAAAAAGTCACTCTCCAGTTTTGCCATAAAAAGGTTGGCATATGGCGGTGCCATTTTACTGCCCATGGCGGTTCCAGTGAGTTGCTGGAATATCTCTTTGCCAAGGGAGAAATAATTGTGGGTGAGAATGAATCTTGTGAGTTGTAGCACCACCTCATTGGCCTCAAGGTGCGCCTGGCAGGCTGTCAGTCCATCTTCGTGTGGGATGTTGGAATACAAGGATTCCACATCCATAGGGGCCAGGATGGCGCGATTGGGGAGGGGACCTACGGTTGACAGTTTGTTCAGTAGGTCCGTGGTGTCTTGCAAGTAGCTGGTAGCGGTTTGAGGACACCTTCCACCCATCCCAAGATTCCTTCAGTGAGGGTTCCCACACCTGAGATAATCGACCTCCCTGGGTTGCCAACTTTGTGTAGTTTTGGAAGCATGTAGAATGTTCCCACCTTGGGGTTCTCCAGTATCAAGTCCAGAAGTTTTGTGGAGCCCACAGACAGGCTTCTGATGACCCTTCTCAATTTCCTTACATATTTCTGAGTCGGGTCTTGATCCAGTTTGGTGTAGTATCTGGCGTCTGTCAGCTGTCTGTCTGCTTCTTTCTTGTAGTCCGATGTGTTCCTGAGGACTATAGCACCACCCTTATCTGCAGGCTTAATGGTGATCTTCTTGTTGCTCTTAAGTGCATGGATGGCCCTTCTTTCCTGTATATTGATATTAAATGTTTCCCTTCCATGCTTGTCCAGTATAGTAGATTGCACCACATGCCTGAAGGAGTCTATGTATTTGTCCAAAGTGGGATTGCGGCCAGGAGGGGGCGTCCAATCAGACTTCCTTTTGGCCCCAAGTTCCTCCTGTGTTTGGGTGCTTGAGAGTCCTGTGTCCTCTTTATCATGAAAGAATTCTTTCAGTCTTAGTCTTCTGAAATATTCTTCCATGTCACTGCAGAGTTCTGTTTTCTCAAGTGTTTTAGTGGGACAGAATGAAAGTCCCCTGGAGAGGACACGGAGCGCCACCTTACTGGGGTTGTGAGATGACAGATTGATAACACAGCTGATTTTACCTTTGTCTGTGTCCCATTGAGGGTTCTGTACCATCCTGCCAGACTCGGGGTGCTCCTGATCCGTGTTTGGGTAGAGGCCTGCTCTGAGTCGAAGTCTCTGGAGTTTCTTTTCCTTGTTCTTAATAATTGCTCTAGGCTAACACGGTACCAAACCTTTGTTTTCATTTTACCAGCCTAAAATTCTATGTTCCTGTTTTAGGGTGTTACTATACAAGTGCTAGCACTCGTGATTTCCAACAATTACCGGTGCAGCCTGACAATTAGCGCTGTTACATGAGCATTAACCCTTTCCAATCCATTTATTTTTTCTCATCCATTCTCCCCAGCTCCAAATAAATTGGAGCTGGGGAGAATGGATGAGAAAAAATACATTTTCCCTGCACCCTCCTGAACTGACAGAGTTCAGGAGGGTGCAGGTGCTCACTGCACCGTGGAGGGACCTGCTTACCTTTCCGGCGTCTTCCACATTCTCCCTTCTGCCTCCTGGCTCGGCGATCATGTGACCGCTGGGGTCAGGTGGCACCCAGCGGTCACATGATCACCGGGCCGGGAGGCAGAAGGGAGAATGCAGAAGACGCCGGACAGGTAAGCAGGTCCCCACACGGTGCAGGCTCCCGGCTCGGCGTTCATGTGACCACTGGGGGTCAGGTAACACCTGCCGTCACATGATCACCGGCCGGGATCTCTGTGCATTACATAGCGCTAATTAAGGGTTTGTAGTGTGTAAAGGAGAAGGCAGAAAGGGTTAAAAACCCTTTCTGCCTTCTCCTTGGGGGTCCTTGATGAGGACCAGTGCAGGAGTGCATCTGCACCCGATGTGTCTGATGATCGGGTGCAGATGCACTCCTGCACTGCAGTGTCGGGCCTGCCCCGACATCGGAGCTGTGGAGGGAAATGATGATGTCGGGGCAGGCCCGACATTGGATTGGAAAGGGTTAATGGCATTTGTGCAATAGCTCTCTTAGCATTGTATAGACTGAATAGAATTGTAACAAACCCTCAGCTGAGGCTAAATTCACATCAGAGCTAGGGATTCCAATTTCCTGCTTCATTATGGGAGCAGGAAAACAGATTCTCCTGGACAAACAGATCCATCTCATAATGGAACCAAACTGTGCTGAACAGACTCCATTTACTATAATGGGGTCCGTTCAGTTCCTTCATCTGTCCACATTCATACCAGACAAAAAACTCCTGCACGCGCGACTTTTTCGTCCGACATTCCATGCTGGATCTGCAACAGGGACTCCGCCTATACAAAATATACTGCAGTACTTCACTATTGCAGTATATTATACCTTTAAGTCCTGCCACAAGATAGGTCTTAATAGAATGAAATCCATGGGTAATGATTGGAACTCTGCCATTTAATCAATGGGGGCCTGAGCAGGGAACAGAGGGAGCCCCCTTCCTTCTATCAGGCCACTTAAATGCCACTATCAGAACTGACAGTGACAGCAACACTGGAGAAAAAACACACGGGCATACATACATCCACATATTGTACAAGGATGCAGCGCTTCTCAGCAGTGTTTATAAAGATGAGGCTTTGTTACATTTTAATCACATTGTATAAGTCAACTAACCACTTCATAGGCCGCCTGCAGACGGGCGGTTGGATCCGGCGGTGAGGATTCTCGCCACGGGACCCGACCCGAGCGCCTGCAGGGACCGACGTGTACTCACCCGCGCCTGCGGCTCCGGCTGTTTGATGTGCCTGCTTGCCGGGCAGCCGGCGCATGCGCAGACCGGAGGCGGCGGCGGGTGAGTGATGTTTCTGTGCGGGGCTCTGCAAAAGGTTTTTCTATCTTGCCCCCTACCCCACAACGCAGACATATGAAGGATAAGGGAGCTGGTTGTTACATGCACTACACAACTAATACTTGCCAGAAATTCCTGCAGCTCCTTTAATGCTACTGTAGGCCTCTTGGCGTCCCAGACCAATTTTCTTCTGGTCTTTCCTTCAATTTTTGAGGTCCGTGTAGTTCTTGGTAATGTCACTGTTGTGCCACATGTAATCTACTTCTTGATGACCGTCTTCACTGTGTCCCTTGGTATATGTACGACGGGGTGCTGATAAGTCTTTGGCTTTACCCAGAAAGAAACAAGATAGGAAGATGAAACTTTACATTTACTCCACATACTCTCCACTGATGTCAACACACTTCTGTTGTGCCTCAAACCAGTCATCCGTAGCAGCCATGGCATCAGAAATGGTGTGAAATTTGGTACCCTTGAGGTGTTTCTTCAGGTTTGAAAGCAGATGATAGTCGGAGGGAGCTAGATCTGGTGAATAAGGTGGGTGGTCAACCAGCTAGAAGCCTAGCTCCACCAGTTTTGCCGTGGTTGCTTGTGCAGTGTGAGTGGAGGCGTTGTCTTGCAGGAACAAGATTCCTTTGGACAGCTTACTGCGCCTTTTGGCCTTCAGAGCTGCCTTCAATTGGTCCAAAAGTTCAATGTGATACCTTGCATTGATGGTGGAACCATTCCGAAGGTAGTCCACTAGCAGCATGCCTTCCTTATCCCAGAACACAGACGCCATCACCTTAGTGGCTGAGAACCACCGTGCCTCCACTCTTCTGACTGCTCCTTGGTTTCAGGGTCATACAAATAAATCCAGGTCTCATCCATAGTGATCAGTCGATCCAGGAAGTTCTTATCAGTCTGGAAACACAAATGGACCAGGAAGTTTTCACTCTCATGCTTTTTTGATCTGTTGTCACACATTTGGGGACCCAGTTTGCAGATGGCTTCTTCATGTTCCAATGTTCATGGATAATGGCACAAACACGTTCACGAGAAATCCCCATGATGTCTGCTATTCCTGCAGCTGAAATTGGCCGATTCTCCAGTATGAGGTTGTGCACAGCATTGACGATCTGCGGAACAACAACCTCTCATGGTCGTCCAGGACGTTCCTCATCATTGGTGCTGAAGTGGCCCGTTTTAAATTTGGCAACCCAGTTCTTAACTGTAGAATATGAAGGGCATTGATCCCCCAATGTCTGCGACATATTACCAGGAATGTCCTTTGCAGAATGTCCTCTGCTCTCATTGGCTGTGAATATCGCCTTAGACTCCGCCATTTTGTTTTCCCGCGTGCCGAGATCGCTGTTGCCATAAGCTGCAAACACAAAATTTTGAAAACATATATTAGACACATAAGGCTTTCATGTGATGTAACATTCGTTACCATAGAAACGAAAAAAGAACACAAAGCCAAAGACTTATCAGCAGCTCCTCGTAATGCCTTGGAAACTTTTTTTTGTTCCTTCTCCTGACTCACACCTTCCAACAATCAGATCCCTTTGAAGTGCTGTAAGCTCTTTACGGACCAACTAAGAAAATGTCAGGAAAATCCTCCTGGAGGAGCAGAACTTTTTATGTGAATCCCTGTAAATAATGGCAGCGGAGTGCTGACTACTATTTCACATGGGTTTAAATGTGATTGGCTAATTTTGAACACAATCACATCCCCAATTGTAAGAGGGTGTTTATACTAATGCGAGAAGCTGGATGGACATATTGACAAATTGTCCTCCACTGGGCCGTTCTGGGCAGACTGTTAGGAGGTGTTGGGACCAGTGAATGTGTGAGGGCACACAAGGTGACCGGGCTCAGGATGCCACCTACAGACCAGCAGTAGAGAGGAGCGTCTGACCAGACTGTTAGGAGGTGTTGGGACCAGTGCATGGGGGCACACAAGGTGACCGGGCTCAGGACGCCCCCTACAGACCACCAGTAGAGAGAAACGTCTGACCAGACTGTTAGGAGGAGTTGGGACCAGTGGATGTGTGAGGGCACACAAGGTGACTGGGCTCAGGACATCCCCTACAGACCACCAGTAGAGAGAAACGTCTAACCAGACTGTTAGGAGGTGTTGGGACCAGTGGATGTGTGAGGGCACAAAAGGCAAATGGGCTCAGGACCCCCAACAGACCACCTGTAGAGAGGAGCGTCTGACCAGACTGTTAGGAGGTATTGGGACCAGTGGATGTGTGAGGGCACACAAGGTGACCAGGCTCAGGACCCCCAATAGACCACCAGAAGAGAGGAGCGTTTGACCAGACTGTTAGGAGGTGTTGGGACCAGTGGATGTGTGAGGGCACACAAGGTGACCGGGCTCAGGATGCCCCCTACAGACCACCAGTAGAGAGGAGCGTCTGACCAGACTGTTAGGAGGTGTTGGGACCAGTGGATGTGTGAAGGCTCACAAGGTGACCGGGCTCAGGATGCCCCCTACAGACCACCAGTAGAGAGGAGCCTCTGACCAGACTGTTAGGAGGTGTTGGGACCAGTGGATGTGTGAAGGCTCACAAGGTGACCGGGCTCAGGACGCCCCCTACAGACCACCAGTAGAGAGGAGCATCTGATCATCCGACAAGCACCAGCAGCTCCAACTGTTTCGTTGTCGGCCATCCAGAGACAGGTGGCGCCATCGTTACACTCCTGTGTCTTTCAGAATCATTTCCAGGCACTTGGCTGAAGGACATTTGTTCTTACAGCCCCCATTACATGTACTGCCTCTGACATCCACCGTCGCCTCTGTTTGCAGGGATGTCGTGAACAAGAAAACTGGACGCTACGGAGGGGAACTGGGTATCTTCAGTGATGAATCCAGATTTAGGGCTCAGTCGCACGGGTGTTTGTACGCTCGTCTGTCAGTTGCGTTTGCGATCCACATCTATACAGAACCAATGCTTTTCAATGGGAGCGGTCACATGTGCGAATTTTACAGGCGTGTAAATTATAGGGCACAACGATTCGCAGAATGTGGCTATCTGCGTTCTGCGTTTCAATGTTGCGCACAAACGCATGTTTTGAAGATGCCTGCAATTTTTATTTTTTGACCACGCCGCACTGTACTCCCGTCATGGAGCTCGACAAAAAGGTTTGGGCCGCTCACAGATTCATGCGCATTTTGAAGCGCACTGTGCATATACTCGGGTCATACGGGCGTTTTACTAGCGCGGATAAATGCTGCTAGGTGCAGATGTTTCGCCGTGATGCCAGCTTCGGCCACACGAATTTTTGAACGCATCAGTTACGCGCACAAAAATTCGTGCGACAAAACGCCCGTGTGACTGAGCCCTTAGTTTGGGCGCTGACAACAACTGTTTTTATGTCTGGAGACCTCGGGGTGAGCGCCTCAATCCTGCCTCTGCTATAGAGCGATACACTGCCCCCTGCTGGTGTGATGGCCTGGGGGACATCGCATACGACAGTTGGTCCCCCCTAGTGGTGGTACGAGGGACAATGACAGCTCAGCGATATGTTCAGCACATCCTGCAGCCACATGTGTTCCTCTTATGGCGGCTTCCAGCAGGATAATGCTCGGCCGCACACACAAGGGGGTCACAGGAAGCCCCCACAACATTGCCACACTTCTGTGACCGCCCGGCCGCCAGACTGATCACCAATTGTACATGTACTTCAATGTTACATTCGATTCCGACAACTCCTACTAGGTGCTTGTTTTTTTTTTACAAGGCGTATTCTCTCTCTCTCTCTCTCTCTCTCTCTCTCTCTCTCTATATATATATATATATATATATATATATATATATATATATATATATATATATATATATATATATATATATATATACTGTACAGCGCCACTTCTCCTGTCCTGTATACTGGGTGTAATTCTCAGTATCTGCTACTAATTTGTATACATGGACACAGCACAGTACCATTGCTTTTGATTCCCTCCTGGTCACCTCTTGGCATCTCCATCGTCTCTGTGCCCGCTGCCATCCCTGACATTTGATATATAAGCCTGTATCCAGCTGCGGCGCTGACAGGCCATACTCTAATATATTGCTGTCATCATTCCTGGGCGCCGGCATCATTTGCCATAATTGTCTGTGAGCGGTTCTATTAAATGAGCAGGATTTGCTGCCTTTTCTTCTACAGCCCTGAAATATGTCCGCCATTGTAAGCTCCGCCCCCTTCTGCAGGACACATGCGGCATATTTATGGCCGTTAATTAGAATCCTTCTTCGGCGGAGCGAGCTGCGGGTTCATTTCTGCAGATAAGTCGAGTCAATGGCTTCCTATAAATATCCTGCTGGGATGACTTTATTACTGCACTTTTCCTACAGGAATTTGTCGCCCAAGGATTATAGATGCCCGTCAAGCCTGGAGGGGCGCGGATCTGGTCGCCAACTGCTGCTCTGCAGTGGGCAGAATCCAGCCGGGACACTGGTGAGGACTAACATTAGGGGTAGAGGGTGGTGGCATCTCTTACCCCTGAGGGGGCCCAGTCCTGGTTACTACTGGTACTACTGCTGTGAAAGCTGGGCCAAGCAGTCCTTAAAGAGGCAGTGACCTTCTTTATATAGTGACTTGGACAAGACCTGTGTTAGCCAGCTGGTGGGTAGGAACTATTCTCCTGGTGACACAAGTTTTGAGTGATGTGCATGTTGCATGCTTACAGAGGGGTGTAGTCAGGCAGTCAGTGAAGGATATAGTGGTCAGAAGGACCTATGGAGACTAACCTTATAACCTAAATACAGCACCAGAACCAAGCTCATAACCTAAATACAGCACCAGAACCAAGCTCATAACATAAATACAGCAGCAGAACCAAGCTCATAATATAAATACAGCAGCAGAACCAAGCTCATAATATAAATACAGCATGTACCATCCTTAGTCCAGAAATACAGCACCAGAACTAAGCTCATAACATAAATACAGCATGAACCTTTCTCGGTACATAGAAACAATACCAGAACCAAGCTCTTAACAGATATAGCAACAGAACCCAGCTCAGTCCAGAGATACAGCACCAGAACCAAGCTCATAATATAAATATAGCATGAGCCATCCTCGGTACACAGATACAATACCAGAACCAAACTCATAACATATATACAGCAGCAGAACTAAGCTCATAATATAAATACAGCATGAACCAGCCTTGTACTTAGATACAGTACCAGAACCAAGCTCAGAACATCAGAAGAAAAATGGTGATTCATGTAGCTTCACAAGCCGCACGGAGGCCAGGTGGCATAAGGTGGGCGATTGCTCCCAGCCTATACCCACCTGGTGTCACCCTACAAGTTGATAACCAGTAATTTATGTTCATCCACATAGGTCACACGTAGCTAAGGCTGGCCATGTACAGATCCTTGTGCCTCCTAGAGGAAATAAAATATGGTATATATAGGGCCATGAAGAGGGAGCACAGCTTCTTCTACATACCCCATGGACAATATCACTCCTCCACTTGCTCCGCAACTTGTTAAACAAAGTGGGGGGTGTCAGCCGAAGGATGATACTACCTTTCTCGGATGAAACGTATAGATGCATGATAGGTTGTAGGGGTATAAACTGGCACATGGAGGGGAATTCCATGATTAATTTGCACTGTTAAACCACTAAACCTCTGTGTACTTACCCGGTGGAGCAGAAGACCATCTTGTGAGATGAGACTTATGCACAGATGACTGACCTTTGCGTCATGTGATTCAACATAGTGATATGCACTGACATGTGCTACACCTTTTATACAGTATGTCGTATTTTCTGATGTATTGGCATTTTTTTTCATAAAAAATCTGAGCTCCTCCTCCCCTCCCCCTCCCCCCCCCCCCCCCCCTGCGTTGCTGCTGGATTATTAACCTCTTCAGGTAGTTTTCATAGCCTTCCCGGTGGCTATTAGTGTAGTATGTCTCCACCGGAAGTACTAGTAGGCGGCACCCGGCCCTCCGTTGCTGAAGGGTTAGCCTTCTAGTCTGGTAACAGTCAGGAGGAGTGTCCGGAGGGAGCTTCTTGGCTGCAGTAATGCTGGATCTGAGTGTTACCCCTCTGCATTCCGAATGGTGCTGGAGTGTCAGCCCTCCGGTCCGGCACCGGTCGCTTGGGAGGAGTGTCCAGAGGGAGCTTCCTGGCTACAGTAATGCCAGAGCTGAGTGTCACTCCTCCGCATCCTGACCGGTGCCGGAGTGTCAGCCCTGTGGTCCGTCACCGGTCACTCGGGAGGAGTGTCCAGGAGTTTCCTGGGTGTAGTAATGCCAGAGCTGGGAACCGCCTACTAGTACTGAGCAGTACTAGTGTAGTATGTCTCTGCCAATCGGGGGCTTTTGCCAGCTTCAGGTGTGACTTGGGCGTTACCTGTAGGTGAGCCCGGCCAACCCATAGTTCCGGTGGTGGACTATCACATCCCTTCCATTTACATTATCACAACCCTCCCATTTAAACCATCATGGCCCTCTCGGACTATCATGGCTCCCCCATTAAGACCATCACATCTCTCGGTGAACTATCACACTCGTTCCTGTAGACAATCATACTCCGTTCACTCATTAGTGTCTTCTTTTTTAGTAATTTATGTTTCTTCCCGCAGATAAGATGAGACCGTTGGTTGGAGTGCCACAATATGAAAGGACAATTTCTCAAGATGTTCAACTTGTATGGAGACACTTTAAACCACAAGACCAGTAAATGATCGAAACCGTCATCTCAGAGTCAGGAGGGTGCTGGCAAGGGCATCTGATTGGCTGGAAATGTAAATCTTGTGAAATCTATAGATTGACTCAGGTTTTCCAACCTAAAGACTTTTCCTCTCCGGGGCACAGGGACCTTCTGAATTGTCTCCTGGTAAAAGCTTTATCATTTTGCCTCTGGACTTGACTCCTTTGCAGAATCCGCTGCACAGGATGGTAAGGAGCTTTGACCAAAGGGATATTTGCACTTACGTTAATTAAGATGTTTTAAAATAATTGCTTTAGAAAGCGTTGGACACCTCCCTCTGCCTCCTCTCCGTTATATCGAACTCCTGCTCTTCAGGTCCAACGCCTGCACATTGCCGAAGTTAAGTGCACATTAAAGCTTTATTAATAGACGGTAATGGCGGTGGAATTTGGAGGGTGAGAACGGTCACGTTTGGAGGCGAGGTGGAGCCGCCTGTGCTGGATTATTGGAGACACCAAAGATTATACAATCGCTGCAAAATACCAAAAACTTGGCAATTACGGTCAAGGAGATGGATGAGGAGTTTTGCCACCTAAATCTATAGGGTCAAGGCTTACTGGGCATGCTAGGCCTTGTGTTATCATGGAAACCTTTAGACAGCTGAAGCCTCAAGAGTTATGGTCATGTTCTTCAACGCCAAGTGCCAGGCGACGGCGCCTGAAGCTGAAGAAAGGTCAGGGGTCACCAGAGTCATGTGGTGGGAGCGACAGGGAAGGGACAGCGTCCAGAGGAAAAACTCTGACACCCCCCGCCATAGAGGTAACTCCATCCAGCGAAGATGAAGTGTGGTCAAACTGCTCCACGCCGAGTGCTTCACCGAAGAGACGCCGAGGCCTGCTAAAGAAATGGCTGAGTAGGAGAGAAGGAGGAGGATGGTAAGTGACATCGTTATACTGATTCCTTCCATGAACACTGACATGTTACTTATTGCATTGGTTTTCATAGGTGCAGTACCGCCACCCATCCTGTAGGTGGTCTAGAGAGATCCGTCATCATTGTCATTATCTAGCTTGTAAAAACAGCGCCACCTGTAGTATGGAGGAATGTTAGAGGAGGAGGATGGGGAGAAACTGTACAGATAGGAAAATTTGTGCTGCCCCGAAGCATCCAATAAATCTGCAGCTGTCAGAACAAGGACATTTCCAGGGACAAACCGTGAAGGACGATCAGAGGCTGCTGGGAATTGGGGGTTGATTATAATGTACATATCACAGGAACCCAGCAAGGAGGAGGAGGGGGCAGCTTCACCTCCTCCTTACAGTGGGTATTATTGACCCATATGGGGCTCCCTCTGCTTAAGTACCCCACTGTTAGCAAGGAGTATCCTGAGGGGGACGGGAGGACAAGAAGTAGAAGATCCTCTGTCCTGAGGAAGGAAATTAGATTTGTCCGGCATGACTTGTCTGTTACAAACCCATGCTGGCTCTGGCTAATTACTCCATTCTCATCCAAGTACTTGCATACGTGCTGTTAAATAATTCCTTCAAAGACCTTCCCCAGTGTAGAAGTCAGGCTTGCAGGTCTGCGGTTCCGCCAACCTCCTGGCGTTTCTTGTGGAGGATGACGTCACCAGCTGTTACCCGACTGCTGCAGCTAATCAGAGGCTGCAGCATCACCGTTCTGAACTCCTGGCATCAGCACTCAAATTCTGGGTGCCAGGATGTGAGGCTTGTTGGTGCTTTCCTGGCATACTGTGCTAGCCTATCCAGTATGCCCGTGCCAAGGGGAAGGGCATCTCTGTTCTGGGTTCCCCCTTACATCTGTGTATGATATTTTACTTCTGCTAGGTGACTTTATTTCCTCATCTTGACTGTATACTCATTTAATGCTCAGTCTTATTGTGCCCGGTAATGCCAGTCTCCCTCGCTGGCAGCATCCTGCAGATCTCAGGGTCGCCAACAAGTAAATCTGCATTAGCAGTCTGCAATGGTTATCAAAGGCAATGAAACGCGAGCTCAGCAATGGCCCTGACTTGTCCCGGCGCCAAGAGAGGCTCTGGGTTATGTCTGGGCATGGCGGGCTGATAAAGAGGAGGTCGCCTACTCCTCTACTTGGTCATGTCATGACACGACTAGCTTTAGGAAGGGGGAGAGGGGGCAAACTAGAGGGTTGTACAGGATCTCCATGTTCTTTAGGGGCTCCTCAAGGACAATGTGATTTACTACTCCAGACCAGCAGAGAATGTAAAAATGTAACCTCTTCACTACCCCAGACCAGTAAGAAACATAGAATTAACCTCTTCACTACCCCAGACCAGTAAGAAACATAGAATTAACCTCTTCACTACCCCGGACCAGTAAGAAACATAGAATTAACCTCTTCACTACCCCAGACCAGTAAGAAACATAGAATTAACCTCTTCACTACCCCAGACCAGTAAGAGACATAGAATTTCAAATACTGGCAGGCAATGTAAAATTAACCTCTTCACTACCATAGACCAGCAGGGAACATAGAATTAACCTTTTCAATCCAGCACTGGAGCCCCGGAGCCCACCGCACTGAAGAATTACCGTTGAAGCCTATGACTGGCTGAGCGGTCACCTGCACAATGAATGGCATTTGACTGCCCGCCGCTTCCTCCGGGCATCAGGGCTCCAGCCCTGGATGTGGAGCCGCTGGGATAGGTGAGTATACAATTTTTCTTCATTTTACACAATTTTAGTGAGTATACAATTTTTCTTCATTTTACACAATTTTAAGCCCCTAGAATTTTTTTATGTCCCTGAAAACCCCCTTAACTTTTTCCCTATCTTAAACCAGCTTGGAATGGCCGGTTAACCTCTTCACTACCCTAGACCGGCAACAAATATAAAATTAACCTTTTCGGTACCCTAGGTGAACAGGAAATGTAAAATTAACCTCTTCACTACCCCAGACCAGCAGGGAATATGTGAATTATGTAGCTATCTCCCAGTGTTACCTGGTTAGTTATCCCCCTGTATCTGAACCCCCTGGAGATCTTCTGCTCAGGTGGGTCATGTGATCTCCTTCTGACCTCCTGAGATTTACTTGGCTTTATGTGTTCTCAAATTAGTCAGATTCTCAGTCAGCTGAACTTCTTTCAATGGGCAAGTAAAGGGGTTATTGAGGAAGCGCCCACCGAGATACACGGGGGTCTGAGCGGAAGCGCTGCTCCGATTACTGTGGCCGGCGCTCGTAATTGTAAGTGCAGCTCTCATTGAAACCAATGGGTTCTATTCACTGCATATTGCACATGTAATACGCAGCGCAAATGCGTTTGTGTGAATAAGCCCTCAACCCTTACTGCTCATGATAAGTATAGAGAATACAGACCATTCGGGACTGTAATACTTATGTTGTCTTTAGTGCACTTGTGCTGCCCCCTGGTGTTTGAACATTGATGCTGCACCATTGTAAAAAAAAAAAATACAGCTGCGTTCACCGGGTTCACCTAATAACGCGATATAATCACATGATGTTATCCTGAACTAATGGCGTAATGTTCGGGGAAAAGATTCAGGACTCTGTCTGTAGGCTAAAAAGTTATCTTATCCTTGAACAGTTCTGCACAGCAGATCTCTCCGCGGCCAAATTCACGACATAATTCTGATGCTTAGACCAGTGCCACACGGACATGCGTGAATTTTCGCCACGTATATACACAATCGGCGTACGTGTGCGTGTTTTACTGTACTTTCTGCGCACAAATCGTGACGATTTACGCTTGCAAAAGCACTCCAGGCCGTGCTGCCCATCATTGGAATGGGCAATTAGTGCAATTAGCTCACTATGCGTTCTATCCCTGAACAAATGTGCAGAAAAGTAGAGCGCGCTTCGTATTGTTTTGCGCAAACAAAATGCGGCCGCAAAATAAGCTTATGTGAATCGCCCTATGAAATCAACGGGTTATATTCACTAAACTCTGCGCAAATATCTTTCTGTGACGCAGGCCTGAGGGCTCCTTCACACGAACGTATGTGCAAATATGCGCACACGCTTCAGCGCCATGTATCCGCAGTATGAACAAAGCACTTTTGCGCTTGTTTTTTTTACATTTACTGTCCTTTCTTGCGCATGCAGGGTCTGTTCATATGCGTGACGCGCCACCGCCCTACGCCCTGATTTAAAAGGCTATTTAGGCTAATGAGGTCCAGATATGTTCTTTTCACCGCGGTTTTGTTTATCGCGCATCCCTTTGCGTATTGCATGTGCATTTGCACCCCTCCTATAGACTTCTATGAGGCCCTTTGGTGCACAAATGCGCACTAAATAGAGCAGGTTCTACTTTTCTGTATGTGCGAAAAAAAAGGAAATGTAAATGCATATCGCAGGCGCAAATACACCCGTGTGAAGGAGCCGCAGATTTCTGGGTGTCAGATCCAGGTCAGTTAAAGGGGTTGTCTCGCGAAATCAAGTGGGGTATACACTTCTGTATGGCCATATTAATGCACTTTGTAATATACATCGTGCATTAAATATGAGCCATACAGAAGTTATTCACTTACCTGCTCCGTTGCTAGCGTCCTCGTCTCCATGGTTCCGTCTAAATTCGCCAGCAGCTTGCTTTTTTAGACGCGCTTGCGCAGTCCGGTCTTCTCCTTTCAGCACGAGCCGCTTCAGTGTGCTCCCCGCTACAGCTCTTCTGCGCATGCGCTACAGCTCTTCTGCTGTCACTGCTCGGGAGCGCGCTGGAGCGGCCATTCTGTACCATCCTCTGTTAGAGGAAGGTGCAGAGCCGCTCAGCTGTCCCGAGAAGCCGCCCAGCTGTCCCGCCGTCCTGCCGCCCAGGTAAGTGATGGGCTGGGGGGGCTGCCGCTGTGATGGGGGGGCTGTCGCTGTGATGGGGGGGCTGTCGCTGTGCCGGGGGGGCTGTCGCTGTGCCGGGGGGGGGGGCTGCCGCTGTGATGGGGGGGGCTGTCGCTGTGCCGGGGGGGCTGCCGCTGTGATGGGGGGGCTGTCGCTGTGATGGGGGGGCTGCCGCTGTGCCGGGGGGGGCTGCCGCTGTGATGGGGGGGCTGTCGCTGTGCCGGGGGGGGGGGGCTGCCACTGTGATGGGGGGGGCTGCCGCTGTGCCGGGGGGGGGGGGGGGCTGCCGCTGTGATGGGGGGGCTGTCGCTGTGCCGGGGGGGGGGGCTGCGCCGGTTACCTGCTGCCTGGCGGTGGGTGACTGGTCGGCCGCGTTCAATCCAGGGGTCCGGTCAGCAGCTGCGGGGCGTCT